>NC_034410.1:78330142-78577896 GCF_002078875.1 Numida meleagris
GAAATTATACTATTTGCTGAAGGCCATAGGAGATTTATTTGAGATTTTCTCAAAGGCTACTTGCATAAGTAAAATATTTTTTCTTATTAAATGAATATTTCTGCATACGAGCAAATAAATGCATGGAGGAATAGAGATGCTTTCCTGGGTAAAGATTAATTTTTGAGGTCTATTTACTTAATTTTTTTGAGGCAGGAGAGTGATGAGTTTGTATTAATTGTTTATGCAGGCCTAATTTTGTGTTATTTTGCCACAACTGGGAAATATTATGCTGAGGGGATCATTAGGAGGTACTGCATGCTAAAATTACTCAGCTATCTTCCTGCTTTGTGGCAAGATGTGTTAGCCATCTCCCCATGTCTCCCCAGTGTAGCAGCTTGTGGTTTGTCAGTTCTCACCCTACTCCTGTCCCATTTTAAGAAAATTATTCTAAGGAGGGCACTTAGTCTCCATGTTTTTCCAGTAAAAGCACTATAATTTGGACTGTAGACATGAGAAGACTCTTGTTTAGCTTTCTCAGAGGGGATGGAGAGTGAGCAGAGTGAACTGCACCAACATCAAACAACTTCAACTTCCCTTTGAGAAGACAATTCTTTGATGAATACATCCTGACTGATGTCCTGTCAAAAGCAATGCTTTGGAAGAAATGCTCACGTAATTATGTGTAATATGTAGAAGGGTGACCCATCTGCCCTAAGCTTCACAAGTCAAAGTTATTCTTTGTCATCTGAAGCACTCACATCTAACAGAATTTGGCTTTTATTATTCAGCTGCATTTCCATGTCCTAAATTCTATTTTCGATTGTAGTGTATTGCAACTTCTTCTATCCTGCAATCAGACTAAGGGTAACTTTCCTTTTTGAGGATATGTGTTGTGCAAGAGACAAGTTGAGCCAATTTACTTTGTTCCCCTCCCTCCATCCATTAGCTCAGAATGACCATAAACATGTAATACAGGGAACAACAGAATTCACGGTCCCACATCAGTGACATATTTCAGACTGCCTACCAGGTATTTATTGGCCTGTAGTAATAAAACCTTTGTACTGCAGCCAGAATTGTTAAATTAAATCTGGACTAACAACATAAATTCAGTTTTTAGGCTTTCTTCTAGCTGTAATGTGCTTATATCTTTTGCTATGTATTGATGAGGGCTACAATTTGAACTGTTCCTTTCAAAGCCAAAGGTTTTGTGCACCTGTTTTTGTAGCTTTCCAGATTTCTTCCATTTTAAGTCAGATATATATAGTGTTCACTGTTTTCACTCATCCTGTTTTAATCCCTTTTTGTTTTTCCACTGTACTTTGTAGTATGGAAGAATGTGAAGCCCTCTGCACACGACTTGCTATTATGGTGAATGGAAGCTTCAAGTGTCTTGGTTCTCCCCAGCACATTAAAAACAGGTATTATATATCACCACTGAATTTTCTTTTGATACGTTAAATGTAAGAACTGGCTAGATATTTTACTAGTGCCAAGGCATGAACAGCTATGACTTCTGAGCACATCTTTATTTTCCTATCATCTACGAAGTTAAAAAAAAAAGAGCCAATTAGGATATCTTAGCTAGCTAAATTGACAGAGGGCATTGCTACAATGCTTTGTAATCTGCACTGGTAATTGAAAAAGACAGATCTGTATCTAAAAGAAGCACTTCTGCACTCAGCCTGAGAAATGAATTATGAAATTTCAACATTCTATGATGTTATTGGAAACCCTTTGATTCCTTGTGATAATTTCTTGTAAGAGGAAAAAGTAATTGGCAGGTCAGCATCCAGTAAGACAATGCATTTTGAACCATTGTTGTCTCCTAGTGAATTCACTGCTAATTTTAGATATTTATTCTGTGGTTTTCTGCTTCCTTTTCCTGGTATAGATGAACCTCTCTTCTGCTTCAGCTCTTCTCATAAGTTAATTTAACATCTGTTAATGAAGTTGTTTATTTAGAGATTGGGCTCAATTCACCATAAAGAAAACAACACCAGAAGCTGAGGAGAGAACTGCTGCAATTTATAGATAGAACATTTACATTTAGTAATAAGCAGAACTTTTATGGCACCCAGACAGCCAGCTGTGTAAAATGACATTACTTGTTTACAAGCAGCAGAGACTCTATGTTTTGTACCAGCTCAGCGTTTAGCATTCTCAAGTGCAAATAAGCAAGCTCTACAGAAATCATTCTCTGCCATGATTATAAGGCAACCTGTGTCTCAGACAACTTTTTGTACCTGGAGAAGGGCACTTATGGCTTTTGGTCCTTCACTTTGTATAGAACTTCAGGACTTCATTTTTGATAGATCTATAGACACTTACTTTCCAGCTGTGCTGCACAACAGTCCTGAAATATGTATGCTAATAAGCTCTTTCCTTGCTAGTTTTTTCTTAACAGCAACATAGACTTTCAGATTTATGAACTGGATGGTGAAAAAAGTTGGGGTCTGCTTGACCTTGGAGAGGGATATTCCACAAGTGCTATGTTCACCTTTATCTTCTCAGTGACTGTCACTGTTATACCTCTCCTTGTGTTTCCTTTGGCAACATCTTTTCATCCATCTTTTCAGGAAGTAAGACATTGGCCTCTTTTCCAGGTAACTAGTGGTAGGAAAAGAAGTAGTGGCCTTAAATTGTGTTAGGGGAGATTCAGGTAGGATATTAGGAAAATTTTGTCTCAGAAAGAGTGGTAATGCACTGGAACAGGCAGCCCAGGGAGGTAATAAAGTCACTGTCCCAGGAGGTGTTCAAGAAATGTGTAGATGTGACACTGAGGGACATGATTAGTGGGCATTGTGGGGATGGGTTGACAGACTAGATGATCTTAGACATCTTTTCTAACCTTAATGATTCTATGATTCTAAACATGCTCAAAGCATTCATGTTCATATAAATAGGACAGTTGTTTCTCAATTTGCTATACTCTCTTTGTAGATGTACTTCTTACAGATCATAGTAAGAAAATCAGTGTAAAAGAATAAACTATATGACATGCAGAAGGTATCTTCAAATTAATTCTGAGGACATCCAGACATTTACAGATCAACCATGCAGAAACCAAACCTGTGTCTGTTCCTCTTTTAAGCTCAACAAAGCCAGATCAAGATCAGCGTGTTTGGTAGTTATTATAATATTATATCAGTATTTAATATAATTATACATAATAATTATTCATAATAATATTTTTGAAATCATTATATATACAATAATTTTATATCTGTAAAATGTATATATATATATATGTAAACACAAAACATTATGTACTAAGAATATTTCATACTATCATCAAGTTTGTGTTCCTTGTATTGCCATGACAGTTCTTTCATGCAAGTCAGTGGCATTCTTGTGAGTTAACATGTGCACTGGACATCATTATTTGCTGAAACCTTCTATACAAACTGTGTAGCTGAAGCTGCAATAAGATTTTTGTTTAAGACAGTATTAAAGTACCTTTATCTCCTAGCTCGTCGATTGTTTTAGTCTCCACATTTTCCATATCTATTCAGGAACCCATTGAATTTTTCTGTAACTTTATAACCTTTTATTAGGTAAAAAATAGTCACTGGCAGTTCCAAAGAATTTAATTAAAATCAGGTACTTGTCTGAATTTTCTCTGACTACGTCATTCATTTTCTTGGCTTCTGAGAGCAAAACAACTGTAGAGAGCACAGTCTTAAAAGCTCATATACAAGCATCTGTTAGAGATTTCTTTTTCTTTTTTCTTTTTTTGTTAATTAAACATACAATAAAGAGATTTCCGTGCTTTTTTTTTTTTTTTTAACTTTTAATAAGTTCTGGGTGAAACCAAAGAGCATCCCTGTCCTATTATTTTGTTGCTTTAGCTTCCAAACTTCCCTCCAGATAGAGCTTCTGACTGTGGTTTTCTTTACCCGACCATTCAGTTCTCTAACATAGAACCCAGTTTATCACACATCTAATAAATAAGGTCATGGTCATCTTTAGGGAATTAGAAAAAGAATACCTCTGTGTAATTCACCTTCCAAACTTATTTTAAGACAATTTTCAGATATGCTATCATGTACCTTGTAGAGATACATGGGCTTGTACATCTGCATGAGATAGGGAAGAAAAGTAGGATTATTTACTTACTACTCTAAACCATTGAAATCATTAAGCTTTAATTACAGTAATCTTGTTATTTTCTCACTTTCCACTTCATCTATAAACATCTTGAAAAACTTCTAGTCCTAAATTCTGAAAGAATTTTTTCTACCTTTCAATTTTCTTTCCCTCCCTGTGAAGTAACAGCCCTGTGAGGTACTCTTATGTAGAGCAAAACTTTATTCCTTCTAAAGTGATAGACCATGATTTCTAAATCTTTTCTTTGGAAAACACCTGCCAGCCAAGGAATGCATTCATTAACAGCCACTTCCACAGGTCATTCCTGATTTAATTTTATTTTTCAGTGTATTCCTGCATTAGCATTTGTGCATTTGTCCTTACCACCTTTTCACATTGTTGTTTTTTTTTTTGTGTGTAGATTAATTATACTGGCAATATACTTATATTTTACTTACATGCAGGCAGGAATGGTAACATATTAAATTAATGGTGACTATAATTACAGATTATTATGTGTTACTTTTGTGTGTTTTAGATTTTAAAACTAATTATTTCACGTTAAAAAATAAACAGCTCTTGATATCTTTGGTCTATCTTCAGTTTGTTTCTATAAATTAAATTATATAAATAGTTAAAAAATAAATTAAAGGTGACATCATCTAGCCTTGATTGAATGAAAGAAACATAACTATTGTATGAAGATTTAAACCAGAGAATTTCATGTTGATATTATTTATCATAGAATGTGTCCCTCATTGTAAGAAATTTCAGTAGAAGCACATTTTGATATTTTATATGATAATATTAGCAATGTTAGGATTTTTTTTCCTCTTTTAAATCTACCTATATTCCATAAGATTACATTTTTCTTCTCTCCTTGGGGATTCTGTCTGTCCTGATGGGAACTCTCAAAATTGTTTTGTTTGCTTTTCCTTTAGTACCATTCTGGCCCATTATGATCAACTTTTTTGATGGAAACTTAATGGGTCTTCCTTGGGGCCCTGTTAAATTTCCTTCTTGCTGTGTTGGGAAGTTTCAAGGATTCAGCTTTGTCTCTCAGCACACTTTCAGCCCTTGGCAGATTGCAAAAGACTGTCTTGGACTGAATACAGGTTTGTCAGACGGCAGTACAAAATTCTGCTATGAAGAGTATGGATGAGCTCCAGGAAGATGCTAATGTGAAACATAAAAGCTTAATAGGGATATAAAAAGTGACACATGCTGCTTCTAATGTGTGAGACTTGATTTATTTTTCCAGCTCTTGCGCAAACTTGTTACAAAATGCTCATCCAAAATTATCTGCTCACTACAATTGTACGTATTTGAGTTTCTACTCCCAACTGTTGAGCCCTGACTGTATTTATCTATGTTTGAACAGATTTAAAGTACCCTCAAATATTTCTTGGAAGTATAAGTGTTACACTTTAAAAGGGATTTTTGTTGCAGATGGCATATTTCTGAATAATGCCAAGAGGTGTTAGCTAGAAAGAACGAACTGAAGGGTAGTTTCCAAAAAGGTAGCATCTTAGTTCTAGACATAGCTTGTATCAGATGAATGTGTTAGCAGTTGTGTCTGTTAAAACATAATTTCCGTTGACTTCTGCCAACTGAATCAATTACTCTTAATTGTGAATGGATTGCGTTTAAATCCTCTCTCCAGTATTCTCCATTATACTTAATGTTATTCTAAAAACTCACAGAAGCACTTTCATGTTAGATGCAGCTGGACAGTCCTCTGAGAACAACATTTTGAGTGCCATTCTTCATTCTAGGGCCATCTGGACAGACTTCTCTTAGCTGAATAACCCACACCAGCTTTTCAAGCACTGGACACGTATCAAGTCATTGCTCAAATTGTATCAGCAAGCCATCTGATTAAATTACCCAGCAATTAATCTGTTTGTTATAGCAGAGTTAGAATGGAAAATGTGTTGGCAAGCTATTTACAATTTAACGGTTTTTTTTAGAAGGTTGATTAAGAATATTTTATTGCTTTTCCTTAGATAACTCCCACATGTGGACTTCTTAAATGGAGAAGAGAGAATTAAAGATCTCATTAATATTTCAGCCTTCATTGGAAATAATGTTATGATACGAACATAAATATTAGCATTGACTTTACTTGCTGTAAAATATAAAAGTGATGACAGTCAAAAATATAGTCTTTATTCATATTGTTAGAAAACATAAATTCCTTTTGTCCATGAAAAAATATATTAAGGTAGTGGATGCCTGTGTATTCATGTAATATTAGTTTATCTTTCCAGAGGAAAGCTTGAAGAAAAGAGTTTTAGAACTTTAAAAAGACATGGACTGTGAGTTCAGAAATGGGCAATGTTTTCATGCTCATATTAAAATTTGTGCTCCATTAATTCAGCCCTACTGTGTTGTGTGTGTATCACAGTACAATTTTTTTGTCATTTTATACTATGTTTTCTGCAGGACGCTGCAATAAAGCTGCGTACATCTTCACTTAATGAGCAGCTGAAAATGAATATTTCATATTCTCCTCTTTTCCTAGTATGTGATCTGTACCATCTTTATTAGGTATTTTTCAAAGTTGTTGTAAGTATTTGTTGGAGCAGCGCTTCATAAATATCAGCATCCATGCTTTTGATAATATTTAACAGAAACAGATTTTCAAATAATTATTTCCGTTTTATAGAGATGTAACTGAGGCATCATGAACATTTTGAAGTTAAAAGGTTTTGGTCAGCCAGTCTGAGCAGTTTAAGGCTAAATATATTAACATTACATGATACTTGATACATTTAAAGTAAAACACGGTTGTACTTTAACACACTTTTGTCAGTTGATGAGAGGTTTAACATGAGCCAGCAATGTGTGCTTGCAGCCCAGAAAGCTAACTGTATCCTGGGCTGCATCAAGAGGAACGTGACCAGCAGGTCGAGGGAGGTGATTCTGCCCCTCTACTCTGCTCTCATACTGTGGGAATACTGTGGAGTACTGTGTCCAGTTCGGGGCCCCCAGCACAAGAACACCTGCTATCTTCAGCTTTAGTGGAAAGTACCATGAATTCCTTCTGCCAATTGGAGCCCCAGGTCTCAAGGTGGACACCTAGAATCACAGATTGGCTTGGGTTGGAAGCGGCCTTAAAGCCCACCCAGTTTCAACTCTCTGCTGTAGGCAGGGCTGCCACCCACCAGCTCAGGCTGCCCAGGCCCCCATCCAACCTGGCCTTGAGTGCCTCCAGCGATGGGGCACCCACAGCTTCTCTGGGCAGCCTGTGCCAGGGCCTCACCGCCCTTTCTGTGAAAAACTTCCCCCTGACATCTAATCTAAATATCTCCTCCTTTGGTTTAAAACCATTTCCCCTTGTCCTGTCTGCCTGAGAAACAGGTAATTGATTTCCCTTCCTACCCACTTAACAGGATAGGAAAGCAGTAGTGAAAAATGTGATCTGAGTGGGTTAAGACAGATTACACACATGGAACGGAGGGGAAGTGAGAGATTTGCTTCCATAGTGCTATTCTCATCCACCAGAAACATGAAGCACTTTCTCAGCAACCTGGAATCTTATTTGCAACACTTTCCCGATGTTACAGTACCTAAAGCCACTTGTCTGAGCGTGTACCTCCAGTTTATCTTGTAAACTATTCATGATAGGGATTTCTGGAAGGGTTGATTTGTGCAGTCTAAGCTTACAGAATAAAGCAAATGTACCAATGGTTTAAATGTGAATGTTACAGCTGGCTTTCATCCTAGGATTTTTTTTTTAACTTGATAATTTCAAATTGAAGTGTTTATGGGATCCTATTAGTAGACATTTTAGTGAGTAATATTCAGTTTTTTTTTTCTTAAAAACAAAACAAAAAAACTCACTACAAAAACAAAGGAGCAAAAAACTGTGACAGCAGCACAAGGATAATATTACTTCCTGCTACTTTTTTGATTGTAGAGTCCCAGTGGACAACAATTCTGATTCTTTGTAGGCTGTACCATCAGCCTTACATAAAATTGCAGCACTGCTGTTCCTATTTCTCAGAGAATGCAATATGTAATAAATGTAACAGATCTCTAGTACCTGCCTGTATATGCAAACATACACATACATTTGAGCAGGGACAGATTTTGTCTGCATATGAACATCCAATTAACAAGAGTTTTTGAGATTCTTAGGACATATTTAGAAATAATGCGTAAGCATTTAAATTTCTAAATTCAGAGAGCAAGGTAACATTGTGCTTTACAGTGTTCATAATTTGAGACTATCACAGTTGTGGCAATGATATTGTTGAATACAGAAATTAACTTTTGGCAGCTTGAAAGATAAGTCTGAAGAGTGTATGAACAAAAATGCATGTACAATATTATTGAACGAGTATTACTTGTTGTTTTAATAGCTTTTAAAATGTTTCTATTGTTACCTTGGAAAAATCATAATCAATTAAAAAAAGATGAAACAATCTATGAATAGTGCATGGAAGACAGATTTTATAAGTTGGCTGTTCTCGTATCTAATTAAGGTTTTTTGTTTGTTCAGCAGCACTGAGGTTGTTCTGAATAATTGCAGAAAGAATTTGCATTTTACAAGTGAGATTATTTTTGCATTTTATATTAACTTTAAAAAAAATTAAAACAACTATTTTACTTACCTTACATTTAGAAACTCTTTTTTCCTTCCAAGATATTGTATTTATCTGCCAATTAACTGATGAAATCATTACATTTATTTTGTGATTGAAAATTACCATGAATTGTTATGTATTTGTTGTAATTCATTCATTTTATTTCAATTTGGTACTTTTTTTTTCCCCACTGTTTTGGGGGTTGTATTTTTTTAAAATACTTTTTAAGTTTTATTCTGTTTATAAGTTGTACTTTTTTTCTAGAGCTGGAAGGAAAATGACCTGAATCTGTATCCTGTGCCTAAATAATCATACTGGAATAACTAAGTTATCTTGTTTCGATGAGACTTTACAAAAAGTAGAACTTCCTCTTTCTGCAAATGAATGCAAACTGAAGCCTTGTGGCACACAGCACAGTAACAAATTATTCCCCCACTTTGATTTATGGCATATATTCTAAAAGATGCAGTTCCTTTCTGATGTTAAGTGGCAATGTTCTTTTTATTATTTTTTGTTATTCAGTAATGCCATTTTGGAGTACTCTTTTGATCAATCAGACTAGTGCGTGCATGAATTATGCACAGTATATTTTCATCGTTAAACTTTCTGGGAGCTGTAATTTTTTGATGTATATGCTTATAAACATGTACTTATATATAGAAACACACATATATATTTGTGCTAAAACTTATGATGCTTTGGTTATTCATTGAGAATTAGAGAATAAGGCCATGCTCATATTTTTCTGAGGTTTCTTTCAGCAATTTTGGGGAAGGGATTTGGAAAGAGCGTGTTCAGAGAACTAATCATTCTTGACTCTGCTGTAAATTAAACAACAATTTCTAGGTTAGGTCAGGTTTGTTTGTGGGCAAGCAAGCTCCTAACAATTTTCAAGGAAAATACATACTATTATAGAGCAAATAGAAGTCTGCTAATAATGGACTTCGTTACCTTTCACAGAAAGCAGGATGTCATGGGCTAGTTTTAGAAAATACTGGGTTAGTACCTCTGAGAATGACATGTGACCTCTCAATGGTAGGCTCATTTGAGCAGCCACAAGACACTGTTTTTCAGCAACTTTTCTTGTCCCCATTCAACTCTCTGAACCAGAATCACTGAGGAATGAGTATAAAGGAACGCTGAGAAGTTAGCATTTCTTGATTTGCTTCCAGAGGTAACTTCTCTACCTGATATTTGTATGAATTTTCAATCTTTAGGAAACTGAATCCACTTCCATTCCCGTGGCAAGACTTGAAGGAGTCCCAAGAAAGCAGGCATGGATTTTGCTCATCAGTACAATTCTGTGACTGCATCTTGTGTAGACACGTGAACTAGTGTTACGTTACCTTTCCTTCTAGTACTGGCAGCATGGCTGCAGAACTACATCAAAAGTGCAACCCCCTTTTCAGAATAGGGAAACCATTTGGGCAATTAGCCCAGGCAGACCTCTACTCTATTTCTTACTACCAGCTATAAGGTCAGACCTAAGACCCATCTAACACAGTATCCCCACTCTCTAGTATGGCCAGGAGAGAAAAGTCCGAGGACAAGATAAACACATTAAGATACTTGTTCACATTACTCAACCAGCCTTCAGTAATTTGCTGCTTAGAGAATTCCTAAGCCAGAAGTGTTTTCAGTGAATTTTTCCCCCTATGAATTTCCCTAATCTCTTATTCAACTCATGTCAAATTCTGGCATCCAGCACATTCTGTGTCAGTGAGTTCTACAATTTTCCTGTGTGCTGTACAGAAAATTATTTCCTCTTACCGAATTTGAATTGCCTTCCCTCTAATTCAATTTGATACATTCAATTTGAAGCATTCCTTAATTGAGTTGTCTAGGCCAGTCATAATTTGGGGTTCTATAAAACTCCCTCTACCACCCAGACATCTGAAAAGTTTTAGCCTATTTTGTAAATCCTGATGTGGAAATTGTTCCATTCCTTCTTGCTATATTGTGCTCCTTCTTTCTCCCTTGTTATTCGAGTGTCTCAAAGAGCTTGAAGGCCTATGTAATTATAGGTGTGGAGCAGCTGGATGCATTTTGTAGTCTTTACTAAGTTCATGCTTCACTGGATGTTGCTGTTAATATACCAGTTTAAAATCAGCTGGGCAATTTAGATGTTTGTTTCGGTCTCATGGTGGCATTGTAGTAGTGAAAACACTCAGTGCCCCTAGAACCAAAGACAAGTTTAAACAATTAGTTTGACTGAAAGAGAAAAGAGGAGTGATAGAGAGGAGAAATATTATAGTTAGAATATGTGTTTGTGTCTCTGTGTGTGTACACACAAATAAAAACGCAGGTGATGTTAAAGTAATGTGATAGAAATTAGCAGTGGAAAATATCTTTGTTGAATAGCTTTGAAGAAATGGTGATTCTTTTGCAACAGATGGCTGCTGAACAGGTGTGCTGGCTCAACTTATGCCATTTTCATGGTAATGTTTCCCTACTTAGGTTTTGAACTATTAGGTGTTAAAGGTTCAGTCCTAACAGAGCTATTCAAACCAGATTGTGCTTTACTCTATAATTCCAGTTTGGGTTTTTGAATTAATTATACTGTCTGATTCAGAGAGGAAAACAGAGTGGACAAAAATGGTCAGCTCAATTTCCATTGCCTCAGTTTGCTACTGAAAGCATCTTGCTGATTATAGCAAGGGGAAATGCTTATTTATGATCAGCTTACTCTGTATAGGGAGTTGTTGTGCTGAAATGAATTATAAAATCAAGATATAGAAGCATAAAAATTTGACTGACCAGAAGAAAAGAGTAATCTTATAAAGCTTTATGTGCTGATGTTTATGCCATTCAAGATTTAGAATTAAAACAGTTGCACAGGCTTATTAGTCTATGTTAATCAGAATTTTGATTTATTTTCTTCGGAAACTTCATTGCATGAATCAATTTCATTTTACGAGACCATTGAACACCTCCATAAGCCAGCATTTTTCAAACTGTGATTCAACAGTGGATGGCTAGGAATGCCAGAAAATTGATCAGAATCAATGATCTCTTGTAAAGTGTTGCCTCAAGGTGGCTGTCATCTGAATTGAACACTCTTGTTAACTATATTCTTCTTTGTAATATCTTTTTTATTGTCACACATATTTTGCAGGGATGATGCTATGCATTTAAAAGATTTAATTAGAGATCAGGTTTTTTTAGTAAATCATTATGAGGCAAACCAGCCAAACACTGCTTCAGATTTCACCTTGTTCTGAATCTCTTTGGTGTAACAGCACCATTCATCTGTCAGGTCACACTGGGCAGTGAATAGCTGGTACCCTGCAGCCTGTCCTGGAGAGAATTTAACTCACAGATGGTCCCTCAAGAAGAAACGGACAGAATTGCATCAGGATTGGATCTTCTTACTATATTTCAAGTGGTTCCATGGTTGTATTTGACTAAAAACAAGTAAAAAATCCCAACCAACCAAGGAAAAAAAAAGAAAAAGGAAAAGAAAAGAAAGTGAAAGTGGAAGACAAAACAACCAAAAGCTTTATAATAGTGGAGATTCTGGTACTGCACAAAATAGAAGTTAAACCCCTTACATTGCTGTATGTGCGTTGTTGATGAGGGATGTAAGGTGCTTCATATGAAGTGTTTAGCTGAAATTTACTTAGTGGCTGAACAGGACATACATCTCCAAATAGCCCGTACTGTTTTTGTTACATTTTGACTGAGATTCTGTAGACATTAATTTCTGTATTTGAGAAAAGCAGCTTCATAGAGATTTGATCATGTGAAAATGTGCTTAATTCCTGCCAGACCGATTTAACTCAACCACTACCCTGAATAAGACAGGTGTAGCCAGCAAGGAGCATTGGCATGGATAGCAGGGAGGAAAGTTACTAGAAACAGAAGAACTGAAGCGAAGGATTTGGGGTTGAGTAATTGTGCAGCTGGAGAGGAAAGAAAAGGAAATAACATTGGCATGAAGGATGTGGGAGTGCTGGAGTGGAAGACAGAGGAACTGGTAGGTTCCTGGGAGGATGTGGACTTGCAACCAGACCTCTTTGTCCTCCTCCCAACTCTGTCATTCCATTACTCATGGGAACAGGAGCAGTTTGGAGCCAGGGAAGTGAAATCCCTTGAACATGTGCTGTATAACTTCTGCTGCTTAAGCAACGTGCATAGGGCTCTTGTTGCCATTTTAGTGTTGATAGGCTTATTGGAACTTCCTCAGTTATATATATTAGCAGAGAGTAAATCGAATAAAAAATAATGTGTTGGCTAGATTGCCTGTACTTAACTTTTATCACATGTATATTGAGACAGAAATTCATTTCCTAAATTATTCTATGAGACAGATTGTGTGGCCGTAGAGCTTAAGAAAATTCATTAACTTTGCCATCTCCCTAAATAACTGTTTACTTTATGTATGTGCAAAAACATATTGCACACTCATTTGCTGAAATAAAAACTGGACTGCTTTGTTAAAAGGTTTGAAGTGTCACATCATTAGAAAAGTTAAAATAAAGGATTTTTGTTCTGTTTATGGTAGGTTATCTTCATAGGTTTTTTTGCAGTGTCATAATTAATGCATACTTCAGCTAATGTATGGTACATTGTATAATGAAATGTAGTATTGTAATTGAAACCTAGGGATAACAAAGTTCGGGTTTCTTGTTTGTTTCTATTTGTTATCATTAATTTAACAACTTTCTCATTGAAATCATTGTCTGCTGTTCAATAGCAAAGTGGTAATATCCCAGTGATAATGCAGTAGACATACACAGTGTTTTGTTTGCCATAATCATTACAGGAAAATTAATTGAAACAAATGTTCTTACTGCCTTCATAGTGTAGACAAACGAGTCTATATTTTTGCATATTATTTTCAGGTTTGGAGATGGCTACTCTGTCAAAGTTTGGCTTAGCAAAGACATTAGCTATCAAAGAATGATTTTGGACTGTCTAAAGCTGCATTTTCCTGGAGCACAATTTAAGGTACAGTTATAAATCCTCATTATAGTAATTATTGTATGGCAAGATTAAGTGTGGGCTGATAAGAACAATGTTTATCCGTGTTTAGATACATTGATTTTTCTGAAGAATGTATGCGTGAGCATCTCTTTTGTTATTAAGCAATTCTTACAAATCTGTCTTGTGATATTGATTAAATCAATTCTAAAGTCATTTAAGCAACACAAATATATAGGTACTTTCTCTGAGTAATAATTTAATTTCAATTTTATTGTTGACCAAGTTGAACTTGTACTTGCTTTGACTGGTTTCTCATAAGGTTCACAAATGGCAAATCTCAATCTTTAATGAGATTATTTTATTTGAGATGGAGCCTTCCAAAAGACCTACAGTAATTAGATTTCGAAGGCCTTTAATTCCTAATTTTTATTTTTTAACACTTTGTTTAGGAAAAAAATGTGAAACTATGAATACTTTAGCTATGAAACTGTTTCCTTATATGTTTATATGTGTTTGTGCATGTTCATATACATATATATATAAATATGCATGCATGCACATGCACACTATGTATGAATTTTTAAATATTTTTTTTTTCAAGGAAGCTTATCAGTAAATGGATAGCATTAAGAGAGAGAGACTTCTGTCAGGTTAAAATTAAGTTTTGTTGTTGTTTTTTCTTTAAAGTTGGAGAGCATCCTACTGTGGAAATTGTTAATAAGAATCCTTTTATATCTTACCCCATTGCATTATAAAATATCCTTTGTTTTCACTTGTATCCGTGTTAGTTCAATGCAAGGATCAAAGGCAATCTTGTGAAGTACAAAAGCTCAAAAAAAGTCCAGAGGTTTACAGAAACCTTCCCTTTCTTAAATACCAGCTACTTTTTGCCATAATGATGAGGGAATCCAGTATTTTGCCTTTTGTATTATCGGAATTGTGTATAGTCAAAATGGTCACGTGTATGGGTAGCCCTATAGGTAAGCAAATACAGTAAATTTTGATTTACTGCCTTATGTCTTGCCAGACGACTACATTAGTACTACCATCAGTTGAATTTAAAGCATATCGCATAAAAATGTCCTAAATTTATATATCTTTAATTAAATTAACAAAATGTAAGCTCAAAACATGAAACATGTGTCTTGAGTATGAATGTTTCATTTTGCTACCAAAGGAGGCAAAATAGATTCTTGTTTAAAAGCTCATGTTTTTCATGTTAACCAGCACTGAGACCAGTCTCGTTATAGCAAGCACAACTTCATCATCATGTGTACTCACCTTTACCTATTTTTGTTGTTTTTGCTGCTTTTAAGGGACATCATCTTAACGTGCTCGAGTACCTTGTACCACGAAGTGAGGGGTGCTTAGCTGAGCTCTTCAGAGTCCTAGAGAACTACAAAGCTTTACTCCAAATCAAACACTATTCCATTAGCCAAACTACACTGGAGCAGGTATTTTCTTCTTTTCCAGCAGTTCCGGACCATCTTAGGTCTACACAGTAATCACATTAACCTGATTGCTTTTACTCTGTGGATGAGCACAAAACAGCATGAGAAGGTGCATATTTGCTATGTATGCAAGCTTAATCACTACTTAAATACATCTGATTTGCGCAGGATGAGAAGGTGTGACTGTGAACTGCCACCTCCACAGTCTAATCGTTGAGATCCTATTAATGCCCTTCAGAAGACTGAACAAGTCTGTAAATCACAGTAAATCATAGGCTTACAGGGCATTTTCCTTTGAGGTTTTTTTTTTTTGCAGTATTACAGTACACAATAGAACACAGTAGAAATGCACAAGCAGACTGAAGAGATCCCGCTATTAGTGACTGTGAAATCCTATTTGGCCAGAAGGAAGAAGAGAACAATAGCAAGGATGACATTTCTGAGTGGCTGTGATGTGTTTGAGCATCTTTGTATGTAACTTCTTGTTATGTATTCTGCAAACTGGAGGAGTCGCATTTAGTCAAAATATTAATTTTTTATGATAAATGGTGTGAAGTTATTCCTTTTACCCTTGTGCAAATCATTAATGAAATATTCTGATTTGTATTAATCTTTTTAATAGCTTTTAAATTATCTGTTCACAGAGTGGATGAATATAAGGTGATTTCAGCCTGATGATCAGGAATAGTTCATGCAAGCTTACTTCTCTGCATTATTCATGGTGATTCATCACCTCTGTCACCTACTATTGTTTCCTCCCCAAGACAAACTGAGAGTCACTTTTAAACAAGAAAATAGTTCTCTTGAATAACAAACATCCTTATTATCCACTCCAAGTTTGTTTGCATATGAATATGATCATTTGAATCAAGAATAGCCATCTCTTCTGCTCCATTCCTTGCTGTCAAATAGTTGTGTGATTAAAAAGCAAACAAGTTTTTCAGTATTAAGATCTGTTTAGAAAAAAAAACAGATATAAAGGAGGCATGTGAGTTGTTGAGTAGTCACTGTGTAGTGCTCAGAACTATTACTTTGCCTTGAAATATCCAGACCTTCATCTATGTGATGGTGTTTGGCAGAAACAACAGGGTCAAGTACCTCTGTCATACTTGCTGGGAAAAATGTTGCTCAAATAGGCTTGCTCAATTATCTTTATCCCAAAAAGAGACAGAGGAGACTCTTTACCTTTCTTTACTCAAGTAAAGGGAGAGTCAATGGGAATGGTCCCCGCAGGGTCTCTCAAAGTATATGAGGGCACAGCCTCCTCTTATCCCTGCTTCCTGACCGCATTGTTCCTCCTCCTTTCCTCCCTGGCTGAAGTGCTTGGAGATTACAGACTTCCCGGTCTGCCTGATGCCTGTTCTTCCTTGTTTGTGACCCCCCCTTCGTATCAGGTGTGTAATTAACTCCAAATTTATGCCAGAGCTAATAGGAGGCGTTCACAGTGCGGAGAAGTTAATTAGACTATTCAGCCTGTGTAGTAAGTCCAACATCTGTAAGTTCAAGTTGTCAATCAAACTTTATAACTGAATCTTATTTGGTGAGAGTTTACAAACTAAGTGCAGACATGAAGCAGAGAGGAAGTTGCAAGCCTCTGCACAACTTGTCTGCAAGGACACCTTGCTCACAAGCCTCTTTCATCTCATGCCATTTCAAGTGCTAAGAAAAACAATTATTTCCCAGTAACTCATTTTACCATTGTTTTTTACAAGTTCATCAACCTCTGTGTTAGCTGGAGAGGTGAAGTTTCTTTATAGAGTTTACTAAACATATCTCTAGAGGGTTCTCACAGCATAAACTATTAATTTTTGCATCAGAAGAGCAAGTGAAAAAATTACGAGCCATGACTCCAAATGTTCTGTTCAAATATTGTTATTGTGAAAATCCTACTTTGTTTTTGTCTTACAGGTATTCATTAATTTTGCTACACAGCAGCAAGGAATCTCACATTCTTCACAAGAATCTCCCCCTGTTCGTCAAGACCACCTGCCAGTTTAGGATCAGAACAGGATAAAGTTACAACAGCGTGTGTGTGTGTGTTTGTGTATACATATACACATTTTACATGCAGTAAAACTTGTCAGATGTTTGTGAGTGAGAAACATGTAGTAGGAGCAGAGGTGAGCTGACATTTGTAGGCCAAAAGGAATGTTACCAGTTCTCAGTAATACAAGAAAGTAGTGACCTGCCAACCAAAATTCTGCCAGCAAGTAATGTTTTAAAATGAATGGCAATTTTATAATAAAAATGGCCAAATTAATGCAGCTTTGTGTAACATAAAAAGACTGGTCCGAAATGTCATTGTGCATAGTGGATTTTCTTTTGGTGGTAGATCTATTTTCATTTGACTACAGTAATTTTCTCTTGCATGCATACTTAGTAACTAATTTTTATGTGACAAGTCAGGAAAAACTCACTGAATGGTAGAAATAGCTAAGTGAACACCCAATATTTGTATTTAATAACACAAATTGAGAGCCTTTTGACTTCTGCATTAATTCAGACCTGTGTTGTGACAAGTTAAATTAGCCTTTTTATTGTATAACGGATGCACTGTATTCCATGAGGATTTATGCTGAATAGAGTATTAGTGTACTAGTCTGCCTCCTAGTTATGTAAAGTAAATTTAATAAGGTTTCATAAATCATACTTGACAATAAGTTTTCCCTTATGCCTACAGGTTGCTGCCGGAGGAGTTCTCAAGTGTCTTTTTAATAACCCGTCTCCTTTTTCCCAGCTTTTTCTTTCCTTCTCCCCCCCAAAAAATTCTGTTTTAGGATTATGTTAAAAGAAATAAGCATTCAGACACTGATCAATAAACTTTTCAATAAATGTGCATTATGGTCTTATGTACTTCATATAAGGTCATGTCAGGGCCTTCAGCCTATACATGTATAAAAGTAAACATTTAATGACTAAAAACTTTTGCACTGGGAGAAAAAAACAATGAAAAAAAAATCTTGTTTAAAGTTGCTGGCTTTTCTGAGACAAATCCTTTGGTGATCCTGTAGAAGTAGCTGATATGATGTTTATTGGACTATATTGCCCAGTAGTTTAAGCTGGAGAACCTGTGACTTAGAACTGTATTCCTGCAATATAGTTCTGAGGTGGGCAGGATACTGGGGAAATGTACCTTAATCATTGAAAGGGCTTGGAATGTAGAATCTACTGTATAGTTTAAAAGCTCTGCCATGTTCCTCAAGATCCAAAGCACAGAAGAGCCATCAAACCCCCACAGTCACCACGCCAGCAGAGATACAGTGAGATGGTCTTGCTCAAGGTGTAATCTGTTATCTTTAATTTCTGCACGAGGCTGGGAGTGTAAAGATTCCAAGGCCTCCATTAGAACAATAATGGTTAGTGTTAGAAAGCAGAGTGTGAAAGAATCAGAGGGTGAAAGAAGACAATGCTGGAAATCTGGGCAGAAGTGGGTATGTTATTGTAAAACTGTACTGCTTAATTTCAGGATCTTGGGGTGGCAGAAACAATGTACAAGGCACAGCCAGGCATCTTTGAGTCACAGTCTGAATTCACTTAACAGGTGAAAGTTTCTGAAGCTATGGGATGGAAAAATAGAAAGGATACCGTGACAAGAACCTGTGTTACTGGGCTTTTTTTTTCTTTCTTTTTTTTTTTTTTTTTCCTGTTCATGTGTTTAGATTTGTAAATTGGTGGCATTATGCTTTCTTTTCTTGCTTTCCTTCTCTCCCTCTTTCCTTCCGTCTTTCTTCCTCCCTTTCGTCCTTCCTCCCCCTTCCTCTCCCTTTTTCTCCCTTCATTCCTTCTCTAATTTAATCTCTATTTTTCAACCATCACAACTCCTTAAAAAACGAACTACACAGGAGGAAATTTAGTGGATGGATTTAGAAAAAGAGTGTCAGTTCCCTGGGCAAAAGGAAGCCTAGCCAAAAGATATGAAATTATGACATAAGCACCTATTCCTGCCTAGGAAGTGGGAGAGGGAGTTGAATTAATAAAACAGTCCTGCTTAGGACAAGGGAAGCATAAAAAAATACAGAACTCGCTGTGGTGAAACTCAGAAACGATGGCCTACCTGAATGTGTAGATAGAGGAACTTTTTCAGGGTTTGGCTATGTAACACTAATTAAATGTCATTTTCTTCTGATTAAAACATGAAAGATTACATTGCTGTAATAGATGAATACGGTAAATAAGGTTTACTTCAGACTGATGGTTGAGTAAATCCAGTTAACAGTGCTTTTCTTTTTTTAAATTGCTTCCCATGCATCTCAGGAGACCCAATTTAATCCAGGCAAGTAGCAAACAATGTTTGTCTTCCAATCCTTTATAGTTGAAGAAGGTCAAAACCTAATTGAGTTCCAGTGTATTGGGTTCTCTCTCAGAGGACATTTCACCTTTCCTTGACTTGCTGCCTTCCTGAAATATGTAAGTTTCAAGACCACTTTTTGAAGGTTTTTTGTTTTTTTTTTTAAATTAAGAAGAAAAAGTCCTAAACTTGTGGACAGAAAAGGCCATTTATATGTTAATGATGAAAGACTCCTTGAATTCACAGATCATGCAGAAATACCTCTTCTTCTAAGACTCCTAAATTCTGAATCAAAGACAACTAAGGATTTTAAACAGGAACTTCTCTTGTGACATTTTAAATAGAGGGAGTTCATATTATTTCAGCTGGAAATTTCTTTGTGAAAAACTGCCCTTCACCCTGAGTGCTAAACTGGTATTAAGCTCAAAATTACAAAATCAACTGAGTGTCTCAAATGCTTAACAATGAAACTGAGATTATTTTCATATTTTTGAGGGACTAATCTACTATGTAAATCAGCAGAAGAGCTTCTACCAACCACAGTGTAGATTGTTTGAAGCCCTAGCTTAATTTATGTAAAATTATAGAATGAGGTGGGCAAAAATAAACTGTAGGTCTGAACCGTAGATCAAAGAACCACAAGTTCAATAAAGGTGGAGGGGTGATCGGAGTAGTAGGCAGGATGGAAAAACTCATCAACTGATGTTTTTTATCCTGCTTCGTGTTTAATTTCTGTAGATTTCTGCCCTGAAGAGAAGGAATTTTGTTCCTGGTTTGGTTCAGTCATGACAGAAATGGTAAATTTCACTCAGGTTAGTGGAAGATGTTATTTCCGGCAGAGCTTTTTGAGCTTGTTTGTCCTTGTGAAATTTGGGATCTGAAATCTCCTTAATTAGGGAGTTGAGTCTGACTCTTGTTGGAGCTGCTCAACTCATAGATCAGTCTAAACCTAATTTAGGTAAGAATATTACTTCCCTGGTCTTTTCCTAGCAAGTAGTAAAGTTGACAGTTTCTTTGATTCAATTTAATGTGATTTAATCCTTCTGTATCAGCACTTTCAAATTTTCTTTCTAAAGAATAGGGAGATCAAAGCTGGCAGTGTGAATATCTCTCTTTAAGTGATTGAGAGCCTGTGAAGTCAGACAGTTTTCCTGAGACAGTACCTAAAGAGAAGATGCTTCCTGAGTTGCATGTTAGATACTTGCCAATAAAACTAATGCTGCAAGTGCAATGAAGCAGGGCAGCAGGTGTGAAGCAGAAATTGCAGCTATCTTGCTCTTGCAGAGGAAGCAATAGTCCACTGCTTTCATCAGGCAAGGTTCTGCTGAATGTTTTAGCAGATGAGTTCTTCATGCTGAATAATGATATGGAGCACTGAAGAAGTCAAAGGATTTTTCTCCCTAATTAAATTATAGTAACACAGTGAATATTGTCTCTGCAGTGCCCTCATGCCTATTGCTGTGTGGAAATACATGCTGGGGCAAATTTTGGCTCCTCCTACAATGGCTCTGAGAAAGACATGATCAGAGACTTTTGCACTGTAAAAGCATATGCACATCCTTAGTTTAGGCAGATCAAATCAGTAATGTCCATATCTGCTTTCCCACAAAATGCAAGTGATGAAACAGAATAAAAAATAAACTATATAAGTAAATGGTTACCTTGACTAGTCAGATTTCCATGTTCAACCTATTTATTTCAGCTACAGGATACCATACATGGGTAATTTTGCTTCCTGTTAAACTGCTGGTGCCACGGACAATTTAAAGGAATGCCTTGGGACTCAGCTCACTGTGAGGCACCCAGCAGGAACAGAACAGGATCCTCTAACATGCTGCAATGTAAGGTATCATCAAACAGGAGTCCTTTCACCCTTGTAATGAAGCAGTAATTGATGGTCTATTATTGTGTATTGCACATAATTTAAGGAAAACAATAGCAACTCTTTATCCTTTAACTTTTGTTGGAATAAAAAATTGCAAACTTGATTCCAAGTAGCATCATTCTTAATTCCTGATCTACACACATTATTACATTCAAAAATTAGACCCCTGCAAAACCTTAACAATACTCTAAAAATTAAGTCTTTTGGAACTTGATTCAACTTCTAAAAAAAGTTGAAGCTATTTTTTCCCTTTTAATTTGCTTCAGAGCTGGTTCTTTAAGACTCTAAAAATTTTGAAAGAGCTTGAGTGAAGAAACTTGTGGGATTACCTGTGAATTTGTAGTTGGGCTTGTCCCACTGCCCGGTTAAATAAGGGTCAAAATAGCACAAGAACTTTGTGCTTGTTGAAGAATAGGAGGAGCAGAGGAGTGCTGCCCGATGGATATACAGTCTTGAGTCCAGTGTCTCTTTACATTCTGAGGAGTGCAAAACAACTTACAGCAAGTGAGTACTATCCAAAATGCTACCTGGAAGTGTACAACATTGTGAGACTTTCTAGCACCTAGAATAAAAGTGCTCTAAAATAGTAACTTTAACCTTCCATTCTTTTTGCTTTTAGAGGAGACAGACTAAGCCAAAAAAACCTTAATCTCTTTTCCCCATTATAAACTGTTTGCTGGAAATAAAGATTTTACTTTACAGTAGAATGTGAACTATCACAGTTAAATAAACAAAAATCTTCATAATGTGGTTTCAAATACAGTGCAGTCATGTACTAACAATTCTTTAGGCATCTCTTTTTAGTTCCTTCAAGTCAATTCTCTTGTCATGCCGAAGAAGCAAGAGTTAGTTGAATCAAAAGGCAAAGGTGGTCGGGGGCTTTTTCTATAACAGTGTATTTGTATTTTAAGCAAAATGTTGTAGATATGATTGGACGATGAAGACTGAGATGCAATTATCTGATGTGATCTGAAGACATGACATTACATGATTTCAAGATTTCTCAGTATAAATAGACAACGTTGTTTTCCAATACAAGAAAGTAAACACAAAATGACTAAATTACTTGTCTGTGTCTGCAAAAGAAGATAGTGGTAAAATTATGATAAGAACTCTTTTTTATTTGAGACATATATGCAATCTTGTGATTGAGTTTAGAGACAGCCAGAGCATCTGAATATTTTCAATCCATCGATCTTGTCTCATAAGACAGGCCTCACTGTATTTGAAACTAAATAAAGACTATCTTGCTCAGGGGACTTGACAGTGAGATAGTTTTATTCATGAGTCAGTTCTCCAAACCCGTCCCAAGTGTGCAGCTAGACAAAAAGGCAGAGAGTGGGAGGGGAAAAAGGAATGAGGTTAATGAAAAAGGGAATAGAGTGAAAGAAAAAAGGTTTTCTGAAAAATAATTTGTTTTGCTGTAAGACTGAAGTGGAGGAATCTTGGAGATAGGTTGCCCGTAGCATTGTATTTCTCAAAGCCACAAGAATAAGAGGAAGGCCATGCAAAAGATTTTGGGGAGTGATGGGACTCTCAGAATAAAGAAAATCATTAATTCTAATGGAAAAAAAATCTGACATATTGTCCTTGTTAATGTCCACGAAGGCCAAATTGGTTTACCATCTGGCCGTTGCTCATTATATATGAACTTGGCTGGCATTGTGTCGATCACCCACGGTTCTGCTCGTTGATGGAGCCTTTGTTCATTTTTAACATCTCATTGCCAACAGTAAACATAGGATGAAAAGCAGACATGTCACAATAGCAGAATTTTAGATTCCCATATAAGCATATAGCAATAGAGAAGCAGGTCCTAGCCTTCAGTAGGAACTGGACTAGTTCAGCATTTCTTAGAGCTGAACCCTATATACTCTGACTTAAAAAAGGATTTCTTGAGCTGCTTTTTGTTGTCATTTGTGTTCACAGGGTTTCTCATTACTCATCTCTCTGAAGAGTGAGTATTAAAATCTGTTTTCTCAAGAACTTAGAAAGATTCCAAGAAACTGGTAAGATTTTGACAAATAAGTTTACCTTTCCCCATTGTACAAAACTGACAGGCTGTTTAGGCCTTCAAGCAGGTATAATGAAAACTAATAAAAAGAGCACCATGTTTTCTTGTTCATAAATAATTATAATATTTTCTACCTGTTTGTTTCCCTCACATCCTGTTCCTTGGATTCTGCTCATGTAGTCATGAATTGGATTTATCCATACATATACAGAGTCTATTTACATTTAGGCTAAATGTAATATGTAAAGAAAGTCATGTGTTACATAGCATTTTATCTCACAATCTTAAATACATCTTGTAATGAAGTTGTAGCTGCACATCAGAAGGCATGGAGGTGACTTTTGGCCTTAGGAAAATGAAGAAATGTGATCCAGTTTGGGAAAGAACTGACTGCGCAGCTATTATTGAAAGCTAACTAGAGGCTACAGTTTCATTACAAAAAAGGTGTAAAGGAAAGGAATAAAGGGCAAAAGACTGGTGACATTCAACTTTTCCAAACACTAACAAGTCCTCAATTATTCAATCGCAATTACAGTTCACTGGATTACCTACCTGAAAACATAAAGCATGGGTTCTCTGAGGCAGATTCTCAACAAGGGTGTTTGAAAAGAAAGGTGAGAAAGGGCAAAGAGTGAGAGTGCCATGGCTTTGAACTTGCTCAGTAAATTGCTCCAGCTTGTTTTTTCCCCATTGTCTGTGCACTTTCTCCTTGCTTTGACTTCTGCGTCTCACACCTTCAGGAGAGAGCAGCAGGAGCTCTTGGCATCTGCTACACGTCTGTACTTGGGATGGAATCTGGCTGCAGACATCTAACCGTACTCTGTGCCTGAAGGATGCGTTTCTCCAGAAAGTGGCAAAAGCCCTCTTTTTAACTGCTTCAAGACATTAGTTATGGGATTAATTAGAAAGCTTCTTGCTGTGGGCTTGCCACTTTCCAAATACCTCCACTGCACATATATGCTACGAGTTTCAGGAAGGGTGAGATTTTTGTCTGCACCAGGGTTATATTTGCCAGAAAATCTTTCTTCTTTTAATATGCTTCTAGCAATCCACAGCATTAATCTTTGGCTTTCACTCCACTGCTAATGAGGTGCAGATCACTTTTTTTTTTTTTTTTAAATTCACCACAGCTGAAACAACCTCAGCATCTGAGGAAAGTCTTTTTCCCTTGATAGCTGCTTTGCCTTTTGCTCGCTAACGTTGGTTGCCAGATCGCTAATACAAAAAGCTTCCCCTAAAATGTCTCTGTAGGGTATAGTGAAGAACTGGGACATTTTCTGGGTATCATAGCTGTTTTCCTTCTCCTTAATCATTAGAACATTTTCTCTAAATACATTTGCTACTCTTGTAGAGCTCAGAGGCACTGACAATCTCTTTGATCTGTTCTGCTCAGTACCAGATGTCCCACTTGCTCTTAGTTTCTTCCAGCAGAGTATGCATCAGTAGGTGGTGGGTGCAAAACCCTTTGCTTGGGAAAACTGAAAGAAAGTACTAGCACTTCTATGTGATTTCCAAAAATGTGCACGGAGGTCTCTTTATCAGAAAATATTTCCTAATAACTATTTGCACAAGAACAGTTTCCATTTACAAACATTAGATAATATTCACAGAAAGCACATTATGAGCATGCAGTTTATTTGAGTCAATATGTAAAAACTTCAACACTGAGAGTTAGACCTGTTCTTCCTCTGTCACTTGTAGCTCCTAAGTGCGAGGGTTTGATCACTGAACAATTGGACAATGTTCTTCAATAATTGCAGAAAGCTATTCATAGAATCATAAAGTGATTTGCTTTGGAAAGGACCTTAAAGATCATCTAGTTCCAACAACCCTGACATGGGCAGGGACAGCTTCCATTAAACCCTGTTGCTCAATGCCCCCATCCAACCTGACCTTGAATGCCTCTGGGGTTGGGGCATCCACAGCTTCTCTGGGCAGCCTGGGCCAGTGCCTCACTGCCCCCATAGGATGGAATTTCTTCTGAATATCCAATCTAAATCTACTCTTTTTAAGCTGTTACCCCTTGTCCTATTACTTCACTCCTGATCTCTAGCTTTCTTGTAGATCTCCTTTATGTACCGAAAGGCTGCTATATGATCTCCTGAGTTGAATGCAGTACTCTAAGTGAGGTCTCTCAAGAGCATATTAGAGTTTTATTAGATTCACAAACCAGGGAAAAATGTCTGACTACTACCCTTTTTTTGTTTGAATTTGAAGTGGTCAAAAACATGCGTAATATACAGAATGTCCTTATTGATAAAATTAAGAGCCCAAACATTAAGTGTCCCTAAAAATATGGACAAGTTTTAGTACTTTTTCAGTGGGTCTGAGCAGAATTGAGAAATCTACTATAGAATTAATTTCTTCTCCCTTAAGTTTGCATTTCTGAGGCCAGAATAGTTGGGATTGAAATTGCCAGTCTGACTGACATCCTGAGGTTAGTCCTTTGCTTCTAAACTGAACGGGAAATGTGGAGATGTGTGAGATTCTGGCAACCCCAGTTTATCTGTTTTCTACCTCTGCTTCCAAGCAGCATATAAACTAGTTCTGACACTGATTTAGATCATGCTGACATAAAAGGAAATAGCATGTTTGCATGTAGCCTTTTGGCTTTAATGGAACCCAGAGGGGACATCACAGTCTAAGTCTTAATTATATTCTAATGGCAGAAACCCTCTCAAAAGTGCAATATCTGCCTTGAAGAGCCAGTAAAATAAGTGTAAAATAGGTAGAGAAATCTCTGAAAACAATGACAGTGTGTACTGGCAAGGAGGAAGAAACTGTGGTTGTTTCAAACAAAACACGTAGTATTTCATATAGTTTCTTTGATGATAAACTAATGAAGTAAAAGCCATTAACCTATTTGGTTTGATATGGTATTATATCTATTTGGTTTGATATTCCCCCTTCACTCTTTTGTCTTTTTTTTTTTACTTGTGTGTTTTTTTCCAGTGTGGGAAAGTAGGAGATTGGGAGGGGAAGAAGTTAAAGAAAATAGGACATATGTTTGCTATGAACAATTTTTTTCAAATGAAATAGGTGATATTTTAAATCAGTGTGAAGTATCTACTTCTTTTTTTCTTTCTACAAAATGAAAATTATTCTGAAAATTAATCCCGTAAGCGCCTTTGAAAATGCTATGCCTTATTACCCTACAAATTTGACCAAATAAACACAAACACTCATTTTATTAATAGATACATTTGTGATAATTGCAGTTCAGTTACTTATATGTATGTATGGGAACTGCTGAGTCATGGCCTGAACCACTGATTGAGCACCTGGAGGAAAGACCCAGTCAGCCCTGGGAGCACAGGTGAAGGCAATTCACTCTTAGGCCTCATTTAAGAGCTGACTGCCCCTGAGGAAGGATCTCTGCCTGGAGATCCCTCCTTGGTGGGAGCCTTTTCCTGCGAGCCCCAAATCTTCCGATCCGGGTGAGCGCTGTATTTTCCTTCCACCTTTTGTAACGCTGTTTCCATTGCGTTAGTCCTGCTTATCACTACATGTAAGTAACTTATTTTGTTTTTACCTTGTAGGTGCAGATAAAAATACTCACTACATTTAATTAAAACATCATTTTCCACAAATACACTTTATTCAATTTTCATACTAAAAATAGTTAAACAAAATATATGAAATAATATACAGCATGTAATGGGAAATGTATTTGTAGTCAGATATGAATAACAGAGTAGAAGAATCTTTAATTCACTTTTATCTTGCTTTGATATGAAACTATGAGCAGCAAGAAACACTGGACACAGGCGGGGGAAATAAGGATGACTCATTTTCTTGATTCAGATTGAATTGATTTTATAAAAAAAGGAATATGACCCGGTTTGTTAGGATAGCATTATGTGGACTCTTTAAAATACTCTGATTTGATTTCTCAAAAGGTTCATCTGTGTATCAAAAGACTCCATCGCTGTCAGTGGTTTGCTGTTGGACATGAAGCTAAAACTTTCTGTGGTATTCATCACTGGTTTATAGTTATTCTTTCTGCATTGCAGTGAACTTAAAACTGCCTCCCAATACTTAGGCACAGTTTATGGTGAAGCAAATAGAATTTAAATCAAAGTACATCTATGCAAAATTTTGCCCCTTAATACACCAGTACAGAATATAGTATATAATCATTTGGAATGGGATCGTGAAGTAGTATCTAGATATTAAGACCACCACTGCCTATGGCAAAATTGGTACATTAATATGTAGATGTACATACAAGAAAGAGCAAATATTTTATTTCACATATTTCCATTCCAAGATGTTACTGAGTGTAGTAAAATAGTTCTTTAAAATGTCTTTGAAAACTACCAGAACTACCAGAACTGTGTTGGTACAGCAGAAGCAGATTTGGTCCCTTTATATTTTATTTGATGTGGATGTTTCCAGCTTGCCACTGGTAGAAGTCAGAATGGAAAAACTACAGTTCCTAGTTTTCTAGGTTCTACCAGTATTTTGATGGCAAAATAATCGGTTTTCCATAGTAGAATCTGCAGATGTTTATGCTGTGAGTAGTCCTGCTCAGGCAGCTAATTAACACAGTCTTGTCTTGTTATCTTGACATTTCGAAGTTTTAACTTGCTCCACTGAGATGCCTGGGAGCAGCATTGTTTTAGGTAGACTGGAGTTACAGTCAGACATTGTGCCATGCTGTGTTCATGTTTTGGATCATAGCTTTGCAATTTATTTATTTGTTTGTTTATTTTTAATAAAGATGAGCCTTTAATGGGCTATAGCAGTGGTTTGAGGAACAATACGGATTTTCTGCTTGCTATCCTGTGCAAGTATAGCAGGGCTGCTTCTATGAAGTAGTTCAAGTGTTCATTATTCAGGTCGACCACCATGTACAGCAGGATGTAAGTGTCAGTGATGACAGCTGGTGGAAGTTCTCTTTTCCTTTAAGCTTAGAGACTTGTTTTCCCGAAGCTTATAGTCACTAGTTTTATGTCTTTGTACTGTGATGAGACAAGTAACTGTGTACAACATGCAGTCGTATTCTTTTGATTATAGGAAATTTTAACTGAGGATCCTGACTTGGGTCTATGACACCAATGTCTAGTTAAAATGTGTTCTTAGATGCAGCTATACTAGTACCTCTCTCTCCCAAGCCCAAACATTGTTTTGTCTGCAAATGAGAAGACATACTACTTCGAGTTTGGATTGCTAAGTTCCATCTAGTTGAAGGTTTACATTTCAAATTATTGCTATAACAAAGTCTGTGTCCTTTCCTATCAAGTCACTATGGCTGGATGTGAAGCAAAAGGAAATAAGAGAAAATACTCTGATTAGAGTAGGTGAAAATTGTGTTTGATATCTCGGAACGCTAGAGGGAGCAAGAAGGTAAAGTTCTTGAAAAAGCAGCTGCTTCCTTGGAGGCTGAATCCTCTGGGTCTGCCATACCAGGTTACCACGTAATAATTAAATCAAAGGCTGTTACACCATTTGAAATGATAAAATAATAATAAAATAAGTGATGTCTTACATGTTTGTTTGTTTGTTTGCTTGAACTACCACCGCTATTTTTTAATTTTTGTTTTGGGTTATAGGGTAACTTTATTTTCATGTCTCTGAATGTGTGTTCATCTAGGCTGATGCTAGTGGACTGACCGTGAGGGAAACAGAAGTCCTTGTTTCTCCTCATCAGATGCCCCTTTAGGCAAATGTTAACCTGCCAAGAGCGTCCAATGAGAATTTGCAAATGAACTACTTGTTACCCATGAAGAATTATTTCCTGACCTAAATCTTTCTGCACTAGGAAAAAAATAAGAAATGGTATGCACTTAGAGGCTATTACAGATGAGAGATTATTTCCTCCAGTACTCCCCTTGCACACTCATATTAATATTAACTATTGCTAGAATATGATAATAAATTCAGGTGAACATAACATTGCTCTGTTATTATTCACAGAACTGACCCTGTGCCTATAAACAGATGCTTTATCTAAGGGAACTAGCTCACTTGCATGTTCTTCCAGGTAAATAACAATCTGCTGGTAGCCTTGGAAAGTCAAAGACATCTGGGGAAACATTCTTATCTCAATGTGTTGGATGTTACTGGCAAACTCATGCTAGGATTTGTGAACAAGATTGCCAGTGCAGTGAATTGTAAATGCAACTCTACCAGTGCTGAAAAAGCCTATTTTTCATGTGGCACCACAGCCATTGTGACAGTGAATAAATTTAACTCCTCTCTTCCCTGTTCTTCTGTACAATTTTAGAAATCTTAAAGACAAGTTTGGAGATGCAGTTGATGTAGGAGGTTTGCCAACTGACATACAGTTTGAGGGGACTGTGAGGTTACACCTACGCTTAAAACCTACAGGGGTTCTCAGAACAGTCGCAGAATCACAGAATCATAGAGCTTGGAAGGGACCTCTGGAGATCATCTAGTCTGTTCCAGTTTGTGCCCGTTGCCACTTGTTGGGCACCACTGGAACGAGCCTCACTGTAACTACTTGACACCCATCCTACAGATATTTATAAGTGTTAAGTGCTGTAGTCAGCAGGCTGCAGTTCCTGTCTGCGTAACAGTAGATGGAAGCTATGTGTAGCATCCAGCACAGACAGCTGGATTTCTGTCTCTCCTAACTTGCCAGAAGATGCTTTATTTGCACTTTACAGCACTGCCAGCAAGGGGAGACAGGACAAACTGCCCAATGCAGTTGGTGCTTCTAGGAATGAAGTGGGAAGAAGTATTGCATGGTTTTTCTCCATCACCTGCTTCATTTAAACAAGAGTAGCCACCTCAGGACTTCCACAGTGACTGTTTATCCTGCCCTTGCAATACTTCAGCAAAGCAGAGCAACACTAAGACTGTCAGGGATGCGAGTTCACATCCTGTAAGACTGATGGTGGCATGGAAGCCACTGTCCGGCAAGACGCAGAGCCCTCTGTAGTACTTTTGCATTGCATGCTGACAGCATTTGTGACCTAAATATTTGTACACTCATTGTGATTCTTTTGTAACAGTTTCTGTCTTGCAATTAATTTTTCTCTTGATTTTTTTTTAAATTACACTGTATTTAAATTTGAGTTTATTTCTTGACTGTATTCACTGATGTCTTTGCTGTACCTCATCTTTCTATACCACTATTGCTACAGTAAGGGAGAGTAAGGCAGTTTACACCAGCTGATCATTAGCATTGGCTGCTTAATTTTTCAATTACTTCTCTAATTTCTCATTAGCCTCTAAGGAGGTTGGTGCACTTATATAAGTCCACTGAAACCAATGAATTTCTTTCAATTTCTCACTAATGTGAGAACAAGGACAGGCCTGTAGTTTTTAAAATTTGAAATATGTACAAGTTTGATCTTCCAGTCCTGTTCAAAACACAACTCCTGTGTTTTATAAGCCAAAGCCCTCTGATAACTATTGTCTCTCAACTATCTACCGTTTCTCCAGAACTACCTCTTAGCCTTCCAACATTTTTCTGCTGTTGCTATGAACAGGTAATATGGTATCAGCGGTTTACAGGCAGGTTCAGCCTGGTTCCATGACTAACAGGGTGGGAGACCCATGCCCTGGGAAAGGGGAAAGGGAAAAAGGGTAGGGAGATGGGCCTAGAAAGAAAACAGCAGCAACAATCTGAGGAGAAACAAACTAATTTACTAAATAAGATATTGGAATGCAAAATAACACAATATAATACAATACAATTTAAATTGAGGCTAATAAATCAAATAAAATGAGAGAGAATATCCAAAAATCCAAAAGAGGCCTTACTCTAATGCTGGCAGCAAGACAGCTAGGGAGCGAGATGCTGCCGGGATGACCAAAAGGGACGAGCAAAAAGGGACATCTCGTGATCTGCGAACAGTTTTCATCTTTCCCTCTGAACAAAAAATGGTAACCAAACAGCAGAGTCCTCTGGGAAATGTAGTTCTTCTTCTCTTCTGAGAACCAGGTACCTGGAACTCTCCACGGTCCACAGAACTGGAGCATTAACTCTTTAACTCCCAGTGGACTACATGATGTTATGATGTGGAATACCGAAAACCAAAAATCATAAAACCATGACATTCCACCCCTTACTCCACAGCACTACATCATGTTTAATATACATATACAAATAAACAATAATTAACATACATTACACACACAGTGATGTATACCTATATATACACGGACTTACTGACTGCACTCTCCCAGCATCAAATTCCCTTGTGGTACACACTGAACATCCCCATTCTTCTGCATCACCCACCAAGTGGACCCAGGTCCCTGAGCAAAAACAGTTCCATGAAGAGGTTTGCCCTTCCCAGAAGCTGGAAAGACCCAAACCGCTTTTCCCAACATGCTCTTTACGTGTACTACAGGGACCTTATCTCCCTCTACAGTATGAAGAGAGCTGGATTGGGCAGGACCATCACGACTGATAGATCGTTGAGTATTGACCAACCAGGTGGCTTCTGCCAAATGCTTCTCCCAATGCTTAAATGTTCCGCCACCCATTGCTTTCCACATAGTTTTTAACAATCCATTGTATCGTTCAATTTTACCAGAAGCTGGTGCATGATAGGGGATATGGTAAATCCACTCAATGCCATGATCTCTGGCCCAAGTAGTTACAAGAGAATTTTTGAAATGAGTCCCATTATCTGACTCAATTCTTTCTGGAGTGCCATGTCGCCACAGGACTTGTTTCTCGAGGCCTAATATGGTGTTTCGGGCGATAGCATGGGGTACTGGAAATGTTTCAAGCCACCCAGTGGTAGCACATGGTACCATGGTAAGCACATCATGGCTTCGTGGCAAGGTGATATAATCAACCTGCCACACCTCCCCATAATTATACCTTTGCCATCGCACTTCTGCCCAAAGAGGTTTCATCCTCTTGGCTTGCTTAATTGTGGTGCATGTTTCACAATCATGAATATCCTGTGTAATAGTGTCCCTAGTTAAGTCCAGCCCTCGATCTCTAGCCCGCTTGTATGTTGCATTTCTTTCTTAATGGCCCGAGGTCTCATGGGCCCAGCGAGCTAGAAATAACTCACCCTTGTGTTGCCAGTCCAAGTCCATTTGAGCTACCTTAATTTTGGAGGCTTGATCTACCTGATGGTGATTTTGTTGTTCTTCAGTTGCCCGACTCTTGGGCACATGAGCATCTACATGATGCACTTTTACAACCATATTCTTAATTCGGGCAGCAATGTCTTTCCACAGTTCAGCAGCCCAAATAGGTCTACCCCTTCTTTGCCAGTTGTTTTGTTCCCACTGCTGTAACCACCCCCATAAGGCATCTTGCCTTATGCCTTTTGCCTAAAAATCAGAAAACCATGACATATGGTAACAGGATACAGGACAGAAGATTCTCACTCATTCACTTGCATCATATTTCCTAGGAGAATAGCAAGGAGACTGCTAAGAGTCCTATTTTCTAGGACGATGTCACGACCTGACACTAGGATACCTGGCATAATGTGCAGAAGTCACAATGTGTGAGATCCCCTTAGGGTAAATTAAGGTGAAATGATACCAAACAATCAGTTAAATGGTAACTTGTAGCACGATACAATTCCTAGATTATTATGTCTGTATCTTATTGGTGATAAGCTATGATGATATGCCTAGTCTTACATTCTGATATATCTTGAGGGAGAGAGAGAGATGGAATCACCATCCTTGGATCCAGCAATATCATGAGAGTGACGCTTTTGCCTTTTATGTTCTCAAGCCCCTTCCTCTTCTCCACCCCCCCAAAGCAGGAGCTTGGTCACTGGTTGTGCAATTCTATTGAGCATGTGTAGTCCTTCTTCTGAATGTCCTAGAAATGCTTCTGGGATCTTGAGTGTTCATTAGGCCCCCTCTAATGTTGTGACTGAGGTGTGACTCTACTCCTGCACAAGCACAATGTGAGATGTAGAATACAGTGGAGATGGGCCGGTGGTCAGAGGCTTCAGAGTGTCTCACTCTCCTTGGTGCAGAGATGTAGTTTGTGAGATCTCTCCCTCCTTCACTAAGTTTGCCTGTTGTTTCTTAAAAGTTCTGCATGGTTTCACAGGATTAAAAAATTGATCCAGAAAAGTGCTGTCTTGCTTTCACAAGGCCCTCTCATCATCTCATTAGTGTGATGATCATCTTTTACCCTTTTACGTAATGTTTGAGACATTACTGCTTTTGCTTCTCTGTCCCTTGCAGACAACACAAGGAGAATGCTGACCAGACACAATTCTCTGGTTTTACTGTAGCCCACTGCAAGATGTGTTGAAGCAGTGACATTCTGAGCAGTGTCCAGGCATGTGCTCGGTGACTCCTGCCACTGTGATGGGACCTACTCTATGAGCACAGTTCTTCCCTTGAGGTGGCAGTTCTCTGTTTCTTACTTGGCCTCTGCAAGTACTTCAGCTGGACATCCTTTAGTACTCTCTTCTAATCATGCTTTAAATATTTATTTCTAAATATTCTTATTTATGGAAATAAAATTTTATTTTAGATATAATAAATATATATATATCTTATATATATATATACTTATATCCAAGATATAAGTAGGAAGTTAGGTTATCTTCCAAGTCAAGAAGGCTTTTAAAGCTTGACACAGAGAATCAAGCATGGCATATTCCTCCCTGCTGTATTCTAACAATACATAATTGCTGCTAAAAATTAACTTAGTACCTCCAGATCCCAGTTTAGGAAAAAAACCCTCTTGAATACAATAAAAAAGATATTTAATCATAATACTCAAATCTCATGGAGAATGAGAAAGTTCAATGCATGCTTGAAATTTAACATGTCCTTAAAATATCTCCCCAAATGAGAAGGACTTAAGGTTCACTTTTGAATGGTTTCCTAGGTGGCTCCAAAGACCCTTGTGACATTTACCATAATCCTCTGTCTCTTTTTGTATTCAGTCTCCATTCAGTCATGCATGCCACTGTTGTCACAGGTTCAGAGGTTATGTACAGGCTGCATTAGGACAGTTGTGATCGTCTGATTTGCCTTCTTGCAGGTCACATCTCAGCTGGCCTCAAGTTCTGCCCCAAGTCCATAGCTACTTCTTGAGTTAGAGCAAATCGTAGGAAAATGAAATCAACTGTGTATCCAGAGTTTAGGAGCCATGCTGTTGGGTAGATCTCTCAACTATTAATTAGCTTTTATGTTCAAAGTATGAGCTGAGCATTGATTCTGAACATATCTAAATTTTCTGCTACTTAATTTTTTTAATACCTTTGAAGTACTTTGTCTCTGTTTGCTGTGTTCCATTCTTCAGTATCTCAATACAGCTACAATGGTAAGATCTTTCATTTTGAAGGTCTTCTGTTTCTTTCTGTTTCCTGAAGTTTTATGGGATTTCAAGTGTTCTAGGAGGATAACCTTTAGAAATACTTGTCTGTATATTCTATATATTTTCTATAAAGCATATCTTATCTTTCTGGCAGCTCACCAAATGAAGTGATTGAAATCATTGGACAAGAAGGTTTATATGAAATAGATCTCTGTTTGTAAATCATCTGGGTTACCAATGAAGGATTCCCTATTTGAATGTATTTACAGGCTCTAATTCTTATTTTAAAGCCAGAGAATACATTTTCTTTATGAATTTTCATTATTATTTTAATTAAATATTTTTTCATAAGTGCAATCTTTTCAATTATCTGTTTCTCATAGAGGAAAAAAGAACCATATTTTACTTTCAGATGTTCTGATTAAAAAGAAGAAGTATATCCTTTTAGGAACTTAAAATCACTACTAACTGAAATAGTTCTGCATCTCCATAGTGTTGCAGAATGCAAAGGCCTGAAAATAACAGCTGAGAAAGTGAGGAATTTCTATTTATTTAAAATAATTGAAATTGTGAAAGCTGGCAGTGACATGCCCTCAATTTGTTGCTTCCTTACACTACTCACAACAAGAACTATCAGAAAGTCCCTCACTTCTTCAAGAAATAAGCATACAGGTGAGTAGACAATGAATTCTCCTGTCCTACCCACATCTAAGAAACAAATGCCAATGTCAATATCTACAGTGTTGTGTTTCATCCCTTGTCTCCAAAGTCATATGAAGGTGAGGATCCCAAGGAAATAAACTGAAAATGCAGGCATTTTTCTTTCCATTCCATCCCTTATAGGAATATAGATACATATTTGTTTAGTTTATTTTCTTTCTTTCCTTCTTTTTTTCTTTTCTGTTTATGAATAATAACAGCATGTAATTTACTTATTTATTTTGGGATGGGGAAGGGAGTGGCACCATCAGCAGTCTTCTGGTGGCTTCTGTCCACTTAGAATCACAGAATCATCCTAGTTGGAAGGTCATATGGCCTAACTCCCCTGCAATGAACAGGGAGATCCCCAACTCGATCAGGTTGCTCAGAGCCAGTCCAGCCTGGCCTTGAATGTCTCCAGGGATGGGGCATCCACCACCTCTCTGGGCAACTTGTTCCAGTGCCTCACAACATTTATTGTAAAACACTTCTTCCTTATATCCAATCTAAATCTCCCCTCTTTTAGTTTGAAATCATCTCTCCATAATTCAGTCACGACAAACCCTGCTAAAGAGTCTGTACCCTTCTTTCTTACAACCCCACTTCAGATTCTGCAGCCCCAGCTCTCTCAGTCTGTCTTCATAGGAGAGGTGTTCCTTCCCTTGCATCATTTTTGCAGCCCTTCTCTAGTCACGCTCCAACAGGTCTATGTCTCTCCTGTACTGAGGACTCCACATCTGGATGCAGTACTCCAGGTGAAGTCTCACCAGTGCAGAGTAGAGGTGCAGGATCACCTCCCTCGCCCTGCTGGCCACACTTCTTTTGATGCAGCCCAGGATACAGTTGGCTTTCTGGGCTGTGAGGGCACATTGCAGGCTCATGTCCAGCTTCCCATCCATCAGCATCCCCTGATCCTTTTCAGTAGGACTGTGCTTTACACTTTTGACTCAGTTTATATTGATAGTGGCGGTTGTTGCAAGACATTTTGCTTGGCTTTGTTGAACTTTATGAGGCTCTCCTGGGCCCACTACTCAAGCTTGTCTAAGTCTCTCTGGATAGCACTTCTGTTAACTATGTTAGAAACAGTGTTTTACAAAAGTTGAAACCATGAGATGTCCAGTAATTTTTTCTGTGCTGATGAGATGGGACAAAACTAATATACAAGGTAGCATAAGACCTGAAGAGTAAATATAACAGGATCACTCTGAAAGTAATGCCTCCTATTTTATTACATTGGCCCATGACATCAGAGATCGATGGTGGTGGTATGGCAGTAGATGTTGAACCTTCTCACCAATATTCCATTACATTTTGTTGCGCTGTGACAGATGGCAGCAGAGGGGCAGTCTGACAGAATGGTGTCTGACATGCAGATGAAGCGAAGGTGTGTCATTTAATTCTTCCATGTTGAAAAAATGGCACCCACTCATATTCATCAATGCTTGCTGAATGTTTATGGAGACCAAACAGTGGATATGATCACAGTGAGGTGGTGGGTGGTGTGTTTCAGCAGTGGCAACAGTGACACTGGTCTCCTCTGCTGGTGCAAATTTTTATGAATGTGGCAGGCTCAGGCTCTTGTCCATCACTGGTGAAAATGCATAGCAGATGGTAAAGAATACTGAATAATAGCTACATAGAAAAATAGTGTTTTGCAGCAGAGAATTTGCTCTAATATTGTTATTGTGCTCTTTGTCTCTGTTGCAGTTTCTGTAGAAATAAATAGGGGGCGTTACTTTTGGACCAACCTTCGTACATTAGAACTTGTGGGGTCAGCACAAAGCTGTGCTAGAGGATATTCAGACTGGACATGAAGAATTTCTTTACCATGAGGGTGGTCAAACACTAGAACGGGGTTCCTAGAAAGATGGCTGATGTCCCATGCCTGTCAGTGCTCAAGAGGCATTTGGATAATGCCCTCGGTAATATGCTTATACTTTTGGTTGGACTCAGTAATTTCTTAAGGTCCCTTCCAACTGTTCTATTCTATTCCATTCTATTCCATACACAAGATAACGTGCCATAGAAACAATGTGAGATGGATCTGCTGGGTAAATCACATCTGGATTTGTGTCATACTTTTTCATACTTTCACTTACAAAGCAATGATTTTTTAAACATGGATAATGTTTTTGCTCATCATATTGATGTGCTGGATATGCTGCTGTTCTGATAATCATGCACCTATTGTCAGAGATTTTCAGAGAAATGAATTTGGCCTTTTTTTTCTGGAAAAATTCAACCTTTTCATTTTCTACTTGTATAAAAGCTGCAGGTGTTTAGCAGTTATTAAAATCAGACAATTCATCTGTGATAAAAAAACACACTCGGTCTTTTTTATCTATATAGAACTGAATAAAGTTTTGCCACAGACTTCAAAGAACTAGCCTTCTTCTTACTGCAGGAGTGAGAAACAGTTCTTTATTTTATATGTATAGATGTAGATCTATAGATTGGATTAGTATACCTCTGCTTGAATATTTGATATCAGAACTTCTTTCCTCTAGGAAGCACCAAATCCTTTAGGAATTGTCTATAACAGGGTGAGAAATTGGTAGCTTTTTACATGAGGAAGACTCTAACAAGATAAATATTGTGTGTGCTTTCTTTGATGTTTGAGGCGAGATTTGAATGTTTTAAAAAAATATTACTTTGTTTGTTGCCCTGTTTGGATATGTGAAGGGAGTGAATGGAAGTGAGTAGAAATCTCACGCTCTGTTCAGTTTTCTCTCTCTGGAGAGAGAGCGCTGTTTCATGTTTGAAATACAGAGCCGTTTGGGGTTGACTTAGCTTAAGGAAGTAAAAAAGGGTGCTCAAGTGTGCCCATCTCAGGATAATGTGGGTTGCAGTATTTAAGCTGTATACAGAGCAATCAGAGTGCCTTTTCTGCATGAAATAGCTGGAATTTAAAGCATGGAAATACTTTGTGTTTAAGATGCTGTACCTTCCATCACTCTAGATTTGCACTATTTGTTATAGAAACTTTAACTTTATTTGCTTCATCCTTCAAAAGACTCAGAATATTTCTCTAGTACTGAGCTCTGCCAGCATGCTGAAATTGAATGAAGACATGAAGCACCATCTGAGATGTCTGAGGCCCCATGTGCAGAGTTGCTGTTACTGAAGCTTCTGCAAGGTGTAGGGGTGAGGCATTACAAGCAAATGGAGAACAGCTTTGCCACCACAGATGGACCTCTGTCTGAATCAGGTCTGGGTGTTATTTTTCCTATTGCTATGAAGCCTTCTAAGCATAGGTGGGCATTTTGATAAATTAAACTCTCTTCTTCCTGTTGTGTAGGAGGATATTATTTACCTAGTACCAGCAAACCTGATCAAAACTACTAGTAAGGTGCATAGATGGCTCTGAAAGTAATGTCTCCTATTTATTTCCATGGAAACTACAATGCATACAAAGAGCACAATAACACTATCTGATAGAGTAAATTCTCAACTACAAAACAGTATTTTTCAACAGAGTCCTCACCATTACTTATACACTTTTGCTAACGATGAACAAGAGCCTGGATGCCACACTCATCAAAATCTCCATGGCTGTCTGAAATGTGGCTTGTCTTTCACATTTCTTCTGCCACTGCTGAAAGACACCACCCACTGCCTCACTGTGGTCACATCCACTGTTTGGTTTCCATAAATGTTCAGCAGGTATTGATGAATGTCAATGGGTGCTATTTTTTCCACATGGAGGAATTAAATGACACACCTTTTCTTCATCTGCACTTTCATGTGTGGGACACCTTTTGTCAGACTGCCCCTCTACTGTCATCTGTCATATGGCAACAGAAAGTAACGTAGTATGGGTGCGAAAGTTCAACCTCTAGTGCCGCAGCACCAATATTCACCTCTGATGTCATGAGCCAACATCATAAAACAGGAGGCATTACTTTCGGAGCAGCCATTGTATGTAACATTTTCTTATTTGTTCTTTCTCATAATAGTACTCATGGGAGCATCGATAGATATTACAGCAGGCAACTAGTAGTTTTTCCTGAACTCTCCTTTTGGTATGAAGGAAGGCACAGACTGAGCAAGTAATTTTACTGAAGAAAAAAATTCCGGTTTTATCAGAATCATTTTTTCTCCACTTTTGCTCAAGGTGTTTGGCAATATCTTTGCTTTGTTAAGGTTCATCAATATTTCTCAACTTCTTCAGCTTAGTACAACATGTAACAAACAGTGATAAGCTTCAAAATTTGAGGATTTTTTGTTTAGTGCCCAGAGTGGAAACATTTTTTGGGGAGGATTCTTTAATCATAGAATCATAGAATCATAGAATTGCTCAGGTTGGAAAAGACCTTCAAGATCATCAACTCCAACCACAACCTAACCATACTACTCTAACAACCCACCACTAAATCATGTCCCTGAGCACCACATCTAAACAGTTTTTAAACACATTCGGGGATGGTGACTCAACCACCTCCCTGGGGAGCCTGTTCCAGTGCTTAACAACCCTTTCTGTAAAGAAATTTTTCCTGATATCCAACCTAAACATCCCCTGGAGCAACTTGAGGCCATTTCCCCTTGTCCTGTCACCTGTCACCAGGGAGAAGAGACCAACCTCACTCTCACTGCAATCACCTTTCAGGTATATGAAGAGAGCAAGAAGGTCTCCCCTCAGCCTCCTCTTCCCCAGACTCAACAGCCCCAGTTCCTTTAGGCTCTCCTCATAGGGCATATTCTCCAAGCCCTTCACCAGCCTTGTTGCCCTTCTTCGGACCTGCTCCAGCACCCCAATGTCCTTCCTGTACTGAGGTGCCCAAAACTGAACACAGTACTCAAGGTGGGGCCTCACCAGTGCCGAGTACAGGGGCAGGATTTAATTCCCTAGTCCTGCTCACCACACCGTTCCTGATACAAGCCAGGATGCCATTGGCCTTCTTGGCCACCTGGGCACACTGCTGGCCCATATTCAGCCAACCGTCCATCAGCACACCAAGGTCCCTTTCTGTCAGGCAGCTTTCCAGCCACTCCTCCCCAAGCCTGTAGGGTTGTGTGGGGTTGCTGTGACAAAAGTGCAGGACCCGACACTTGGCCCTGCTGAAACTCATATGGTTTACCTTGGCCCATCGATCCAGTCTATCCTGGTCCCTCTGTAAAGCCTTTCTACCCTCTAGCAGATCGACACTCCCTCCCACCTTGGTGTCCTCCAAGCAGTGAGGAATTAAAGAACAGCTTCTTTGTCATGATAATTTAGCACTTAACATGTGTGAATCAAGCTAAAAGAACTCTGACCTCAGTTAGGTAATGTTTGGGAGTATCATCTAATGCCTTAAAGCTCTTTTGTCTGAGGTGCTTTGTGTTTAATTGATCAGCTACCTATTCTAGACAGGGATCTTGTAGCTAAGGAATTGTGCCATGAAATATTCGGAAAGACAGTACCTACTATAATGAGGGACGTAGCTTGTGGGTTAGCAAGCAACTGTGATCCTGTGAAGGGCAAGATACTGCCTGTTTCAAGTCACTGGGAATTTTAGCAGTTATTTCAGTGGAAACAAGTAAGGCCCACGAACTAGAAATGTGGTTTTTTTTTCTTTGTTAATAAAATGCCTTTCTGTGTTAATCATACTTTAAGATTGAGCACCAGATGTTGCATTTTTTTAAATTTTGAAACAGAACCCATAGGCCAAACAATACTAAAGAATGATGTCTTGCTGTGGGAGATCCTTTACTCAGCTATCCCTTGAATTGAAGCTCTTATAAAGATGAATGCATCAGGAACTAACCATAAAGAACACTAGGGATATTTCTTTTATCATAGTTGTGGCTGCCTTAAGCACACCATAGTTAAGGCTATAGCTCTGTCTTGAAACTCTTAGTCTGAAGGGGTTTTAACTCAGTAGAACTCAGTAAGCCAGCAGAAGTCTCCAGGGTCAAAACTCGCCTCCCCTTCAAGGTACCTTCAAGTTGCAGTACTAAAAGAGAGAATATTGAATGGTTTTAGATTTTCTGTCTTTGTTGTTTTCTTGGGATTTGCAGTTCTTAAATAATTCATTTGAGGCTGCATATGCTAATTGTAAAAGAAAAAGGCAATGAGATACACCAGTATGGTGAGTTACTGCTTTGTCTTATTGACTAATAAGACAATCTTTCCTTTTATCTTGTGTGTTTATTTTCCTTTTTCCCAGTTGCCTGTGTTTCATTCTCAGGTGATATATCAAATATGATTTAGAGTCTATACCAACACAATTCCTAAAATTGAGAGCTTTCTTCACTATATAAAGTAAGGAGTTTTGTGCTATCTTTAGTGCTCAGCAAATAATACCTGCATCCTTCGCACAGAATACACGATAGGAGAGATATCTGATATGGATTTCTCCCTGCCTCTTGATTATATACTAATCTGCTCATGTTAAAAAACTGGATATTTTTCCTTACTCATCTAGTCTAATTTGACACAGCTGAAAAACAGGATTGAGAAGCATGGTCACCTTAGAGTGGCTTGCAAGGGGAAAGAGATAAGCACATCTCAGGCATGATTCAACGCATCTCTCCTTATCTCTCTTCTGCTAATATAGAGTTCTAGATAGCTATACTCTACACAGATGGGGACTGACCTCACTGAAGTAAATATGTTTGTCCATGATTTCATTCAGTCTAAAGCAAACTTCGTTGCAAAGAGGGAATAGGAAATTATAAATTATGTCTGTAAAATTTCACCGTTTTAGTCCCTGGAAAGATTTGAAGATGTTTGTGGTTTAACCTTGCAGGTAGCATGTGGCTTAGCACCACGCAGTTGTTTGCTCACCCCTCCCTGCTTCCTGGTGGGATAGGGGAGAGAATGAGGGAAAAAAAACAAAGTAGAACTTGTGGGTTGATATGAAACTACTTACTAAGACAGAGGAATGGAAAAGGATACTAGCTATGACTATATATATATAGATATATAAATGTACATAACAAGTGATGCACGAGCAATTGCTCACCACCCCCTGACCGATGCCCAGCTAGTCCCATGAGACAGACTCATTCTATCCTTTGGTAGATATATGGCCACAATAATGGGAAAACCAGTTACAGATGGGAAGGAGCCAGTATTTCTTACAAAAGTTTTGAATACAGTTGGAAGGAAAAGCTTTGAGAGAGAGAGGATGTGCAAAAAGAACAAAGATGTCTGAGATCCTACAGCCCACTCCAGACAAAGGAAAAAGTCAGGATTTATATGTGGAAATTTAGCCTCGTACATTTGGTTTAAAGGTGAGAATTAGATTTGAGAAGGCTTTCAGGCAGATGCAGTTCTCTCTTGGGCTGACAAACCAGTCTATGTTGGATCTTCTCATTTTTTGTTAGAAGGAGATGCTCTGCATTGAACAAGTGCAAAGCTGATGTCAGCTGCAGCCTCTGAGAACTACTTGGTGTATTCAGTGTAATTCCAGTCCATGGCAGGACTTCTCAGATGTAGGAATAATGGAATCAGAAGGTCTGATGTAAAAGAATATCCAGGTTTCAGCTCGATATCGCCTACAGTTCAGTTCTAATGTCTTTGGGAGGTATGGAAGCACTGTTGTTTTCAGAGTGCTACTAGGCATGTTAAAGCTTGAAGATATTAGACTGCTTACGCTAAATCCCAGAGTGAATCTGCAGAAAAGTGTGAGGGCAGCTTGTGAGGTCAGCTCTGAGCCCTCACTCTAACATGCTGCATCTCTTTGCTCAACCTCCTAAAAGTGTGTTCTCATTTTTGCCAGTACCTAACACAAGCTGTGTTTTCTCTAATTTGACTCCATTGCTTTTCCTTCTCTAACCTTTCCATAGCTTCCGTTAGCTGAGCTTCCATAATCAAAAGGAAATCGATTAAGTTTTTAAAAAGAAAAATTTTGTTGTATACTATGTATACATAATATGCTTTAGTGGAGCCGGCATAAAAAAATGCAGAGAATAGTCTTGTTTCTCTTCTTACTAGCTTATGTTGAAGCTATAATGTAACTTGTTACCTATGTATGTTTTTAATGCTATGTAAAGTGAAATTCATGCTGCCTTTGCAGTACAACACAAGACCTAGCACAGACCAATGCTTTACTAGAGCACAAATGAGCCTGACATCATACGGGTAATTTCTCTATTTGCTGCTGCTCATCTGACTTAGTTAGACCCCTCCAAAAAAAGTGTTGATCTCCCTGCCAAGCACTCTTTTCCCTATTTCATAAATCTCAGGAATTAACAAAATTTGCAAGTCTGCAAATATACTTAGGTGATTGGCTTCTTCAGCAATAATGTCTTCATAACAGAATTTTTTAAAAAAATCCCCTTCTGGAAGTACAGAACAGATACCTTAAACAGTTATGCCTTAGTGCACATATGATGATACAAATGCTAAATGGTTTTTGTTGTTGTTGTTTTAGGGGAAAAAAGAAAAAAAAGAGCACCATGATACCCTGTGGTGAAATTACATATACAACAATTACCTGTAGAAAGAGATTGACCTTGAGTAGTAGCTTAAAGTCAGAAAAGAGCATTGTGGGGCAATTAATTATTAATTGAGAAGTTTCAAAAATATGATAGTGGGAAGGTTCTTACGGGCCAAACTGGGAACGCTTGGAGTTGCAATAACTCTTGGAGGTGTGGTTCCTTTTCGACTACTATACTGTGTATTGAGGTTGATTCCTTTGAAGATTTCCATGCTTTGGATCTCCCCGGTAGTGTTATCGCCTCTTCTGCAAACACACACATGTATTCACACCCATTCTGGGTTGTGCCGTATTTAAAGGCTTGGAATTTAGAGGTTTGGAAGCAGTGACCAGAGACGTTGAATGCCAAAGGTGTTTGAACAAAGGAAATTCTTCAGGATATCTTCTAATTAGCTGAACTCTCCTTCAGTATCATGTTCTTTGTGACCTTTATAGTAATTCTCTGTCTTCCTCCATCCCAGTTATTTACAAAATATCTGCAGTCGTAGCTTACTAACATTACCACTGGATATTATTAATCCTTAGTATCTAAACCCCCAAAGAAATGTGAATAGTCTAAATTGTAGCAAATTCTGTGACACTGACTGAAAACCTACCATTTCAGGTAAACTGCCCCATTGTCTCAGACCCATAACATGATGAAGTTACTTGGTTTAGACTGAACAAGTTCTTGTATTTTGTTATGGTGTTATTTTTCACTCAACTAATCATTCTTCCTCCGAGCTAATTTTCTAACATTGCTCTTTATTTGATCTCTACAGCTGTAGTTTGGAAAAGAGGAGGCACTAGCACATACTCCTCTCATTTCTTTAAGTGATGTTTAAGAAACTCTAAATGTTAAGCAGTGAAAAATCTCATTTCCATTAAATCTCTGCTGGCAGCAACAACTGTGCCTCTGGCATTGACAGTCGCCTATGTGTCGCTTGGTTCTATCAGTTGCTGTAATAGATTGCATAATTTCTTCCTGCTGAAGTGATTCAATGGGAGAAAACAATGTGATTTCTTTTGTTGCAGTTTGTCATGGTTTTATGATTTTGGGTTATTGGTATTCCACATCATAACATCATGTAGTGTATGTACCTGGTTCTCAGAAGAGAAGAACTACTACATTCCCCAGAGGACTTTGCCACCCTGTTACGATTTTCTGGTCAGAGGGAAAGATAAAACTGTTCGCAGATCACAAGATGTTCCTTCTTCTCTTCCCGTCTCTCGTCCTGGCAGCATCTTGCTCCCCAGCCGTCTCACCTTCAGCATTAGAGTAAGACCTACTTTAATTTTGGACACTCTCTCTCACTTTATTGGATTTATTAGCTTAAATTTTAATTATATTGTATTATATTGTGTTATTTTGCATTCCAATATCTTATTTAGTAAATTAGTTTGTTTCTCCTCAGATTGTTGCCGCTGTTTTGTTCTCAGGCTCATCTCCCTACCCTTTTTCCCTTTTTTTCCCTTTCCTGGGTCATGAGTCTGTGGGTCCCCCACCCCATTCGTCACAGAACCGGGCCGAACCAGCCCGTAAATCGTTGACACAGTTTGAGATTCGATTAATTATTATTTTAAAATCCAATTCTTTCAAGGTCTTTATCATGATGTTGGTAGTGAAATTTTAAAAATGTGAAACTAATAAGGCATTGAAAGAGAATCACAAAGGTAAAGTTTTACTGATAAGATCTATACTTGCTTTCTATACGTTGGCACTGACTACCATAATGATTTGTACTCTTTTGGAACCTCCAGCTTTGAGGAATGTAACATCAAATGGGAATGGCTGATTCCTTTTTGCCTAAACACCTTGTTCAGGAAATGCCATTTGAAAGTCCTTCAAGGAAAGGAGGAGAAGGAACCATTCTGAGCATCAAGTATCAGCTGACTGGTGCAAAAATTGGTAAGACAGAATATAGGTGAATATCATGTTTACCTTGTTATCTCCTTTTATGAACATGCAATTTGGTAAACCTTCAGCTAAGTTTATGAATTTAGGTAATTTCATAAGTTATTAATGAACTTTATAGATACAAGGAAGAGGATACCTCTTCTTTTCAGTCTAAGGTGATCTGCTTTTCCAAGTAATGAGCGCCTCCCTATTCTTCTAAGCCATTTCTTTCGTGCACTATTCTATTGCAAAAAAATGTAGTTTTGCAATTCACAGAGTTTTCTGCATTAGTTTTCCAGCAATCTGCATGGAGAAGTCCTAGGCACTTAGGCCTTTTCCCCTCCAGATTTTATGTTTGTCGGTGTAAGATACCTAAATTCAACTGGTTGATAATTCGGTTACCTCATTGATAAAGGGTTTACCTCTTTGATTATGCAAGAATGATTGGAAAATAGTTCCACTTATTTAAGAATACTATATGGAAATGTTGACACGTTCAAAAGACTGTGACTCAACAATAATTTGTTATTATGAATCAGATCTATGAAGTATTATTGTTATGATACAGTATGTCTCAAGAGAAACTGTTACTGTATCTGCAGCTTTTCTCTATGCACTCAATGCGCTCATGTTCTTTCTATTCCTCATATTCAGGAATTTTTTAGCAGCAGAAAAGAAATTCTGTAGTATGTGCTAGCGTTTTTACCGGCCTTTCATCTTGAAACTGTATTTTGTGCTGCAACATCAGAATCTGGCAGAGGAACAGTACAAATCTTTCATCTTGTGCGCAGAGACAAACAGCACATCACCTTGTCTTTCTTGCCAAAGTAACTGAGAAGAAGCAGACTCAGGAAAATAGAGCTGATGGAAGGGAGAGAACAACCCAAGGAAGGCTTGTGAATGCACAGCAGTTTGATATCCAACACAGCACTTTTTTCGTGATTTATGTTGGAATCTTTAACTTGGGGCAACTTAAAACAACATAAAGACAAAGTGTGCTTAGGAATCCAAAAATAAGAAGGTCTGAGAATGATATTCCTCTTCCCTGCTCTCTCCTGATGCATTTCATGAGCTGAGTAGGCCACCACCTCCTCTCTTTCTTTGGTTGGAATCCTCATCTTGCAGTAAGGGGCTCTTGATAAGTGCAGTACTGTGGGAGGAGGGGTTTTCTTTGAGGTTAGGAGGAGGTTTATATGTGAGGATTATATAAAATTTCTTATATATAATCTGGTATATTCAGTATATAATTAAATATATATAGATAGACAATGTATAATATATAAAATATAGATATCATAGATATACGCATAAATCGATGTATTCAATATTGTGGGAAGATTTACTAAAAATATCCATAATGATTTAAATTCAAGAATGTAAATTACAGCACAATCCATCTCATTGTAGCAGTATTTTAGAAATGTTTCTTGATAACAGCGAATAGAAAAGCTAATATTTATTTCAAGTACCAAGTCTGTTGAGTTCTTCAGATTTAGATCAGAAAACTACTTGTGTAACTATCCCCACGTCTGTGCCCCAAATACATATCTATGCACATAACTAAAACCTCCTCAGTATTTCAATAATCCCTGAAAAGTCTGGGAAAATATGCTGATGACAAACAAACTTCTTGTTTGTTGGATAAGTATAGCTGTACGAATACTTTGAGGAATATTTGATGTGCTGACTGCTTGAATTAAACCTAAGATGGAAGGGGAGCTGACTAGGTACTCAAGGGAAAAAAGCACTCAATATTTTAACTTTTCATACTCCTTTCTAAGCAAATCTTTACAAGAAGCTTTCCATAGACAGTTGTAGAGATGTGTGACAATGCTTTACTCTTGCAAATATAGTTATACCAATTTCAAGAATGCTAGCAAATGTGCTTGGAATTTTTTATACTTTTTGTTATTTAAATTCATGGTCTCTCATGTGTTTTGAGTAAAAAAGAAGTCCAAAAGATGCCATATATACATTATCTCAACTGAGACTGAGATTAAAAAAATACACAGTAACTTGTTTATAAAAGTAACTTGGCAATTTTCCTTCCTCCAGTTGCAAAACAAGTCATACTGCTGTGTGTAGTTTTTCTCGAGTCAATACTCTTCTATTTGGTGTAGCAATCACAGAGTCCTTGGCAGACAAAATTCCAGCGTGTCCTATGAAATTGTGGTAGCACAGTCATGTCCAGGTTTACAAAAGGTAGCGCTTTAGAAGCTGTGGGAACTAGCTGATGAAAACTCAATAGATTTGCCCCAGTGTGTACTGATATATTGAAGGGAACCATGAGGGAAAGAGTGCTTTTCTATTTTCGAGTTCTAAATCTTCCTCACATTTGAGTCAATTTCAAACAATTTTGAAAGCATCTGTTCCTGCCTCTTCATCATTTTCTGAATGAAATCCTTCAGTTTTTCAAAGAATAAAGGCCTTGTTTCTTTAAATTCTCTATTTTGACTAAATTTACAGTGTCACTTGAACTTTGTGTCTGCCATCTGGTCTGATTTCTCCTTTGATTTATTGATTTATTGATCAGTCCATCCTACCAGTGTAAATTAATGAAGTCTTCAATGGAATAATGATGGTTTTCAACTGCCAAGTTTTTTGGCATTCCGTATTAAGTAAATATGTAAATAAAAATAGGAGTATTGCTATTGGCCATGCCATATCCTGAGAATGCTCTTGGCCTTGTTTATTTTCTTCCACTTGTACTGTTGCATGTTTCTTGTTGTTGTTGTTTTAACCAGTATGATCTGTTTAGATGTATCTCTTTAATTTGCCTATGCAGCTCAGAACTCATTTTCTTTTGTTATCTATGTTCCTCTGTAGTGAACTGTCTCTCTAAGATGCTTGTTTCCCATCAAAAAATAGCTGTGATCAATCATCTGGGAAGGTCTAGAATGTTTCTGTGGTCTCTAGAGGAAGCATAAATTATTAATTTAGACTAAATAGGGATGTTTAGTTTAAAAAAAATTCTGTCTGTAGCAATTATCTACCTTTACTGACTATGTCAGATTATTTTCTTTGAGCGCAAATTGATGTTTCTGCATTTAGAGGAAAGAATTCAGTGTTTTTATAAGATAACAGCATAATGTATTCTAAACATGCATCTTTACCATCACAATTATGAAAAGTAAGATTCAGCCTAAATCAATAGTTACTTTGTCCAGTTTCTGTCTGTTGATGCTTCAGAACATTTTGTACTGTCAGAGGTGTGCCTGAACATCTTGGTTAAGACTTGTCTTCCGTTTGATCAAACTGTGGTCGTTTTTGTTTGTTTGTTTGTTTGTTTTTTTCCTAACAAGATGTTAAGGAGAATGATTTCTGTTGTGACTTATATCTAAATCTTTGAACTTGTAACTGTAGACTTTCCTCTACTGGTTGAGAGAATGCGGCTGGCTGTCCCATTGTGCATTTGCCTTTAGTCACTAAGCTACAAATCCTGATTGTAACAATATGTAGGGATGCCTCAAAACAATGGCTGGAAAAGTCAGTAGCAAATTTCCAATATATGAAGCGTTTCAAAGCAAGAAACATAAGGCATCTTGTAAATAAGAACAAAATTAAAAGTGCAGGTGGAGAAAGTAATGGAATGTAGGTCAGGGATGATTCTACTGAAGCCAGAGAATAACTGATGCATGTACAAGAGGCTCTGTAATTTCCATGAACAGCTTTATACTCAAAGGCTAGAAAAAAAAATAGAGTTGAAAGTGCAAGAAACATTAAGTGGATTGGACATTGTTCGCATTTCAGCAAAATAAAGCAAGGATGATGTGTGCATGCACTCAATGTTTTGGAAGCACAACAATAAGAAATCTAAAAAGTGTAACTTGTTGAACACTGTTTCTCCTCCTCTTTTTAATCAGACATTCACCAATATGTATGATTCCAAAAGTATAATTGAATTGGTGTTCTCAAACAGCTGACCTAGTGCTCTGTATTATTGAATCGTCATACAGTGGTGTCGTTCATCTGGAATGATAACGCTTCTGAGAATTTTTAAAGTCTTTTCCTCAAAGCTGTTGTTTCCTTCTGCTAGCTGTGACAGATGTGGGTGTTAATTTGGGATTAAGAGTGCATTTTTAAACACTACTCTAGTTTTTAGAGAGTACATACATCAGTTTGACCGAAAGTGTCCTACTCTACACATCCACCACTTCAGTAGTCCCAGTTTAAATTCTGCTAAGTGTTTATTCAAGTACTATTTATTACTTGTGTTTTCTTTTCTGATTGACATTTACTCAACATATATGTGTTTTTTCTTTATATAGAGGACAGTATGACAGTTCTCTCTTTATACTTGTGGTTGTTTTGTGTTTCTACAGTAATGAAAAATGACCATAAAATTTTCTGGGACAGTTTTTGAATCTTCTTTGCACAGGAAAATAATGTGGAAGTGTAGTGTTTGCCAACAGGAGCAATGAATTAGAGTGGGCAATGGCATCAGAAAATGTCACAGGAGGTTACATTGCAGTGCTCCAAAGGCTGATGTGGTTCTAAAAATGCCTATATAAAATCTGTAAATATATGCGCTGTTTGGATAATTTCTGTTCAGCCAGAAACATTTATTAATTTTGAATGCATTATTCACCATAAATAATTCCCATCACTACTCTTCTGCTGCAGCAAAGTCATTTAAACAAAATAGTTTTTATTTTTTCTAATTAAACTTTTATTTAATGTCTGCATTCAAGCAGTTTGCTTTTCCCCTGCCTGAGAAATATTTTTCATTTCAAATTCAGGTTTTCTATTTTTCTTCTCCTCTCTCCCTCTCCAGTTCTGATCAATATCCATTGTTTTTTCTGGAACTCATTATTTTCATGCTTTACTAATTGCCAGTCCTGATCATTTGATAAGCACACTTGAAATTGTTCAAAATTGATCAACAGTATAACTCTGATTAGCACTTTAAAGTTCAATCATTTATTGTAACCTAAGCCTCTTCAATTACAGTGACTACCACTTCACGTTGTCAATCAAGTCTGTATCTATTACAAAGCGCTTAAGTTAATTTTGAACATCCTTTATATAGACAAGTTTTCTGTCCAATCTAATTCTTTTTCTGTGTTTGTCATGGAGCTGAATTGTAATGGGAATCTCACAGATATGTTCAATAACAAAATACTAATCCTGTCTTTTTTTGTAAGCAGAACATTCTTGTACCTGCCATTTAGGGAGAGAAAAAATATTCTTCTTATTAAATAATCTTAATTTAATTAATAAGAGCCTTTGAAAGAGACTAGAAACACAACTCATGCCATTTTTTTTCCTCAATGTAACCTTTCTCTTTTTGCCACAAGTCAGTTCTGAGTTTTCCACAGTGGGTTTCTTTTGAATGGCTAGTGAAGAACAGTGCATTTTTAAACTGTTTAAAGTTAGCTTGAAAACAGTCTTTAGAGCCTTCTTTATTTGAGTCAGTAATAATGTTTTCAGTCCATATGTACACGCTCATTAAACTTGCTGACATATTGCTAGACAAAGTACATATTTGTTGTTTTTGACTCAGTATAACAGTTCTGAAATGTAACCCACCACTAATAATCAAATATTGTTTTTCAAAGCTAGGAAAAAGATTGGTCATCCCTAACCAATTCATGCATCAAATATTACCAATAGAGACAGTAACATGGGAGGTACAAAATAGTCACCGGATTTTTCTTCTCACCATTCTTAAATACTGTCTCTAAACTCTTATTTAACATTCAAAGGTTTCTGAGTTCAAATTGCAGTATAAGTAATAGCTATAGCAAACCATGGCAACAATTCTTATTCCTTTTCATTATGTCCAAATTTGAAGTAGTGAGAAATTAATTTACAAAAAAATCACTGTTATAGGTGCTGATAACCTGCTCCTTGATGCTTCTCCCTGCCTTCATACCAATCTGAGAGCAAGAAACATTGCATTTTCTTGTTAAATACAAAAGAAAGATGAAAGGTGTCATGGAGAAAATGGAGATGCATCATCAGTAATAGAAAATTCACAAAGAACATCATTCCTAAACTTATGGAGTAGGGTGTAAATCTTCCTCTTCTTGTGTACCTCCCTCACCTTTTCCTAGCCTTGTTACATTTTCAGTATTTTCACATGTAGCCACATGAAGGAAACTCAATACATGAACTTGATGTACGTTTTTCAGACATTAGAGATGTTCGTCTCCATAGTGCTTCAAGTTGAAACAAGTTTAATAACAAAGAGAAGTCATAGCACAAAAATGAAGATGGTAATCCAACTGTTCTTTGTGTGGTTTCAGTTTCTTGACAGCCTCTGAGGAATACCCTGCTCCCTAGAGCTTACCTAATTTCTAAGAAGGTATTTGGAGTCACAAAGTGCCCAGCCTTGTGTTTGAGAGGAAGGATGCTTATCAACAGGGAGTGAAGTACAGTGCAAATTCTGAGCTTGAAACAAGGATCAATCAGTGATCTTCTATTAAGTCATTTCAAATATTCTGTTGATCTTGATGCCTGAGGGTCCCTTAAAAAGATTTGCTGCCGACACAGCTGTACAGCCTCATTTCTTTGGTTTTAAAATTCATTTATTTTTCTTTTCAAAAAAAGATGAAACTAGATTTTAAACTCAAAGGCTTTGTTTATATTTGTATCATCAGGACAGCAATGACAGAAAACAACTGTATTTTTTTTTTCATTTTTAGGTCTATCTTACAATGTTTGTACCAAATCTGAGTATAACTGTGCCCTCCTCTTAGCTAGAGTCTCTAGACAGTATTGGGATATTCAGAATGGTACCATTAAGTATGGCATCAACCTTGTATTTGCACTCACATGTTCTATTTGTGAGAACAGAATAATAAAGTAGTCTAGTAAAAATGAATGTGCTTTTTTTTTTTCCCCCTCCATACTAAATGTGTATGTCAGTATTATTTCTTACTGTTAAGGATGTCTGCTGTATGGGAATTTCTGAGTAATGGCCTGAACCACTGATTGAGCACCTGGAGAAAAGACCCAGTCAGTCCTGGAAGTACTGGTGAAGCCAGGCTTCACCCCTCTTAGGTCTCATTTAAGGGCTGACTGCCACTGAAGCAGCGTCTTGGTGGAGCTTTTCCCTGTGAACTTGGAATCTTCTGATATGGGTGAGCAATCTTCTTCCCTTCCTTTATAGCACCACACCTTTCTATCGTGCTGGTCCTTCCACTTCTTTTGCAATGCCTTTCACACTGTGTTGATCTTTCCAATCACTGCTTCTGGTTGGTCCCAAAACGACTGTTTTCCATCCATCCTAACCCATCTGAATCTGCATGCGAAGATCCTGGCTTTGTGTATTGGAATGTGCAAATATAATCATCATCTCACATTTTACAGCTGAGAATGATACCCTCTTGAAATACATTGTGTCAACATCTGTAAGCTTTTTCAAAATGTTTAAAAAATTAAGTACATTGTGAATTGTGTCCTACTGTTGTTTGAATAGAAACATAATTACATGTACTCCTTCATATGTGGCAGGTAACACATGATGCCTTCTTATACACTCCAGGAAATACAACTTGAAATGCTTTTTTCTTTCTTTTTTTCTTCTTTTCCTTTCTTTCTCGCTTTATGATGTGCTGGTAGATATCTAAATCACAGAAACAGAGATCTACATTAGGCTGTAGATTGCCTAAAATGCATTGTTTATTTTCTACAGCAAAGATGTGCAGGTAATAAATTATCAGTGCACTAGGATTACCAGTAGGTAATTTGTCATACCTACTGACGAAGGTTATCTTGAATGTTAAACTACACACAAAGGTAATTAAACTTACTCTCCTTTATATGTTCAGAGTTTTTCTGGAGCATTGTTGTGTATCTCAGAAGCACAAGTAAACAATTCACACCAAAAGTGAGTGTCAGAATTAGGGAATTTAACATCCATCATGTAGACTACAGGATACAAAGTTTGAAATAAAAGATAGTTGGATAAAATGAAGTTCCTAACTCATTATTTACGTATCTAAATGAGTGGCTTTATTAAAAAACAAACAAACAAACAACCACACTGCAGTCTCAGCTGCCTGAATTTGGAGGGATGACACTTCTGTACTGTGCTAGATACACACACCTTGTGCAGAGCACATGCACTGCATCAGGCTGTGTAGGGATTCTGCTTTCCAGAGAGCTCACGCAGCCTAAAGCCTACTTGGCAAACAAGAGCCAGCTACTTTCAACCTGTGTGCTATGGAGTGGGTAACAAAGGAAAGAGTTCTTCCTTTGTCTGCTGCTCTGTCTTGAACAAAGGGTGAGGGCTATCCAGCAGTGTTGGGCAGACTCCATCTCACCCATGTTGTCCAAACTCCCTTAAAAAGAGCTCTTTTGGGTGCTCTGTGTTAGGTAAGGCAATCAGATGAAACTGGAGGAGCACAGTAGCCCACAACATAAAGCAACAGGTCAGGCTCAAACCACTGGGCCACGATTAGATCAATAGTATGCCCTCCTGTGCCTGCTGCCTTCTGTAACAGTCCTTAAACAGAAAGGAAACCAGAAGAATGAAAAAAAAATCAAGGATGGAAGGAATAGAAAACGTGAGAATTTTCTCTGCATGAAGTGAGATGATTGAAAATCTCAGGACTGTTTGGTAAGAGAGAAAACAGGCTATCTCCATTGGTGATAGAATAAGGAGCAGTGAGTGATATGTAGAAAGTAGATCGGATGTTTTTATTAATCATCTCTCAGGGCAGCAGCTTATGCTATTATTACTTCCATAATAGTTTCAGGCATGCTTTTCTCCTGAGACTATGTAGCAGGGGGTGTTATGTGAGTGTAGTTACAAGTACTGTTTGCAATGTGCAGATCTGAAATCTTTTTGTGCATTTTTATTCTATTCTGAAGATACTGCTTGCTTCAATCTCACAGCAGTGTATACTGATGCTAAAATTGCTTTGAATGCAGAAATAGCACAGGAATGATTTTTCAGAACAACTTTCTTTCTAATCTCAGGTTTATGTTCCTCAATCTTGCTTTAGGTGAACTGATACTATTTGTAGAGTGAGTCTGTGGTAATCCATGTAGTTTGTAAATTGATGGTTTAGATAAATAAGTGTACTAGGCTGTTAAGAATCTACAAGGAAAAGGCAATTTGCACTTTTATGCTAATTTTTTTTCTTTCTTGCAATGAAATGTTGAAGTAGTAGAAAGATTGTTAAGGTGATGGTTAAGATGCAGATAAATTAAACCACAGTCAATCATGCATGTGTCCTCTCATTGTAGGTTTCTCTAATTTTTATTTCTCTTGGAAAAATGCCTACCATGTAGTAGGCCTTGTGATGGTCTTAGAAACTCACAGAACTGGTTACTTGTGTTTCTCTAAACTTGATTTTGGGGTTTCAAATTGTGGAGGCAAATGCGAATCAAAACCACTTTGAAATCACACTTGTGATTACTGAATAAAAGAAATCTGCTACACAGCTGTGTATTTGAATATAGAAAATACACATTGATTTGTTGTAAGAAATATGATACATCAAGACCATTGTTACCACGCATTATGGCAGTTTTCCATAAATTATGGAACGAGAAGGAATGGAAATGCATCTATGCATTCAAAATCCAGCCTTGGGTACAGCTTTCTTTCCCACAACTTTAAACAAAATAAAAAATCATCATGTGCTGATACTGAAGATGCTGAGCTGGCCAAAGCTTGTGATTTTGGGTGGGTGATAATTATGGAGCACTATAGGCTACAAATACTAAGGAAAAACACAGAACAAACCAGGTACTTTATCATTAGACTGATTTAGCTGCCTGAACTCCTAACTTAGAAAATGACTTCCTTTTCCTCAGATAACAACTTTTTTTCTGTGAGTTTTTCTCCTTTGGTAGTCAGTTCTGGGGGCAGGACAGCCTGGGTCTTGCAGGGTCTGGTGCCAGAGGGCTAAGACAGCTCAGGAAGTTGGTGGCTTCTGAGGCTTCTGGCTGACCCACCAACAGGGTGACATGATTACTTCCTCCTTCAGCCCTCCTGTGCTGTTCCCACAGCTTTGATGTTCAATACCAGACTGGGGATTGATACCATCCTCAGAATTTCCTTCCCTGAAGTTTCCTTGAAGGCTGACAAACATTTGACAGCTCAAACTGATTATGGGGTCAAATTTGTCTTGTTGTGAAGCATTACCATGAAGTAACTCCATAGTTCTGGAACCACTACTTCACCAGTGAGTCGTGCTGTTTATTGGCCTCTACCCAGTCTACCTACCATATGGTGGTCTTCTATCAGTGCATAAGGTTTGGGTAAATTCTTAAGATGTCTTGAGCTTCTTGATTTGTTGGATGTCCATGAATTAAGTTTTAATCTGAATTTGGAGTTGAACCTGCATTGGGTTAGAAGCTGATCCAAGTCATCAGTACAAGCAGCATATACTTTAATCCTATTGTATGAGCAATGGCTGTTGTCTATGTGGAACCATGTGGTACTATTAAGAGATGATGAGATATATGTGGCCATCTGCTGATGGCATAGTGTCTACCTTTGGATATTTCTAACTGTCTTTGGAGAAATCCTAAGTAATCAGCCATATATATCTATTTGTTTAATCTTGAGCTGTGTCTTTAGTATTCTACAGATATCCAGTTATATCTGATATAATATATAAAAATCAATAGGTAATCTGCAATAAAAACTCTACAGTGTTTTCAGTATAGTGGATATATACAGCTGTATGCTTACTTTGCATAAAATGGTCCAGCACAAAGTAAAAGTCTCAGGTCTTCTTTTTTGAAGTTGTTTAATAGGCTGAGGTTAAGATGGTTGATAGCTGATTCCTACCAGTACAAGTTGCAGGAGTCTATCAGAAGAGGTGACTCTGAATTCAGACAATGAAATGAATCAATTACTTGAGTATGTGTTCCTGAAGTCACATAGAATGGAGAGATAATGTTCATATTGGAGATCACAGGAAATATGTTCTCATCTAATCTGTTAAAATAATGTATGAACTTTTCTTTGAAGCTGACTGTCTGGATTGATGAAGGATCTCCAGGGATGTTTTCACTTACTTTGTGTTTTTAAAAAAAACAACAAAAAACTAGTTTCTTGTTTACAGTGCTTGTTTATTAACCAGTAATATTCAGCAGTAGATAGTAAATAATAGTGTTCAGGGAAAAGCAAAAACAAACAGCAAAGTAAATTTCAACTCCAGTGAACTTGCCTAGTAAGACAGGGTAAGTAACTGCATTGCACTGTCCTCCTGATTGGGTCTCATTAGCAATTCTTTTTCTCCACTTTTTGTGAAGGCAGCCAAAGCACAGTAGCTCTTTTCCTCTGACAGGTAAAGTTAGACTAAAGTTAGATCTTGGTGTGACACCTTCTTCATTACAATGAAGTCTCTGAGAGGTTGCTGGCAGAAGCAGTGTGTTGAACTATCAAGATATTCCTGCTTGTTTTCTTGGTTTCCTGACTAGCAGGAGATACCTTACATGTCACAATAACAAGTCAGCAATATTTCTACCTTTGAGTTACTCCTTTTTTTCTGTATATGAAAATATTGGTGCTAAGGAAATTTAGTACTGCTCTTTTCCATTGAAAAGACAGCTTCTTTCTATGCAAATATTTTTATGTATTTTCTCAGGATTCTTTGGGCAGATATATTCAAGTGGTGTCTGTTTCTCTAATTTTTCTGTAATGGAATTTTATAGATCTGCTTACAGAACATTGAGGAGTATCTGGCTATCAGCTTCTCTATCCTATTAGTACACCCTGTAATTCTTTTACGTGACAGCATAGGAGCATACTGACTATCTGCCAGTAAAACTTCTAAGGTAAATTCCATGAGTGCTGATGGTATGTTTCGACTCTACTGCAGCTGACTATAGGAGAAGTTAATTGCACAGGTCAGCATCCTATGGCAAATGAGATACTATATTGTAGATAAGACTCAATTTTACATGAGCGTCTTTAGTTTATGTGGCTATGATAGAGAAAGTCCTCCAATCCAGAAAGCAAAATTTGCCACAAGAACTCACAGAGTGCATTGTTTCCTATATCTTTGTGCTCTACTCTCACTGTCTTACTGGTTTGAGTAGTCAGTGGAATTTTCTCACTTCCCACTCACCACTGAAGGATATTAGTAAATTTGAGGAAGGTTACTAGGTAAGGGCACTCAGGAGCACTGATATTCTACTTCAGTGCCTGGATACGGTATCTGGCATCATAAACAGCTTGAGACCCATTGCATGTAAAACATTATTGTATCCATCCCTATAACTCACTGTGAGCCAGGATTTGATTTCCTGCTGAATATTCACCATAGCTAGTAGTTATGAAATGCTTAATAGCTTTCCATCCTCTCTACCCAGTTCAGCCTTGAGATCAGCAGAGGCCTTCTGCCTGTTTTCTTAACTCTGCCTGTCCTCATCACAAATCATTTTTTTCCCCCCGACAAAGGGAGGTGACATAGTGAAGCAAACGTGCCTAGACCTGTGGTCCTAGCGCATGCTCTGAATGGTAATGGAAGGATACTAATCATAAGGAGGAGACATGAAAAGAGCTAGCCCTTCTCAGGCTGAGTTGTGCAAAGGAAAGTCTTTTAGAAGCTCTCAGCCCAGAGGCAAATAAAGGGCCCAGTGCTGCCCTTGGAGCTGATAGGCCCTTACATCCACTAAGAAAAGATGCAGACATTTTTATTTCAGTGCAAGATATTTTTAAGCACTGTAAAACATCATCCACATATCATGTGCTTTTGAACACCTTGCATTGGTCAGCCTGCTGATTATTCCTTATTCCTCCTGGTTAAAAATAAGGTGTTCTTTAGATTTTAAAATCTCTTATAACTGCATAAATTCAGCAGATGAAGAATGGATAAACACCAGAAATGGAAAATCTTCTAAACAAAAAAGCGATATGCTTGTGTTTATAATGCTAAGCAGTAATAAAATTATCTGAAATGAAAGCTTATTTGGCAAGGAGAAATTATAAGGCTCATTGCCTACAGTTCATTAAAGATCCATCATTGGTGTTGTAAGCTTAGGTCATACAATATTTCAGAAAGACAGAATACAAGAGGGAGACAAAGCCCAGTAATATTCATTAGATGTGTATAATTAAAAGAATAAACTGAACAAATCTATTATAGTTTGCATTAGAGCACAGAAAGACTAATGGCCAAAATCAGAGATTAGTCTGAAGGAGTCTAAACGGTTGTAATTTACAGTTTCTGTAAAACCTCCCCTGAAGATCTGATCCATCATTTATTTAGAATCCTTTTATTCTAGCTGTGCAAAGGAGTCCTTAATTCTGCATTTGAAACGTATTGTTGGTTCTGAGTCCCCCATAATGATGCCTGTGGCACAGAAGTCAGAACAGAAATTGCTGGAGCATCGCTGTATTTCTTGTGTCTCCTGCTTGCAGCATCCTGGGCTAGGAAATTGGGCTTGTGTCACAGAGCAGTCACAATGGATGTCTTTGCCCTGTGGCTCATCCAAAGGGATATTTGTGCTATGTGTCACTCTTGGAGATGATGAAAAAGTAAAGGCTGAATTAAAATTTAAATTGCTATTTAGTAGGAAGTGAAATGATAAATATCTACCAAGAGAATAAAACTGGTATGGAGGAGATGTGGTCTCTAGATCACATCTTGGATTCAAGACATTATTAGTATTGTTTTACTTAAGATAAAAAAAGAACCTGACATTTCCCAGTGGACTGAAATAAACTTGAGCAAAATGCGAAGGACTCAGCAATGAATATTCTACTTTATATAAATATCTATTCAATATTCCTAACTAAACCCAGTATAAAATCACTAGGCCGATTTACACAAGAATAAAAGTCACCAACTATGTGAGAATTGTAAGCAACAACAGAAAAAGACTTGAATAATTGAAAGAACTCAAAGAAAATACTGAATACAATAAAAAGAACTCAGTGCCAGTAGAACTAAAATTAGACCTATTGGCACACATATTCAAGACTTTTTATTCAACAAAACTGAGAATTCACTGAAGAAAGGAGAAATGAAAAAATCAGATGTGGGGATCAGAAACGAAGTTGGAGAGAATGATAAAGCAGACAATTACATGGATGCTTCTCCAGTTATTTTTGCTGAAAAGATCAGGAAAAAATATTCCATCTGACACTATTTGTGTATGCAGTATTCTGAATGATTTTGTGTCCAGTGAGCAGTGAAGTGCTTCATAGAACTATTGTCAGGCTCCGGCAGGTTAAGAAAACAATATAACAGTAAAAATAAGGCAAATATTGTGAAATTAGTTTCCTGTTCTTGTGTAGGTCATCGTAAAGTAGATCTCTAATGGAGTATCATAGGTAAGTTTTGTTCAAGTTTATATGTCTAATAGATCTGACTGGAGTCTAAACTCATCATTTCCATGCCAAGAAAGAAGTCTAGTCTGGTGGCTGAGGGGAAGGCTGAAGCTGGCTTCTTTGAAGTGGAGATTACTCCACTGTTACAAATAAGCACATTTTCAGAGGAAAGGAAAGACACTGATTTAGACAGTATTTTGTCTTCATGCTGGCACAAATGGAAAATGCATTTCCCAGGAAGCTTGCTAAGTTTGAAAGAGTGATGAGAGCAAGACTGGAGGACAGGAAGTCTTCCAATGGAACACAGAGAACATAAGGAAAAGGAAAAAGTTGTGTCAACTTCTTTTAGTGAGCTCACATGACTGGCCCTCATGTGAACTCAGGTATTGATAGAAAAAGAATGTTTTCTCTTACTCTCTCTATTAAAAAAAAAAAAAAAAAAACCCTCATGAAGAAAGGTCTACTTGTGCCTAAGGCTGTCTCTGTTCCTTGGGCTAGTGGAGAACTGCAAATGCCCTTCACCATAACAGATTTTAAATCCTAAATATCCTAAATATGCAAAGCAATACCTCTCTTTTGCATCACCTGTGCGGTTATCTCCTCTGACAGATGATACAAAAGGAGAACAAAGGCTAGTAGTTGTTGTTGTTTTCCACTAGATTTCTCCTAGTAACTTAGAAAAAATACAGGTTGCTCATGTTACTTGGTGTCTCCATCTGCCCCTTTCAAAACTCCATAGTTTTCCTGCCATGGTTCAGTCAGTTTTTAAGGACTTAAAAGGCAATCTACAGAAGAGGTGAAATATCATGATTTTTACAGAGGCATTTCTCATAAATAAAGATAGAATTTACCATCTTCTATAACAAAACTGAGAAGGAATGAATGTTAAAGAAGACCTAATACTCTAAATTGCTGAACAGTTTATACAAATTCCTTTTTTTATAAGAACTGATCTCCTGCCTGTTGTTTGACTTCTATCCTTTGAGTAAAAGGAAATTGAGGGAGGGATGTTGCATATATTGATACAACATCTTTCATTTGGGTACTCTGACATTTCATGATGGGCTGGCACTACTTACTGCAGTTCAGATGGGGTCCTGTGAAGTTTATGTAGAAGTAGTAAATATTTCCAAGGCACAATGTCTGAGATTGTCAGAATTTAACAAACGTTTCCTTGAGCAAGAGGCCAAGTGGGATATTGAACTGTGCCAAGAAACTAACTTTATGCGCAACTCTAAACCTCTAGACAAAATAGTCATATATTTTTTCCTGAGGCAAAGCAGGAATATTGTATGGGTAGATGTTTTTTAATTATTATTATAAAACTTTGATTTACAAGTTTTAATATTAAAAAACCAGCACTTTCAGGTAGATTGATCTTGAAATAAGCAAATACGTTGTTATTTAACCATATGCTTAATGGCATGCTACTTATAATTGTAATGATTGTTTGCCAGGCATAGTTTCAAATAAAAAAAGAAATGCACAGATGTTTTTCTTATTTAAGTGCATTAAAATGCATAGAGAATGTTTAGAAATGCAAATCCTTTAAATCAACTACTTGACAAAATCAGGCTTTGTTCCAAGTTGTTGTAATAGGGCCTTTTGCACATAAATAAAAGATGGTGTTACAGAGGGAGAGAATAAGTCATCTGTAGAACAGCAGTCAAGACAACTGGAATCTGAAAAGGGTGAAAACACAGGGCTTTTGTAGTACTGAGCAGTCAGAAGGTTTGGAGAAGTAAATTGTCTGCAATTATTTCTGTAGGTGTTTGTACGGCAGCAGAGTTATGTTGATGCATTTGCCCTGCTGTAGTGGCATAGAAGGAATTTGCTTCATTTAATATCTCAGTGTTAGAAGTCAGTATTGCATTGTTTTTATTTATGACGTTATTAGCACAGTTTATACTATCGTGCCCCCTCTTAATCCTCTCATTTGTAGTGTTATATCAGCTTCTCTTGGATTTCAGGAAAGATAGATCTTTTCCATGGGAGCAGATGTTAAATCACTGCCAATTGTGTTTTGAGATGATCAAAACATACAAACTTGAGGACATGTAGATTGGCAGCCTAGTGATAGGCTGCTTACCACTTATTGTGCTAGAAATGTTTACCCTCCTGGGAACCTCAGAAAGGTACAGCAGTTGGATCAGAGTCTCACTAAAGATAAATCTCAGATGATTATCTCCTGTAATGAAAGGTAGATTTGAGGAAGCCAGTGAGAAAAGTCTCAGGAAAAATCTGGGACAAGAAAGAAGTGTGATAATTATTCTTGGCAGAGGAAGCAATAGAAAGAAAGAAGGCAACAAAGAATAGGAAATGAGTAATTTGAGGGTGGAGATAAGTGTTTGATCACCAAATTACCTTGTTTTTATTGGCTACTCCAGCTTTATTGTATGACGTCTCATCTTTCCATGACTATAGAAGTAATGTTCTGTATAGGAAATCTAATGAGTAAGTAAAAAAAATACTGATGGAGCCAAACTAGAAGGGAGTTTAGTCACTACATGATGTGGAATATTACAGTGATTCTTGTGCCAGAGGTTTTGTGGTTTGGTAGTTTAGGTGGATGAGGCACTTGGCAGAATATATCTGGAGTTGTGATGTGGATCAATGGATTCTTTGCTAGCTCAGCAGCCTATCTGTGAGGTCAGATTTGAGAAAGTTTCATTTGATTTTCCCTACTTTTCTCTTTTTATGGTTGAGTAACTGAAATAATGAAGACAGTTACTCAGGAGATACTAGTACAATTCCCGAGTCTCTCAGGCAGAGTAACGAATATTCTTTGCTGCTGCAAACATAAAAAGTGGAAAGATAACAGAAATATATGCAGTGAGGAAAGTCTTACATCAAAGACTTGTTGGTAATAAAAATAAAATGAAATAGACAGATATCTGTTTATCTGCAGCTGGCAGTCTTCTAGTCAGATCATTTTGATCCCCCTGTTCTAGCTGGCAACCATAGTAATATTGGACATCACCATTTAGTGTTATTACAACCAGCACAACAAATACTCTTTAACTGAATATATGAAACATATAGCCTAGAAAAAATGCTTTCTGTATATGTTTTGGTGACTTTTTTTAATTAAAGTTGCTAAAAACCCTAAAGATTTAATCTCTGACATGATTATTGTTGTATTGCTGCTCCTGATATTTAATGTGAAAATAAGAGACAAATGCTGCGGCATAGAACTAATATGTTAATACGGAGATTAACAAAATATTTTTTGTAATACATTGTGGTAACTTTTTTGAGATTCAGGTAGCTACAGGGGACAGGATTTGCTCTACATTCTCCAAAGAGCGGAGTTATTCTGTGGAATGACCAATATGTGTAATGAAATACAGATTTTGTTAGATCAGGTGTAGGATAGATAGGCCCAGGAACAGTGAAGATAAGAATGCAAATTTAGTTTTATACTGTAGTTTTGTTCAACCTAGCTCTAATAAATTACTATTGGTACAAATCAAAGTGACACTTATTTCTGAGAAATTGTATTTTATATCCAGTTTACTCTCATGGGGTAAGGTTCAGAGGAATGGAAATGGATCAAAATTTTGACAGAGCAAGCCTTTGCTTAAAAATAATAAAAAAAAATATACCAGTGAGACACCAGCTTCTTTCCTTCTGTCTCTGGGCACATGCATTTGCAGTGGGATCAGTTCTTTGTTCACAATAACATCTGTATGCATATTTGCATGCGCATTTGCTTGCACGTTAGAACTTGAGGTTGGAAGGTAGACACTTTATTCGGTAAAGTTTGAGAGTCATCTGCTGTAGAAAGAGAGATAATAACCTGTGAGGCCAGTGATCAATGACAGATGAGTACTTAATAGTGAATAAAATGCTCCAGGATTTGCAGTTGGAGAAACAGTGTACTAAGCTGTACCAAAAGATTGTTTCACTCCATATCTGGTTTTTAACAGTGGTTGTGAAAAAATGTTATTAGGCAGGCAAACTTCCTTTAATATTCCTCTGCTCTGCTGAACTACATGTTATCTTCACCTATTCAGTATCTATCAACAGCGTTCTTCCATGAACTTGAGTCTGTAATACATAGGCTGTCTTGCAGTATAGGTAATTCTTTGCCATCCCGTTTCATGAAAAATTTCTTCCTTGTGTTGGATTTGAGCCTGGCTCCTGGATTTCTCTTGATTCTTGTCCTGGAAGAACTGACACACTCTAGTGCTGTAGTCCTTGCTACCTCTGAAAAAGATCTTTTTTTTTTTTTGTATCATCTTCTGTTGTTGCTTGCCTGGTCAAGAGTCCCAGTTCAATTCTTCCTCATGCACCTTGTAGCCTTTATGCACTTTGTAACTCTTCTGTGAACCTCTCAATTGTTGTCTTAGGAGTAGGTGTATAGATCAGATATTCTTTTCTCTACTCCTGACATTGTTTTTCCTGTGTCCTGATCTTTCAGTATGACAATGCTTTTCTTCCACCAAGTTTCCAGTGTGTGTATTCATTCTGAGATAAGAATTTCTTTTCTGCTATCTGGTTTCTTGGAGTTTTAGTGATGGTGTTAAAGCGCATTTTGGTTCTCATCTAAATGGCAGTCTGATATTTACTATGCAACTGTTTCCTATTCTTCATAAGTCAGAGAATCTCTATGGCTTTCTCTGCAAACTGTACAGTCTTTTGTAAATCTTGGCTTTTCCCTGCTTTTCAATTCACTTATGACTTTCTTGTCTTGAAAGACCAGCAACCTGGTTCACTTATGGTTCAAATGAAATCCACCCTTCCTCTTTGGCTTCCTTTTACTCCAGAAAAGCTTTGTTTCATCTTAATATTTATGGGGAATAAACTGATATGAAATGTGTTTGCATAACCCATTCTCGAAAAATGTGTAAACAAAAAGCACAATAAAATGTTTTTAAATGCAGCAAGGAATAGAAATTTGATATATCTTTTATTTTTTTCCCTATTGTTCAGATATTTGGTATTATTTCAGAATTAGAGAATTAACCTGTCCTTTATCTAACTAGACCAGAAAATGGTTGAGACAAATTTTTCATAAGAACAAGACTGACAGTAACTGAAACTTCAATTCTCTCCAGAAAAACTTGAGAATATGTAGGTGAGAAAATTCACAGTAGCCTTCAGTGCTATTTTCATAATATATATAACAATCTTGCTCTTACAAAAGATAAAAAAAAATGTTAGATAAGTCTGACCTTTTGAAAAAATATGCTTTCTGACTATTGAAAGAAGTAATTTAATTATAAACAGTCCTGCAATAGAATATCATATTGATTTTTTTTTTATGTAACACATAACAGATAACATTTTCTTTCTGAACAGCCTTTTTTTTTTTTTTTTAATAGGAGAAGCTCATGTTACATATGAGTTAGTGGAAAGCCACCCTAGAGACCAGTCACCCAGTCTGACAGTGAGCTAAAACGTAAAGAAAATGTGGTATAAATATTGCGCTTACTCTTTTCATGGTAACAATACTTTATTGATTGATGAACTTACAAAGCTATATTGGCTCTTCATCTGTCAGAAAGTAATGGTTAGTCTTTTGACTTTTGAAAAACAATTAAGCTGAGAGTGAACTGGATTTCACCTTTTCTTTCAAGTCAACCAGGTTGCTTACTGGGATTATTATCATTGTCTAAGTTGGTGTCAGTATATTTGTCCTCTGAGGCTATAGCTGATGGAGAGAAAAATAAAGTATCTTCTAGATTTATGACTTAGATTAGGAATTTAACATTAACTGACTTGCCCACTGAAGAGTACTTCTCTTGTCTGCAGCTGGAGTGGAATGGCTGCTGAAGTTGGAAGTATAAAAACAGCAATGATAAATTCACAGTAGTCTTTTTGACTGAGTTTTATGAGATCTTCTCAAGTGCTGTCATTTTTCCTTTGTTCTGTATCTGTACAAATAATGACAACATTTTGAACAGAAGATATTGCAGAATGTAGAAAGTGAATTTAGGAAAGAATGCTTTTGTATGTCAAATGAGTACTTCTCGGTATGGAAATCAATCACTGAGAGATAATAAACAAGAAAATAAATAACAAGTCTTTCTCTTTGCTTTTCAAAAGAAAACTGCAATAAAAATAATCTTTAGTTTTACTATAGAATTACAATTAAAACAAAAAATCTTTATTTCTATTATGCTGGATTTCTTAATATCTCAATAAATTAATACGTTCTAATTTCTTTTAAACTGTTATCTGCTCTTTCTTGTCTGAAAAATCTTTCCCTCATTGTGCTTTATCGTTCTTGCCTATTCAGGCATCCAGAAGGACTTTTGCTTGGGTAAATAATGAATGCTCCCTACTCTTTTTTTCTGAAAGAAGTAATATAAAATAATGTAAGTGTATAAATGATAATTAACGCATGTATAAGTACTCTTTATGTCTCATGATGGTGATACTTTTAGGGGAAACAAATATGACCTTACCAATGTAAGGCACAACATAAGGTACATGTAAATTCTGAACAAAGGTAAGATCTAAACTGACAATACATAAATGTATAGAATTTCTATCCTGTTTAGGTATTTCTTGAGACTGCACCTACTTATCTTACTCTTGTCCCATTATGCAACAGTCTTTTTCTTTCTCCCAAATGGCGAATTCTGAATATTTGTAAATGATACAGTACAGCCATAATTTTCAGTACTGCAAAACAAAGTAAACTGTTTAGCTGAGAATCTGATACATTGCCTTAAGTGACATAATTTGTTTCTTTCTAATTCTAATATATCCTTTGATGTCAAGAGTTTTTTGGCAGAATCAAGTTGCATCTCACATTTTGTTATAGAGGCAGACAGCTTATGCATGGGAATCCTCAAATTTTGTGTAATTTAAGTACACTACATTTGTTGACTAATCATATAAAAACAGAATCATAGAATCAGATGTTGGAAGGGACCTCTGGTGATCACCTAATTCAACCCCCATACTAAAGCATGTAAGACTTGTAATATAATGAGTGTTAGAATTTACTGTTAAAAATATTGTACTTTTGATTATATGTTGTCTCTTCTTAGAAAATAGACAATTTAAAATTAAAAAAAGAAATGAAATTTATCGCTCATTTTCCTTTTGATTTTCTCTTAGATTTGATATCTAGTAAGTATATACCACAGGATGAGATAGCTCAGCTATGATGGACATTTTATTATCAAATAAACCTGCCATTCTTTCTCTGCTGTAATTTCCCCAAAATTTCGCTAGGCAAATTAAGAGGCTCCGCTCCTTGATGAAACTATAAATATAATAATTGTGTATTTTCTGTTATTCAAAAATATACAAAATGCCTGTTTTGTTACTCCATGTCCATCAGATTTGAAATCCTTATAGCATTACATACTTTTTGATGAAATAAATCTTGTCTTTCAACAATAGTCATTTGGCACTGGGAGATAAGCTAAAATAAAAATAAGTAATTTTGCCATGGCACCTGATTAATTAAAACATACCTCTTGAATTAAACTCACTTACATATTTAGCGAAAGAATGCTATTTTTTTCTATATTATAAACATTGAATGTCCATACAAAAAAAAGGCATTCTTCAAAACATGAAGATTTTATATTTCCATCATTCAGTGAATTTTGATCTGTTGTCTTAAAAAGATGATCTACTCAAATATTAATGATAAAAGATTTTTTTTATCCTTTATCAATATATATTGAGTAAGTGTAGCATTAAGCTCCACGGCATATACTGTCTTGAATGTCTGTTCCTCTAGGTCTTGAACACCCAACTGAATTATATGTCACCTGATTTACATGTACCCTTAGCTTTAATATATGTATATCTAAAGCAAAATTTATTACCTTAAACTTTAACTCAAAGTACCCAATCTGTCAGAACTGAAATTACTACTTATCACAGTTCTCAGATCCCAACCAGTATGATTTACAGGTCCCTCATCCTTTGCCATTCTATTGTATTCAAACATCTTAATTTGTCATTGCAACTTGTCTATGTTAAGAACTGCTAATGAGTCAAAACACACTCCTGTCAGGTATTTATATAAAGGTGTTTTAGAAATTATGTGAAAAAGAAGGCTAATTTATAATCCCTTTACAGGCAGTCTACATTAGAAAGGGTACATGAAATATTCATTAGTTGAGCCCCTCTGTGTTGTATTTACTCACTTTATTTTGTGATACACATAACTTTTTTTTTACTCAGGTGATAATTCTGAATGGCTCATGTCCAACATATATGAATATCTGAGGCATATGCAGGAACAGAATTATTTGGAAGTAATGTCTTGAAAACATTTAATATTCAGAAAAATAGGCAAAAATAAGAGAAACTTAAAGTTCTCCTATTTCTCAGAGATGCATAACATCCCAGTAGTGTGCCTCCGGATTTGAGGAAGGCAATATCCAATCTTGAGGTATCTAAACTAAGTCTAGTTGTCATATTTTTTTGGCTGAATGCACAAAGAATCTCTTCAAAATATTTAAAAACCATTTGTAGTGATGTTTTTCCCATGTATCTGTTTTAAAATATAATACTTTTTTTGTTTTATTGTATTAATTCCATTTTTGTCAAAATTTGGTTTAAATCAATGGAATTTCATGAAGCTCAAGCAATTCGTATTAGAAGCTGAGCAAAGTAGGAAAAAATGGCTACTTGGTAGAAGCTGTATTCAAATGATGAATTTTTCCTGAGTGAGAACTATTGACTTTTGTTTCCAGCAAAAAATTGTATGTTGTTTGAGACCTGGACATGTAGTAAATAACGAAGTCCTGCCTGAGATTCTTCTGTTATGGACGTTTAACAGATGTTTCTCCTTCTGTTTCCAGTTGATAGATCAGAACAGGTAGTCCTTCTTCTGAAACATCTTGGAGGGTCTGGATGGCAGAGGAGGAAAAAAAGGAAATATAGAATATATGTTATATAGAATATTCTATATAGAATACATATATGTTAATATATATGTTATATAGAATATTCTATATAGAATACATATATGTTAATATATAATGCACGAGCTATTTAATCTCCAAAGAGGCTTGTTAGGCAGGTTTTCTTTGACTCTTTTTCTGCCTCTGGCAAAAAGATTACTCAAATTGGTAAAAGATCCTGCCTGTTTGGCTTGGAAGAGCTTGAGGGACAGTCCACCGTGCCTGTGAATTCCACAGAATGCAATGCAGCTCAGGTCCCGTGAATGGGAAATCCTCATTAATATGGACTCAATTGAGAGGTTAAAATATTTAAAAGATCACAAATCTATTAAAACCTAAAGTCTATTGTCATGGGTAGAGTGTTGCAGTAACATGTCTGTATGGGTGCAAGTCTCAGAGTAACACTGATCACCATTTAGTGCCCTTGAGTCCTACTCTCTTGTCCTATACAAGCGTACAAAAAGTACAGGACTTCATGAGCATCAAAGAATCAACATGCACATCAGATGTTTTGTTATCTATGTCTCTTCTTATAGAACAATTTTGAAACTCAGAAGCTTTGATATGTTTTTTAAAAAGCCACTTGTACTCAAACAGATATGCCTCCCTTCTACTTCTTCTGTCAAATGCATATGGCAAATAATATTCGTACAAACTTCTCCTTCTATAACTCAGAATTTTTATTAACATGTCACTTTTTTCTGGGATGTAGTTCTATAAAATGTACATCTGACATTTAAAGAAAAGCAAATATTCTTGGGATTTTGTTTCCCATTTCTGAGCAAACTGGGCATTGAATGCCCCTTTCTGATAAGACAATCACATAGATGCACTGTTAGTAAAACTCTTGTCAAAGAAAATATTACAAGTGACCAAGGCTTGAAAGAATTTGCATTAGCATTTACACTGCACTGCTCATCTGTAGTTTTCAATGAATGAGCCATACTTGTGCTTTACAGAAGAGAAATGAAGTCAGCACACAGAATTGCTTGTATGAAGGTCATAGATGGACAGACTGCATTGGAGACCAGATTTTCATCCTTCCCATGTTATTTCTCTGTGGTCTCTTGAGAAGCTTGGTACAGAATCAGAGACAAACTTCTGCTTCCCCACCCGATAATCTACTTTTGAATCTGCTGAAGAAAGGTATGGCCTATGGTTGTTTACTTGAAGAGCATATGGATATGATATGGATAAGCTTCATTAGTAGCAATGGTGTGAAGAGACTGACAAAATGTATGTGATTGTGAGACCAGTAAGGATTAATAAGAGATATAATGAAGATTATATTGAATTAGAAAAATATTCCTTATTCTCTCTGCTTCTTGATGCTTGCCACAGATATATTTCCAGCGAAACTACTTTCCTTGTTCCTTATAAACTGGAGATGTCACACAGTGGAAACTTCAGTTTGAGTCTGATACAGAATGAAAGAGGGGAAATAAATATTTCTGTTTGGAAGTAAAGCAAAAAAAAAAAAAAGTCATCAATTACTTATATAAGAAAAATATCTTATTTTGTTTTGCCATGCTGAGGATCCTCATATACTTGAGATATGTTTTCTAAAGGGCAGATGACAGAGAGAACCAAAAGTTGAACTAGTTTAATACATAATATTGCCTCTTAGAGCAATAACTAAACCTATTAGGTAGAAAACTTAGGCAGAAAATTTTTATGAAAAGAAAAAGATGATTCCACCGGGTCTTGCAATATACCTTATTATTTCCTTTAGGTCACCAAGATATCTGTCATTGTTACCACTGATGGTTACTTGGAATGCAAATGGGCTGAAGGGATAAACATAGTCAGCTTTCTGAAGTAGCATACTGGTCAGCTCTCCCCGGATTTTCTTCTCTTGTAATTATTTTGTATCTATGGCAATCACATCATTCAGACTAAACATCGATTTGTAATTCTATCTCTAAGCACTCGTTTTTATCCTGATAGCAGTAACTAATACTACTGTGCAAGAGATCCTATATTTAGGAGGCTACTCTGCATGCCTGAAAAGCATTTCTTTTTATTCTGCACTTGTAGGAAGGACTGGGGAGAAGAAACATTGTTTCACAATATTTTTTACATTAAACCTTTGGCATTTTACTGCTCTAGTAATGCCACATATTCTCAAATGCCTAATGAATGTTCATTAAAGGTATATTCTGTTCTCTAGTGCACTCTTTTATCTTAATAAACAATTCTTCATCTCATTTCTGGGCATAGGAGGTCTTGTCAGATTGATGAAAGAAGCACCAATGATGGATGATGGAAATGCCACTCTGTAATTGTTTGCATCTTTCATTTCTCATTAAATGAAAGAAAAGTCTCACGGAAAGATTTGAGTGTAGCTGCAACTGCCACAGGTGATATCTGTCAAAAATGATAAGTTGGCAGTTTTACCTGTGCTCCTAACAGTTTGGACAGAACAGCTAGGGAAAGGCTCTGTTTTCTTATGAATTACCATCACACTTGTGATGTAAAACGCATTAACTCTCTTTTATTGAGATTTAAGCTAAGGACAGTGTCAGAAGCTACTGCTTAGCTTTTTGCTTTAGAAATCACTGCTTTTCTGACTACCACACTTTAAGTTAATTTGCTTGAATTTGCATTCTAGAGCATACATGGTCATTTTCCACATCCTTTTGCCAAAGGGGCACATACTGAATGTTGTTAGTTCACATGTCCTTCCCCTAAGCATTTTACCACATGGCTGAGATGAATCTCCTCTCAGTGACAGACAGTTCCAGCCATTTGGTGGGTAGCTGGTAAATTCTTAAGCATTACTAACTCTACTATGCTCTGCCATGTGCTCTGCCCTAAGAATTTTAGCTGACTGTGAATTCTACTGATTACTCAGGTTTTGCGCAGAGTTCATTAACAAGGATGATGTATCTCCTACAGGCTGTAATTTCCCCCACCACTGTCAACATTTTGAATTGTTTTCTAAATTGCAGAAAAGTGTGTAGTTGATTAATAATTAAATATTTTCTGGTGGAACTTTTGTTCACCCATGAGATGCTCAGTTCTTAGAACTATGTGAGTGTCTATAGCTCAAATATTGATTGAAACAGTTTAGGAGAAGAAGTGAAGATAAATGTCACAGGTATTGTAAACTGCATGGGGAATTGCAGGCTGGCAGAATGAAACTTGCAGATTACATACTTGATTGAGATGCTAGAGGCTCTTTTTCAAGTTATTATGCTGTATCACTCTTCCATTTAGTGTAATTTATATTCTATCTCTTGAACTTGTGCAGATAGATTTATTAAAGTACTGTATCTGTTCTGAAATAGGTATACATTTATCTGCAGTAAAATTGCATTTTCCAGATACTAGGCCAAGTACTTAATATAAAGGACATATTTCTTTTAGTTTTGATTGCACAAAACCTATGCAATTTTCAGTGTTCTTGTGCTAATTACAAACTTGGATCTTTTTAAAATAATTCCTTTCTTAACTGTTAAAAGAAGCCCATTTTTAAAAATTACTCTGTACAGAGATTTTGCAACACGGAAGTAGAGAGGAGTCAGTAATTGCAAATGTGGCCCTAAGTGTGTTAAACAGTATCAATTTTTGGAGAGATGGGTCAGTAATAAACTAACATTTTCATGTTAACTGAATAACTTGTGCTAAACTGGTGATAGTTATACACTCTTTTAAGATATCCAAATGAAAGCAAGCAGTAAGTCATCTCTTTCTGGTGTAGTTTTAGAATGGACAGATATGTACAGGATTCAGAATATAAAAAAGGAATCTTATTTCCTAACAGTCTGAGGTGAAAATGTATTCCAGAAAATGTACTCAGTGAAGATTCATGATCTATACTAGAATAGCTAATGATGTTGATGTTTTACTTTGTCATAAGAGACGCTTAATAAAGTGTTTGGAAAGTACATTAGGGAACCTGATAACTCAGCAAGTTACATATTAATTACTAGCAAAAATAGAAAATTTGCTATTCATTGAATCATGAAGCTTACATCTCTAGATATATTAGTATTTCTAGATTGAAAAGGGAAGGCATACATATAGCAATTGCCTCTTCCCTTTATTTGCAAGACCAGTTAGAATCATGGTACTTGAGATAACTCGCTACTGAGCTTTCTGATTCTCATTAATGTTCTTGTGTGCACACATCAGAAAGGGAAGGATCTATTCTTTAATTTTACCATTCATGTTCTTGCATGTGGAAACAGAGACACACCCACCCTTTAGTTTCACAAGCGAAACAATTTTATACATTTTCTTAGAACTAAGAATACTGAATGTACCAACTCTGCCAATTCCCCCTCATTTTGTTATATAAGATTAGGCTATAGCACTAAAAACTTGTTCTGCCTTTAAAATGTTCATAGTTGCCAGTAACTATTATGCTTTGGCTGGAAATACAACAGAGTAGTATCTTGACTAGCATCATATTTGTCTAGTGTCCCTAGTTTCTTTCAAGATATCAAGATATATCTCTGTAGTTATATTACCCTTTTAATTCCTTCTTAAATATAGTTTAGAATAGAACTGTACTCTTTTTTTTATAATGCCTACAAAGTTATGATTTAAGACAATGCAAATTTCACATTAGCAGAAGTTCTGAACAATGATATAATGGAAGATCAAAGATCCTAGGTGATGCTTTATGGAGTAAAAGAAAATTATGAACTGAATCTGATTGCTAAATTGATTCATATACTGTATAAATTGTCATCTCGGGAATCTGCTAAGTCCAGTGCAATCCAAGCTACAGATAGCTCTGAATCATAGATCTTGAATGAACCTAGAGAGGTTGAGCAGTCCATATAACTGGCCTAGAACAGAAACAACTACACTTGTACGGTTTTACAAGCATAATTTCCCTATCTACCAAAACAGTGTTTTACAACTTTACAAATTTTACTATAACAGTATGTTATTGGAATGAGGGACTTCTTTAATGTCAGTTCCTCTTGTCCTACATACCCTGAGGACATAAGTGCCCCACTGCTGGAGAGAAACTTGTTTAGGGAAGGGGTACATCAGCATAGACACTATCTGTGCCCTTCACTGGCATCCAGACCAGTTAGAGTTTACAAGCTGAATTCTGCAGTCCCTTGAAGGGCTGCCCTTTTGCTATCTGCTTATGTACCTGTTATCTATGTATTTTTCTCATCCTTTTTTGAATGTGCAGCTACTCTCTGCTCTTCAATCTTGTTGCAGCAGGCTCCGGAAGGTCACTGCCTGTTGTGTAAAGAAGTACTTATTTTTATCTGTCTTAAATGTAGCCTGCCTCAGTCCATTTGCCTGGCTTGCCTTACGCTCTTGACTTGTGTTCAACTTTCAATCTCCAAATCCCTCTCTAAAGACCCATTGTCACAACAAGTTGCACCCTGTTCTATATGTACAAGTGATTATCCCTACCTAGTAACCCTGGCTACCTGCACAAACTTGCTCTCTGTAAATTCCAGTGTACTTGTGATCCCTCTCAATTTCCTGCTTTATTCAAATTTTATGTACATCATCATTGTGTAGGCAGCATTCCACCATCCAGGTTGCCTAGGAAAGTAATAGTGCAGAACCTCTCTGAGTCCCACTTCCTGCAGCTCTCCATTTTGATGGTAAACCATGTGTGACTTGCATTTGGCCTCTTCTAAGGTTTTGTTTCCACATCCTAGAAGTTTCACTAACAAAGCCATTTTTTTTTCAGAAGGCTACTCTGAAACCGTTGTAAAAGCTTTAGTTAAAGATTTATGGCTTCCGTGCTATCTCCAAAACCTGTTATTCTGTAGTAGAGGTGGATAGGTTGGCTTGACCTCTACTTTTATGTTAGTTATCACACATTTATTTCTGTTTTCCAATTGTTTGTTCTGGAATTTTCACAGAATTCAGCAAAGTTGATGACATACCCATCTTCCCTTTAATGTTTTCCTCTCTTTCTTGCACTTCTCCAACCATATAAATGCTCTTAGAAAGGACTATTAACAACCTTGAGGTTGCTTCTGACAGCTAGTTCCTCAATTACCCTAGCAGGAAACCTAGATGATATTAAAAATAAATTTATTCATATAATCTCTAATCCTTTTTATCTCCAGATTTCATGTTGAGAATTTATCCCAATTCCTGTTGGTATATTCTGCTAGACTTGACCTAACATTTTACCTTCATAATAAAAATTAACGTAAAATAGGCATTAAATATCATGGCCTTCTTGGACCAACGACAATAGCTTCTCTTATCTGATGAACACTAGATTAATTATTTCCCTTTCTTGCTACTGGTGTATTTCTAACAACAACAAAATGTTATTCTTGATGTTTTGATCTTGTCACTTACCATTTCATATCTTAGTCATTAATTTTTTTTTCTGATCTTCCCTTCCTTGTCTTTTCCTCTTGTCCTTGATAGTTTTATAGTTCTTTCTACCTCTTAGCTTTTATATTTGAGATCTAAGAGAGCTTGTGATTTATCTAAATCAAGCAAAGGCCTTTAGAAGAGAGTCACCTATCTTCACCATATTTTTGAGATCTGCTTTGTACAAAGAACAATGTCTGTATGGGAAGGTCCAGTTCTAGTTGACTCCAATTTTTTCCTTCCTTGTCTTGTTCCCTAGTAGTTAGATACAGGGTCATCGTGTTATGCATTTATATGAGCTAAGTATGTGACTTTTATTCAATCAAATAATTACATATTTATGTTTTTATTTAATTGCCCAGAATCACAAATGAGAAAAATATGAATTTCTCATAATTGCCAGATGGCTTTTTTTTTTTTTCAATTGGCACCTTGGTCTTGGTATGTCCATATAATGAGAAGTTAAGGCATTCACAAATGTGTAGATTCTTTATTTTCCTGGCAGGAATATCACATCATTCTTCAGTAGAAGTTGTTCTGAATAAAACATGATGTCAGCGGATTTGGGTAGCTCGAACTGTAATAGAGTGTTGTCATAGAGACAAGAAGCAGAAAGGAAGGACATCAAATTAACTGCTAGTGAATAGCAGTTTCCCACCTTTTTTTCACGCTCTTCAGGTGCATGGAGGACTTGCTCAAAAGCATCCTTATGTCTCTGTTTTTAGTTGCTATACCATTGCATAACTGCGAGTTTGGCAATAACTTTCCCATAACAGATGTAAGACTGGAATAGGGCAACATTAGAGAAAATTTTCCTGTTTTACATAGAATAGCAAAACATTCTCTGAATACAAGACTGGCATTATTGTCTTCGTTTAATCGATTTGTTTTCTATATTGAAAGGAATAAATCCAAACAAACAACTGAATAAAAAAGAGTGAAGGTATCTCACAAATGCTGAACAGGAATATCTAATGATGGAAAGTTCCATCCTATAAAGTAGAAATATACACGCAAATTGTTTATAGTTATGTCATTTTAATTTCAATTCTCAAAATAAAGACATGTGCATTTGATAAGACTCTTGAAGTACTTAAGCATAAAGAAGGACAATGGGAAAGTGGAAAATTGTTACTGAGATTTTTCTTCTAGTCTGGAGTATAAAGAAAGCAAGCAAATTTCAAATACCATGACACTTTTTAATCTGTTATATTTTTTTTCAATTACATGTGATTTTTAGACAGTTCTTCCCAAAGCATCAGTGACCATCTATCAAATAATGAAATCCTTGATCTTTTTGAAACATTTAAATGACATTGTCTGTGTCACAGCGTAGTTGTACAAAAATTCAGTGTAGGACCTAACTGTAAATTCATGAAGATTTTTAGAAGATAAAGCAGTAAGTCAGCATAATAAACTGTAGAAATCAAGAAGAAAACCCAAATCAGTTATGGCTGTGAATGCTTATATATGCAATTCTTTGAAAAGGCCTGTCTGAATTTGGGTGAGGAAAAGCAGACAGACATACTGTCATCTCAGACATTTTGTCTTGTTTTGAGTGGAAGTTTGGGAGGAGGGAGACAAGCTTTCTGGCTAGGACAAAGAAAGATTAATCTAGCTAAGAGCATATGGTTGCACAGTGAATGTTTGTGTATATTCTTATATAAGAATCTGTTATTGTTGCCAGCATGTGTAAGTGAATATTATGATATCACAAGTGAATATTGTGATATTTCAAATAAAACTATGACAAATTCTTGAAGGCTTACAGAACATAAAATGAAATACAAAGTATTTGAAAAACTGACAAAACTGTACGTAGTCATTTTTGTAGGGAAGTCTTGTATGAATTTCCTTTTAAATAAGAAATTGTGTGAACTATCTGAATGAAAATGAACACCATTGCCAAAAGAATTCTACAAAACTGAACATTAGTTTGCAAATATATCTCTATTTCTCTGAAATGTCTCCCTTCCTCTTGCTGAAGGCTGTGTTACATTGGATTATTTCCAGTGTGCTGTCTTCTTAAATTTGCCCATCAGCTTCACTACTGTTATTCTTGCAACTCTTTCTGATACCACTTGTGCCAAGATTTCAGTGCAGATCAACTGTGTGGCTTCAGAGGTTTCCCCTCTAGTGATTTTCAACTGGCACAAGTGGTGTGATTTTTAATTCTCTGAAGCCTGAATGTGATTCTGCTGGAATCACTTGATCTAACTATTTGCTCTTGGATATTTCATTTCTCTTTTTGATGTCCTGTATTCTGGTTTCTGTAAGTGAAACACTGACTGGTATTTTACATGATGGCACCTTTCTCCACAGAACCACGTTAACTTGTGTTGAAAGGGGTTTCAGAGGGTCTCAAGACCAGCTGTCTCAAAGCAAGATCAGCTGTGAGACCAAGTTGCTCAGTGTTTTGCTCTCTCGTCTCTCATTAACACCATTGTTTTTGTAGGTCTCAGTACTATTTTATCATTCTTATTTTCCAGGAAATCTTGTCCTTTTTGGCTTCTGAAGTTCAGTATCCAGTATAATAATCTGCAGCGCTCCTGTTATTTCTCAGCTAGTTCATCGATTACAGATGGAGTGCTAGCACTGTTTACTACCTGTTTGATCAAATAAGGCACTTGATGTCTGTGAGTAATACCAGCACCTGGATTGCTTTGGCTATGCGTAACAGGGAAATTGCAAGGTGCCATGGTACAGTGACTGATCATTTGGAATGCATGTGACTGTTCAAAAGCGTAAAATGAGACATATGAATCAAAATGAGTCATGTGGATGAGCACAAAACATCTCCTGAAGTGTAATGTTGTTGTAATGCTACAGGGAAGACATTTGCATCTGTTTTTCCACTGAAAAAGTTCTGCGTATTTAATAAATGACTATTGCAACCGTGACTGAAATGGATTGTTGTACTTTCTCATAAATGAGAGATGACTGATGTACTGCTTTTACAGGAGGGGGAAAGAGGGAAGAAATCTTACTGCCTAACCCATAGCTAGAGACAAGGTCATGTCTTTACAACTGTGGATGTGTAGTCCATAACATGTACAGGAGTCCAGCCCATTCCTTCAAGAGAAAGTCAATGGTGGGACTGTTCCTCTCCTGCTCAGTGGCCTTTGATTTCATGACAGCTGAGAAAACAAATGAATGCTCTGAAATCTTTCCTGGTTTCACAGGACAGACAAAACTGCCTTCCACTCAATTTCTCACTGTGCAGCTGTGAAAGCTTGAAGAAAATTTCAGTATTTTGCCTTCTTTTGTTGCTGTATTTGTTTAGGTTTTTTTTTTCCTTCTTCATTTGAGACTGACTCCTTTATACACACAAGTTTTTAATTCCAGTCTATGCCACAAACCCTTTGAAATGGGTCTCCATGAGGAAAGTGCTGCGCAATGTTTGCAGATTGAAAAGTGGCACATCTGTCACTATAAAAACTGTGTGGCAAAGTGGCATAAGAAAACCATTGCATAATATGCTTTTTTAAATGGTAAAACTAAGGCAAAGAAAGGGGAATTTGCAAATCAAACATGGCGTGCTTTAATCCTATTTGCACACAAGGTTTAATTTTCAGGTGTCTGACTGATGTAACAATTTAGTTATGGCAGTAATGGGAAAATAATATATTTTTTTATTGTCCTCTACTGACACAAATTACAGTCTCTGAAGGAGACATTAACTCCTTCCTTTGTAAAATGTGCTTTTCCCAATTGTAAAGGCCCTCCCCAGATCACTTGCTATGTGATATAAATTTTGTTTAGTGGCATCACAGGGAGTGAACCTGTTAGAACTGAAACATGCTCATTCAATCTCTCTCCACAAGTGATGTCTCTTGATAGCTCATTTCAAAATGGAAACTGACACCTCATCTCTTTGTCTCCCCTAATCCAATCCTTTTGTTCTTTCACCATAGGCTGCTGTTCAGGGGAAATTACATTTTGCTGTATATTCAGTGTCTCGTGAAGCTGGGCTGCAGGTAAAGGGGTAGTTGAAAGCAGAGGCTCAGTTTCACCCTCGTAAAAAGGCAAAGTTAAATCTGCTTGTTTCAAATTGAGCCCAGTAGAAGCTGCATAAAGGCAAATAACAGCAGAACTGAGGTTTAGCTGCTTTCAGTTTTTGTTGCCTAGAAGATGAAATGTTGATAAAAATGGTAAAAACATATGAAAGAAGAGACTTTTCTTTGTAGATTTGAAGAAACCGAAGCTAATGGGGCCCCTCTAGTTGTATTTCTCCTTTACAAGCAGAGTTTCTATATTCCTGCTTGTTCTTGTACCCAGATTTAGCTCCCCAAAATATGTCTCTGAAGTTATCATTATGAATTGAAAAATATTAAATACAAGAAATTTTAGTCTAGGGTACTTTTTATTTAATGTGAAGAAATAGAACTTTTATTTTAAGGACGTAAATAGGCAGCCTGCATCAACCTCCCATATCTGAAGTGCCTTAGTTAGGTACGTAGTCACTGTAGTCAATGGGAAGGAAGAGATTCCTGATGAAGAGCATCTAGTCCTCTTAATATCTGAATTACTACTGCAGAGCTGTCTCCATTTATAGATGAGATGAGTCCAGTTTCAGTAACAACGCTCAGGAAGATGCATATAGTATGAATTTGTTCCACGGTGCAGAACTGAGTGCAGATCTGTAATTACAGAGTGGAGGAAAGGGAGAACCTTTGTTTTAATGATGTTGACTGTCATGGATTTGAAAACGTATAACTTATTCAATGACTGCGCATGTTAAGCTCAGAAGTCTGGGTTCTGAGAAAAGTGGTGTGGACTGTGTGTGTGATAAAGGCTTGGGCTGCAAAATCAGACAGGTGGCTGATGTTGCATCCTTAGGAAAGTGGCTTCAGTAGGGCGGAGTATAGTGTAAAGCTATAGAGGCTGTGAAAATTTGAGTGTATTCCCTGATTCTTCACCACTGGCAAGGAATCTTCCTTTCATTTAGCTGAACTAGAGACTGTGCAGGGAAGTGATATCATCACCCTTCTGTGTTACTAAGGAAAAAATAATTCTGTTCTCTTTCAAATGTCTGAATGAAAAGGGCAAGTTCTACTCAGAACAAAATGAAGCCCACAAATGCCTAGGCTATTACCCAGAGATTTAGGAAGCAAAAACTGAAAGATTCCACTGAAACTGCAGAAGACTTTCTCTAACTGAAAAGATGAATGCCAGTTAGAGCAGTATAAATAATATGAATAATTATTTTTAATAGACTAATTACTTTTGTTTTCTTTCAACACTGGATGTTTTTTATCTTCAGCATTGCCCACGTATGTTCACGTGTATTTTGATCTGTCATATGGTTATTCTCCCTGCCTGCAGAGAAGTAGGTTAGCTCATATTTTCTCCTGTATGCCCAAAGGGTCAGATTGCTGTAGTCTCTGTGAATGCTGAGCCCTAATGGGGGAGTATTCCCTTTTGTTGCTTTTTGCTTATTTTATGGACAGTTTCCCTGATCATTTCTCAGAGTGGCTTATTTTAAGGATGTTGCTTCCAACTATACATAGTGTCCTATGCCTCCTCTGTCTCTCCAGCTTAGAGAAGCACATCATTCATTTTGGACAATTTGTACAGAGCATAGTAGGATGTGAACAGCATGCTATCCTGTACTGTTTTTTTCCCCATACAGTGGAACTGCTGTTAAGAGCTATTCATTTTTTCCCCTCTATATGTTGCCACACTGTTTTGTAGTGAAATGCAAGAAACTTTCTCACAGACTGATGTGAAAAACAGGTGGAAGTGAGATGCTGCCGAGATCACAAAGATATCTACAGACACAAGATAAGACACTGTTGCAACTGTGTCTTTTCCTTTTCCTTAAAGTTTTCTACAAATTTTTCTTTTGTTACATTTTCACTGTAAAACACTGTCATGGTTTTGTGATTTTCGATTATTGGTATTCCACATCATAACATCATGTAGTGGATGTACCTAGTTCTCAGAAGAGAAGGACTACTACAGTCCCCATGGTACTTTGCTCCTCTGTTACCATTTTCCAGCCAGAGGGAAAAGATAAAAGCTCGCAGTATAAAAGCTTGCAGATCACGAGACCTCATCCTTCTTCTGCCGTCTCTTGTCTTGGCAGCACCTCGCTCTCCAGATGTCTTATTGTCGGTAGTAGAGTAAGGCCTACCTTGATTTTGGGACATTCTCTCTCTGTATTGGATTTATCAGCTTAAATTGTAATTATATTGTATTATAGTGTGTTGTTTTGCATTCCAATATCTTATTTAGTAAATTAGTTTGTTTTCTCCTCAGATTGTTGCCGCTGTTCTTTGCTCTCAGGGCCATCTCCTTCCCCTTTTCCCCTTTTCCCGGGGCGTGGGCCCGTGGATTCCCCGTCCCCTTCGTCACGGAACCGGGCCGAACACCCGTAAACCGTTGACAAACACATATAATTTGGATTTGATTATCCATTCTACATTGAAGAAGAAAATTAAGTCCATTTAATTTGTCCATTTAATAATGTCTCAGGTTTCTAGAGCATGTGTGTACTGTGGCTGTAACTGATAGTGCTTTCTAAAAGTGAGGCAACATTGTCTTAAGCATTTCATAAGCATCAAGTAGCAGCATGATATCTGCCAAAAGATTATTTAAAAATATTTTATTTGGAGAAGACACAAAAGAGGGTTTATAGCTCTCCCTTAAATTCTTTCACAGCTAATTTCTTTGTATTTATTAAGGCAATAACAGGACAGTGAGTAGGTGAAGTATGTAATTATGAGGTTCATTTTAGAGGTGTGGATGCTTAAGTAATTTGTGGATATTATAGAAGAGATGAGATTTGAACCTGGTAATTCCAAATCCTGTAGTATAGCACTGCATATGTTTAGAATAATAATTCAGAAAATATCTCGCTTTGCCTGTTCAGTGACTACAGAAAAAAATCTGATTCACAGACCATTATATTTTAAATTGACTACTGTGTTCTGAATTTAATTGCCAGCCAGTGATAGTTCACAATATTGCTGAAAGACCAGAGCAGCATAGGAGTTTCTGTTAACCTCTGTGAAATACTGCTACTTCCCATTGGAATGTAATGCGTAATTCTGTTTTTCCAGACTTCAGTCAGAATTGATTTCATCCTTACTCCTTGCCAAATCATGTGAAGATTACAAGCATATGAGGCAACAGAGTGAATTACACCTTTTTGTAAATAGAGTTCTAATGATGAACTGTCACAGAGGCTAGTAAATTCTCTCTCACTGTTTGACAGTGACTCTCTAAAGAAGTGCGGTGATCATAAGAAATTTTAACTGTCAGCACCAGGTGTGAGATACAGAAAAAAAAAAAGATAACTTTTGATACTTCTGAAATATTTGCTCCTTTCAATAGCTATGCAAAGCCTAGCTTCACGACATAGTTTTCATTAATTTTTAAACAAGGCATATTCAGAATATTTCTGTTCAAAATATATATTCAGTATATTTGATAAATTCTGCATATTCAGAATATAGTTGCCAATGAAGTTAGAAACACCTCAATTTAGGATCTCATGTTTCTTATATCTACAAAGAATTGTGTGCTGCAAGCTAACCCAGGATATTTTTTAGGAATTTACCAAGAGCCACTAATTTGTATTTTCAAGGGTGAAAAACAGTATGAGGAGAAAGCCAGTAAAACAGCAGTAAGATTTCTAATTTGATGAAAGGATGCAATGTTTTTATGCAACATTTTCCATGAAGGGATAGCATTCCACAATTTTTTGAGCCTATTAATGTAAAACTGAAATCAGTTTGATTCAGGATAGAGCTGTTGTACTTCATTTTTTCTAGGTTGTGGTGATTAGCTGTTAACTTCATGTTGCTCTTTTTAGTCATAGAATCACAGAATGGCTTAGGTAAAAGGGGACGTTAAAGATCATCTGGTTCCAACCCTCCTGCCATGTACAGGGTTGCCAGCCACTAAATCAGGCTTCCCTGGGCCCCATCCAATTTTGCCTTGAACACCTTCAGAGATGGGGCATCCACAGCTTCTCTGGGCAGCATGTGCCAGCGCCTCACTGCCCTCTGAGTAAAAAATTTCTTCCTAACATCTAATCTAAATGTCCCCTCTTTTGGCTTAAAACCATTCCCCCTTGTCCTGTCACTATCAGACCATGTAAAAAGTCAGTCCACCTCCTGCCTGTAAGCTCCCTTCAAGTACCAGGAGGCCACAATGAGGTCTCCCCACAGCCTTCTCTTCTCCAAGCTAAACAAGCCCAGCTTCCTCATCCTTTCTTCATAGGAGAGGTGCTCCAGCCCTCTGATTATCTTCGTGGCCCTCCTCTGCACCTGTTCCAACAGCTCTGCTTCCTTCTTGTTCTGGGGGTCCCAGGCCTGGTTACAGTACTCCAGATGGAGCCGTGCAAGGGCTGAGTAGAGGGGGACAATCACTTCCCTCACCCTGCTGCCACTCCACTTTTGATGCAGCCCAGGATGCTGTTCGCCTTCTGGGCTGCAAGAGCACATTGGTGGCTCATGTATGGCTTTTTGTCTACCAGAACCCCCAAGTCCTTCTTTGCAGGGCTGCTGTCAAGGAGTTCTTCCCACTGTTTGTACTCATATTTAGGACTGACTTGACCCAAGTGCAACAATTTGCTCTTGGCCTCCTTAAACCACATTAGATTCTCCTGTGCCTCCACCTGGATGAAGAGCCATTGACCACACCCTTTGGCTGTGACCTTCCAACCAATTCCTTATCCACCAAATAGTCCAGTCTTCAAATCCATATGTCTCTGATTTAGGGATAAGGATGTGGTGGGGGACCATGTCAAAGGCCTTGCACAAGTCCAGGTAGATGACATCAGTAATTGTTCCTTTGTCCCCCAGTGCTTTCACTCCACCATAGTAGCCCACCAGACTGGTCAGGCATGATCTGCCCTTGGTGAAGCCATGCTGGCTGTCTTGGATGTGATCCTTTTCATCTTGCATGTGCCTTAACATCTCTTCCAGGAAGATCCACTCCATGATCTTGCCAGGCACAGACATGAGGCTCGCCAGCCTGTAGTTCCCTGTGTCTTCCTTTCTCCCTTTCTTGAATATGGGAGTGACGTTTCCCTTAACATCACTCATTAGTAAGACTTTGCTGACTTCTCTTTATCTTGTACTGGGACAGGCATCTTCTTTCTGTGGTTCATGTCTACAGTCTTTTGCTGTTGCAGCATATACAATTTAGTAAGTTTGCACTCCTTCTTGTTATTAGTTTAACTTCTTGCTGCATAATTTTCTATTTTGTGAAATACTTTGTGTTTGCATCTTATTTTTTTCCAAATCCTTATTGCTTTGTGTAAATGGGAAAATAAGGTTTACATTCAATAGGATACTCATCCAGATGGTATAAGGAACATCACAGTTCCATCAGCAGTTACCCAGATAATGTTCAGTTTGTTTATTCTTTTTTTAGCACTTATCAATGTTTTTTCCTGAAGCTGTGATTCCATGATTATTAATACTAAATCTGTGCTAGCCCATTCAGATATACATGGTAAATATTTGTCTTTACTTTTATTTTTGGCTAAATATAGCATGATACCTCTGTCTTTTTATTTTTGTTTCAAATCATTGCAAGAAAATGAGAAATATCTGATATAGTGTGAAATCAGTTGGTGCCAAAAAGCAATACTGATCTCGTATAGAAGCAGCTTGTATGAAGTTTAGCCATCAAAAGTTTTTGAGCTTCTGACAAGAGTTTATCATCAACTGGTGTAATGCAGCAAAAGAATGCAACAGCATCTGGCCTTTTGGAGTGAATTCAGGAGTTAGATCGTTTATGAATCAGCATTTGATTTATAAAGATGACACTGATTAAGGCAAAGGTAGTCATTCAATATTTTTATTAAAATATCATTGTTATCTCCATATCTTATGTAATCCCATCTAAACGTGGTAAGTTGAGTTCTGGCTTTTCTGTTCTTTCAGGAGACAGTAACTGAGCCACAGAAATGCAGGTCACAAGATTTTGTTTTTATACACTGCATTTCTTAGCGTTTTAGAGGAGAGAGCTTTTTCCGTGATAGCATAGGAAATTCAGAAATAAAATCATTGTTGAACAAATGACTTAGTACAGCAGCAACACAGCCACACAGTATTTCCATTTGAACGTTAGCTATTGCATGAAAGAAAGTTCATATTCCAGAATATGCTGTAGTTTAACATTAAATAAATAAATCTACAATTATTAGGTCAGTGATTCCTAGTAAGGAATATAGGAATATAATCCTCTAAAATTAGAAGTTCTGTTAAAGATCATATCCAAATCATAAGTCATAAGAAAACATATTATTCTTTTTTTTTTTCAATAACATGGAAAACAAAAGCAGATCGCTGTATTCTGACTTCAATTTCTTCTCTTCTCCGAAGTAATGGTTATATGTTAGAATGTCCTTAGAATCAGGGTTTTGTCTTTTGATTAGAATGACCTAACTGAAATACAGTGAAAATAAAGATAGTAAAAATTTTAGAGGAAATTGCTAAAGGAACTGTGAAACATTTAAGAAGGTAAAAAAGCTCAGATAATATTCTGCTGACTCAGAATGTTATTGAAATGGTCATTGTGTGCATACTATTCTAAAGGAACGTAAAATCATAATGGCTATTTATTATGAGAAATCTCACAAACAGAATTGTTGATTAATCATGCCATCTGCACATGCAAATAAATATAAGGCCTGTCTAAACTATCACAACTTATTATTCTTTTAAGATATTCTTCATGCAGGAGGGGTTTCTTTTTTTTTTTCTTTTTTCTTTTTTTTTCTTTCTACAATTCCAATTTGATAAAAACTTTCCTATCACAGAAACATGTAGGTGTGGAAATATTATAACTCCACAGACTTTGGATTTTCAGCTGTAACTGCAGCAAAGCTTTCTGGTTTCCAGAACTTGCCAGAAGCAGAAAAAATAAAGGTCATATCTTCTTATAACTCTCACCATCATTTTTCTATGTCAAGGACATATTTATTTATATGTTCTCCATGTTTTTTTCTACTCTTTTATTCCACAAAACAGACACTTCTTTTTCAAAGAGAGATCTCAGAAAAATCATAATGTTTGCTTTAAGCTGACCTACACAGTTTATGAACCAGAATCACCCAAGTAATCAAGAAGAGAAAGAAATGTATACATTGAAGAAGGAACTCAATGAGGATTGAGCTAATAAAATCAGCTGTTACAAAACAAAAGGGCAGACATTACTTTTCCAGTACTGCAGACAATGAAGGTAAGGAAGACCATTAAAAAAATGAGTTGTTTATATTCATCCAGCAGGTCACTGACAGAAATAATTGAATTTCAGTTCTTTCAGGTGTTGTGTGTTTGTAATAGTGTTGATTCTAAAGCAATAGAGTTCACTGAATAAATAGGTTTCCTGGAAAATTCTCAAGTCTAGGGAATCTTGTTTTGTTTCCTGGTTTTGCTGCTGCACAAAATGTTCTTCAAACATTAGTTTTATTTGCACTGTATCTTTATTTTTCCTCACTTAGTAGGTTGTTGCACCCCATGTCTGCAGAAAGCGGTGCACAAGTGTTCTTTATTGTGAGAAATCTGTCAATGAACATGTCCTAGTTTGAAGGAATTCATGCTAACCCAATGAGTCTATCTCCATCTAAGACTCCTTGTCCCCTTTTTCTCATGATCTGGATAAGTCTAGTAGGTGACAATACCTTTAAGTGACTTCTGTGGGAGCATAGCTTTGCCATTAGGCTCTTCTCTAGTGGGAATACGACTTCCTTCTACATTAGGTATTTCATTGGAAGGGCTGGTCTAGAGTCTGGGTTAATGAATGGTAGATCCTGTTTGACAAACCTGATTTCAATCTATGACTTGGTGGCCTGCTTAGTGGATGAAGATAAGGCTGTCAAAGTGGTCTACCTGCACTTCAGTAGAGCCTTTGACACTGTCCCCTACAACATCCTCATGGAGAAGCTGGCTGCCCATGGTTTGGATGGGCACATGCTCTGCTGGGTGAAACACTGGCCAGGCCCAGAGAGTTGTGGTCAATGGAGTTAAATCCAGTTGGCGACCAGTCATGAGTGGTGTCCCCCAGGGCTCAGTACAGGGGCCACTCCTATTCAACATCTTTATCCATGATCTCGATGAGGGGATTGAGTGCACCCTCAGTAAGTTTACAAATGACATCAAGCTGGGAGGGAGTGTCGATCTGCAGGAGTGTAGAAAAGCACTACAGAGGGACCAGGATAGACTGGATCAATGGGCCAAGGTAAACCATATGAGTTTCAGCAGGGCCAAGTGTCGGGTCCTGCAGTTTGGTCACAGCATCCCCACACAACCCTACAGGCTTGGGGAGGAGTGGCTGGAAAGCTGCCTGACAGAAAGGACCTTGGTGTGCTGATTGACAGTCGACTGAATATGAGCCAGCAGAGTGCCCAGGTGGCCAAGAAGGCCAATGGCATCCTGGCTTGTATCAGGAACGGTGTGGTGAGCAGGACTAGGGAAGTCATCCTGCCCCTGTACTCGGCATTGGTGAGGCCCCACCTTGAGTACTGTGTTCAGTTTTGGGCACCTCAGTACAGAAAGGACATTGAGGTGCTGGAGCAGGTCCAAAGAAGGGCAACAAGGCTGGTGAAGGGCTTGGAGAATATGCCCTATGAGGAGAGACTAAAGGATCTGGGGCTGTTTAGTCTGGTGGAAGAGGAGGGTGAGGGGAGACCTCATTGCTCTCTTCAAATACCTGAAAGGTGATTGCAGCAAGAGTGGGGTTGGTCTCTTCTCCCTGGTGACAGGTGACAGGACAAGGGGAAATGGCCTCAAGCTGCGCCAGGGGAGGTTTAGGTTGGATATCAGGAAAAATTTCTTTACAGAAAGGGTTGTTAAGTACTGGAACAGGCTCCCCAGGGAGGTGGTTGAGTCACCATCCCTGAATGTGTTTACAAACTGTTTAGATGTGGTGCTCAGGGACATGATTTAACGGTGGGTTGTTAGAGTTCAGGCAGTATGGTTAGGTTGTGGTTGGAGTTGATGATCTTGAAGGTCTTTTCCAACCTGAGAAATTCTGTGCTTCTGTGATTCTGCGCAGCTGGCAGATTGGGATGTAACTGGCCCCTGCGGGGGTGACTGGTGCTACCAGAACAGCTAAGGGTTCGGTGCTGGAGGACTGACTGCCTTGACCCTAAGAGGAGTGCCAGAGACAGCTCTGAGACTTACCATTCCCAGCCCCTCAATTCTGAGTGCTGCTTCTGAACACAGAAACAAATGGTGTCTTCAGTCTCTGTCCCTATTCAGCCTGCTACTAGTGAAATGATAGCAGCACCAGTGAGTTCAAAGTGCTTTCTGTGGATCTGGGAAGACCTTTTGTGGAATAGGTTGACTCTGGCTGCAGGCAGTTTGCCCTTCTTTCTGTACACATTTAGACTCTGACACCCCTTGTAACTCTCCCTGACCCTAGAGCTAGAACTATGCTTAGTAGATAATCTGGATTTGAGAGAGAGCTGTGTCTGTGATAGACATCTGATGGGAGGGCAACAGGTCAAATATTTGACTTTAAGTTTTGTGTAGTTAGGAACACAAAATGAGCCAAACTTCAAGATTCTCATTTAGAAAGACCTCTGGAAATTAACTTTGGCAGTGTGTCATTCTACTAGAGTAATCAGTGGCAGTAATGATGTTACTGGATGACAGTAATAATAATGTTAGCTATATGAATTTAAAATGAAGTAGTCATGATTTTTTTCAGCAAGACTTAATGCCTAATAATTCAATTCACTCTCATCAAAAAATGAGATAATTATCTCTAATTCTCTCCGCTGGGGCTGTGATTTTGTTATCATATAGACACTATGTATTCTTAAAGCAAGTCATTGTTAAATACCAATCAGATTACACATGACAGGTTCCAGACAGTCTAATCAAACACTAGCTCTTCAGTCAGAAATCTGAAATAATTTAGACAATTTATTTAATTGCTTGTGTGTTAATTAATCAAATGCCTTTCCCAAGGTAGTGATTACTTTAGTCAATATTCCTCTCTCCTGTACACAGACACACACGCACAAGATTTCACTTTTTTCACCAACTTATATTTCTCCTGTGAATACAATAAGAAAAAAAGAAAAAAAAAGTTAAGCAGCTTTTTTTAAACTATTCTATATGCTTTTATTATTTTTGCTGAGTGTTTGTTTTCCTATTTCTGTAACAGGAATTGTTAGTTAAATCATAACTCTTAAGCTACTTCTGTTTTATGCTATACTCTATGTCCTGTGATATTTAAATAATTAGAAATGTATGGATTGATTAAATATATAAACAGCTTTTGCATTCTTCATATTCCTAATACCTACAAATTCATTTATACAATTTTTCTTTGATCTCAAGTTCACTGTTGCAATGATGTTTCATACTGCAGCGTTAAGCATGTACCATAAAATTAGGAATAAGAATAGCATTAAACAACATTATGTACTCTGCTATTAAGTGTTTAATGCATAGTCACATTCCCTATCTGCTATTGAAGCATACATCTTCTAAGGAGTGATTGATTTTTACCACTGATATCACATTATGCTATTAACTTTTTTTAGGTCAACATATTTAAAGCCCTCTATTGCTTGTAAAGGCAGGGGAAAGGGTTTTATGTGAAAATTTTCAATTTCTGTTGACAGCTTGAATAAAGTAATGCTTTTAATTTAGACTCTCGATCTCTCATCCTATCTTTCATTGCTCCTTCACTTGATACTGCAGAACTTGCATGGTCATGGGATGTTCAAATTACTATGGCCTGGTTTCACAGTAGAAGGTTCTAAATGTTAAAAGAAAGTCCAGTCCTCTTCTTTTGCTAACAGCAACAGCTGCAGAAGTGTCTTTCCCAAGTGAGAACATTTGGAGAAGACATAATCCTTTTTGAAAGAAAACTATTTTTTTTGAAATTTCCATTTGGTTTCTCCCCAGCTAATTTGTGAGAAAAAAATCCTATCAAATTTCTGAGAGCACTTACGGGTAGTTTGAGGTTATAAACTACATCCTGAATTTGACATATGGTCACAAAGTGACTCCAAATCCTCTGAGGTTGTCCTTATATGTACACAGTTTTTCTTACTCTTGTAGTTTTGTGTTTAAATATATTTGTTGCTGTTATAGCCAGCAGCCAAAGTGTTGCTTTCTCTTTAAACAATGTGGAGTCTGGATGCCTGAAACAATAGCTGATGACATACTTCTTCAGTTGGTGGTGACAGAGTGGCCCATGTAGAGTTGTTTATGCAAAGATTAGTTTAAAGTTGAAAGTAGATTCATAGGCTCACAGAATTGCTGAGGTTGGAAAACATCTTTGGAGAACATCTTTTCCAACCTGGTCCCCCAGTTCAAATAGGGTCAGCCAGACCACATTGCACAGAACTGTATTTAGCCAGATTTTGATTCTAAACAGCTATTTTTGTTCTGGAAATATTTGATTGTTACAGAACATTGCAATTTATCTTGAAAAAAAAAAAGTAAATATTTTGAAGAGAAGTCTTTGCTGATTTTGTTGCGTGGTATCTTTCATCTTCGAACAAACATGGTTTGCTTTTATTTAGTGCTACTTTTTGTTTAAGGAAAAATTGGTCATATTTCTTAGCATGGAAATCTTTCATGCATCTCACAAAATTTTTATGAAGCTTAATAACTAGTTCTCCTTTGACAAACATGCTGTGCGAGCGATCAGTGTCTTGGTTACAATCATATGCTTTTTCATTAAAGTTTTTTTGTCATCCAAGCACCACAAAAGTTGAAGGGCAGCTATGTTTTTGCTCTCTTTCTGCAAGAGATTTTAGATATGTAAAGAAACCATACGTTTTGTGGTATGAGTTCTGAGGAGTGGTTTGCACAAGAGGAAGCACAGCAAGAAATCAACTTAGCAGAACGCTGAATCCCATACTCGGCTCTACTGTGGATAATTCATTGCCTCTGCCTGCAGTGAGCCTTTTTCTTAGTAGCTCTATGAGTAGCATTTTCAAAGCTGGTCAATTCTAATTTATATATGCACACAGAGCAACAGGTCTTCAGTTTCTATTTCAATCCTCTCTACATCCCTAGGGAATGGAATTACTCTTTTTTTTTCCCTTTATTTTTGAAAAACTTTTTAGAATGTCCTAATTCAGTAATAAGAGTCACTGCTATTTTTGTGTACGTGGCTTTATATGTATTCAAGCATGCTCCAGAACCTTTTGATGGTCAGCTCATTTATTATATTGATTGGCAGTTAAACATCAGGAAAAGCATCTGTGACTGCTTTGTCAGGACAAGAACTGTCAGTACTCAGCTGTCTAGGCACATCTTGGCATTTTGGCACAATGTCCAAATCACTAATGAATGAAGTGCAATTCTAATGAGCGCAGTAGTATTGGTACTGACATATACATATTTAATAACAAATAGAGGATCACAAAACCTCAACCAAAGAGGGAGGTTATTGTCTCAAGAGTTTTATCTGCACAAGTTTTCTACTTTTTCCCTGTCTCACTGGTGTTTCTTTTTATTTCAAAATCTCTTGAGAAACAATCTTAACATTAACTTTTTTTTTGTAGTTTTGTTAAATATTTATGAATCGAGAAGCCTTTTGGTGCTACCTTTTTTGTTAAGATTTTCTTTTTCTTTTTCTTTTTTTTTTTTTTCCAGCAGTAACTATAAATCAATCAGAAGCTGTTCTCAGAACCTTAGAATGTCAGCTAGGGCTTAAGCAAATAATATAGTTCAGGATGGTTAGCACTGCAGGGCAAGCAGTTTGAAAAGCAAGACTGTCAACAGGAGGGTTTGAGCAGAACAGTAGCTGAATATTTAAATCAAGGCCAAGTAAAATTAAAAGCAGTGCATGAATTGCATTGAACAGTAGAATCACAAAAAAGAACTCAAGTTATTCAAATATCTTACATATGATGATCTCTCTATTAAATCTGCAGGACATCTTGATGCAGAATGAATTAAAGATGAAGTTATGAGCTATATGCTTCCATCACCATTCATGTTAAGAATGGTACCTATCACAAACATCAGAGATTTTATGACATCATGTAAGCTTGTTTTAAAACATCATTCAGTGTTTACCTCATTATGAAACTTAGCCTTGTTCTTGTACAGTTCTATTTTATAAATCTGTGGCAGTTCAAAAAAAACCAAATAGCAGCTAACAACCCAGAGACATATAGTGTTGATATAAATCAATTCATGTTACCTTGCTTATGAGCCAAATTTTACGAGGCTAAGTGTACACCTTCTGGATTAAAAAAACACTTGTTCAATTTTTACTCATCTTTAGGACAGAAAGTATTCAAAAATGAAAGACAATGTTCTCTGCAAAGGCAGTTTGGTACACAGGACTGTACTTTCAAAAGTTGCCAATAAGAGTACTCAGAATTTTCAGATGAAGGTTGAGTTTAATAATAGGCCATACATTTAATGGTACTTAATATATTCATTTCCTAAATGGGAAGATGAGGCACTTGTGGATTATTTTTGGAGCCACTTTTTCTGATTCCATCTTTTTTTCCGTTTGTCAACAGTTATGTAAAATTCTGCCATACATATGTGCTGAGCAGATGAAGTAGTTTGAGGACATCCCAAAAGAGAACACGGAAAAACAGGAGATAAAAAGCAAGGCTCTGAGGTAAAGATATAACTCCTCATTAGCATCCTTGTTCTCTGTCTCCCAAAGCATTGTTTATCTGTGTTTAATTGTTTTTAATCCTGCTTCTCTCATCTTTCAAAACAATACTACAGTGATTCTGCCTCTCTGCATTCTTCATAAGCAGTAAATTAATGTCAAAGAGAAGTTTGGGGTACTTCAGGCCTTGTGTAAGCATCTCCAGCTTATTAGCTACAACATCTTTGAGACATTTTGAAGTGCCTGGTGGAATCATTCTATATTTTATTTTCAGTTTTTAATATCTCACTGGGTTTGCTTAGACAGTTTTATCTCCAGAAATACCTGTGTTTCAGTTTGGTAATGCTTAGAAGCACAAAGGACATGCAGAGCAAAGCCCAAGTGCAACATTCTATGCCAGAATTTTGTGTTGAGATGCAGCAATAATCTTTGCTGTTCTTTCCTGATTCAAGTTACTGCTTTATAGACTAAAATCTTTTGAGAGGTTTGCATCTGATTCTGGATTTCAGTTGTGCAGTCTATATATTCTCTCCAAATTGGAGAGGTATGGATTTGAAGGATAGACTTTTTGGTGGCTTAAGAACTGGTTGGCTGGTTGCAGCCAAAGGGTTGTGATGAATGGTTCTACGTCAGGGTGGAGGCTGGTCATGAGTGGTGTCCCCCAAGGCTCAGTCTTGGGACTGGTGCTCTTCAACATCTTTATCAATGACATAGACGATGGAATCGAGTGCACCCTCAGCAAGTTTGCAGATGACACCAAGCTGAGCAGTGCAGCTGATACACTGGAGGGGAGGGAAGCCATTCAAGAGGGTCCTGTACAGGCTGGAGAAGTGGGACCATGAGAACCTAATGAGGTTCAACAAGGCCAAATGCAAGGTGCTGCACTTGGGCCAAGGCAATCCCAGGTATTTATACAGACTCCTTGAGAGTAGTCCTGTGGTGAAGGACTTGGGGGTCCTGGTGGATGAGAAGCTGGACATGAGCCAGCAGTGTGCGCTGGCAGCCCAGAAGGCCATCTATGTTCTGGGCTGCATTAAAAGAGGAGGGGCCAGCAGGGAGAGGGAGGTGATTGTCCCCCTCTACTCAGCTCTTGTGAAGCCCCATCCGGTGTACTGTGTCCAGGCCTGGGGCCCTCAGTACAAGAAAGATGCAGAGCTCTTGGAACGGGTCCAGAGGAGGGCGACCAAGATGATCAGAGGGCTGGAGCACCTCTCCTATGAAGAAAGGTTGAGGGAACTGGGCTTGTTTAGCTTGGAGAAGAGAAGGCTGTGGGGAGACCTCAGTGTGGCTTTCCAGTACTTGAAGGGAGTGTATAAACAGGAGGGGAACAATTGTTTATGAGGGTGGATAGCGAAAGGACAAGGGGGAATGGTTTTAAACTGAGACAGGGGTGATTTAGGTTAGATATTAGGAGGAAGTTTTTCACTCAGAGGGTGGTGACGCACTGGAACAGGTTGTCCAAGGAGGTTGTGGATGCCCCATCCCTGGAGGCATTCAAGGAAAGGCTGGATGTGGCTCTGGGCAGCCTGGTCCAGTGGTTGGCAACCCTGCACACAGCAGGGGGTTGAGACTAGATGAACTTTGAGGTCCTTTTCAACCCAGGCGATTCTATGATTCTGTGATACCTCGTTCTGGCTCTGATGCTCAAGTCTGAGAAGTGAGTTTTCTTTGTGTCATGGTTTTATGATTTTCGGTTATTGGTACTCCACATCATAACATCATGTAGTGAATGTACCTGGTCCTCAGAAGAGAAGGACTACTACATTCCTCACGGTACTTTGCTCCTCTGTTACCATTTTCCAGCCGGAGGGAAAAGATAAAACCTCGCAGTATAAAAACTTGCAGATCACGAGACCTCGTCCCTTTTTCCACCGTCTCTCGTCTTGGCAGCACCTCGCTCTCCAGCCGTCTTATCGTCGGTAGTAGAGTAAGGCCTACCTTGATTTTGGGACATTCTCTCTCTCTGTATTGGATTTATCAGCTTAAATTGTAATTATTGTGTGTTGTACTATAGTGTGTTGTTTTTGCATTCCGATATCTTATTTAGTAAATTAGTTTGTTTCTCCTCAGATTGTTGCCGCTGTTCTTTGCTCTCAGGGCCATCTCCTTACCCTTTTCCCCTTTTCCCTTTTCCCGGGGCGTGGACCCGTGGATCCCCCGTTCCCTTCGTCATGGAATCGGGCCTAACGCCCGTAAACCATTGACACTTTGTGTCTGCGTAGACAATGGGGAATCTAGGACATTTTACTGTAGTTTTAAGTAGGTAAGCATAGGTCTCCCAGTAGCAGAGTAGACTGCCCACATAGTCACTGGGAAGAGGAACTTTGTCAGAAAACTCCTACTGACAATTTCCCTTACCATGTTTGTAATCTGAATTCTTAGTTTAGACATGGGGGCTTAGAATGCTGCAGTTTCTGAAGTGGTTGGAACGATCTGCCTGAAGAAGGGAAAATAGAATAGAAACTCTCAGTAGAATTTGGAATGAAAGAAATAGAGATGACTTCCAAAACATCAGTTTCTTTTTACTTGAGTTTTCAAATACAAAGATAATTTAATTTAATTGGAAAAACTGACATTTTACCAGATAGAACAAAATAAAATGGTCAGCACATGAGCAATCTTTCCCAGAAAGTCTGTCCATTTTTGTTTTCAAAGGAAAGATAGTTGTGGAAACACAACAAAGAAAGTATCCCAAATAAAAACAGAATGAAAAATAAATATATTTCTATATGAATAAATGAAGCACAGACTACAGGAAGAAACAACCAAATAGAAGGGAATTGGAAAATTTGCTGAAAATAGAATTCAAATGCAACAAAATGCACCAAACCAAGATGAAGAGTCAGCAAATAAATTGTGGCTTGTTAAGACACCAGCCCAGGAAATGAACTACATGTCCCACTCCAGAGTCCGGGCAAGGAAATGGCTTAGAAATAAATGCTGAAGGCATTTTGAACAGGATAGGTTAGAAGAGAGGCAACTAATTTTATATCACTGCATCGTGATCTAGCTTCCCTGAGGAACAATATTAGTATATGTATCTTAATGAAAATTATAGAAGAGATCACAGGAAAAAAAGGAAATTTGGTCACATCTATAATACAATTAAAATAGTTGCAGTAAGTTATGAAAACATGTTTTCAGTTGCAGTTTCAACAAGTACAAGATGGCTGCCTTCATTGCCAAACTGGAAAAGCTGCTACTTCTAGTGAGTGCCTTAGTTGCATAGTGCCTTCAGTAATGAAGTGTTATGGTAGAGATAGAAAAAGATGTGTTGACTTGGCATCATGCAGAGCTGTCTGACAGAGCTCAGGCTGGGCACAAGTTAGTCTCAGCATGATGTATCACAACAGGCAAAGTGGAGTCTAAAAAAGAAGAGTCTGTCCCGGGAAACAATGCAGAACAACCATCCCACAACCTCAGTATCCATGCCTTAGCCGTCCATGCAAACTGAAGAATTACTCAGACTTTGTGCAGAAACTTACAATTAACCAAGTTATGGGCTAGATGATCAATAGGACCTTGCTTAAGTGTACTCACCCCCTTATTATTAGTTAAGGAACACAAAAAGAGGAGAAAGATAATTTTTTTGATATCACTCATGAATTTCTTCTGTTCATTAAGGTGTGCTCCTCCAGACAGTGGGAAGCTATGAAGCAAAAGCCAACGAACAGGATTAAAACTGACAAGATTAGGATTGCTAGTGGTAGACTGCTAGCCCTGATTCCTCCCTTCCAGTGATGAGCTCAGGCCGTACTCTTAGCTGGGGTAATCTGACATAGCTCATCTGGATTATTGTTTAAAATTTATGACATTCATTTGCAGTTATTTTGGCTTAACAAGCAAAAATTACCACAGAATAGGCTAAGTGTTGCTGGACTTGGTGCTCATCAATGCAGAGAGGATGATTGAAGGCATTAAGGTCATACACAGCCTGGGCTGCAGCGACCACACCCTGAGTTTGTGATCTTGAGGAACATGGGCCTGGAAAACAGTTGAGTCAGGACCCAAACTTCAAGAGAGTGAACTTCAGGCTGTTTAAGGAATTGTTGAACGAGATCTCCTGGGAAGAAGTGCTTAAAGACTAAGGAGTGGAACAAAATTGGCTACTCCTTAAGAATGCTTTTCTGAGAGCACAAGAGCTCTCCATCCCTTGGAGTAAGAAATCAGGAGAGGCAGGAAACCAGCATGGCTTGGCAAGGACCTGCTGATCAAGCTGAGGGAAAAGAAGGGCAAGTACAGACAGTGGAAGCAAGAATGTGTCACCTGGGAAAAATACAGGGGTGCTGTCTGTACTTGCAGGGATTGGATTAGGAAAGCCAAGGCACAGATGGAACTGAACTTGGTGCAGGATGTTAAAAAACAAGAAGGGATTCTACACGTACGTGGGTCAGAAGAGACAGGCCAAAGAGAGATAACCTCCTCTGCAAAATGAGAAAGGAGAACTGGCTACAACAGATATGGAGAAGGCTGAGGTACTCAATGCTTTTTTTGCCTCAGTCTTTACTGGCAGCCAGGATTCTCACATCCTTGAACCTCAGAACCTCTAGGTGAGAACTGGGGGAGCAAAAACCCCCCTCACAGTAAGGGCAGATTAAGTCCAAGACTGACTCATAAGACTGAATGTGTACAAGTCCATGGAGCTGGATGACATGCATCCCAGGGTCCTAAGGGAGCTGGCTGATGTGGTTGCCAAACAGCTCTCCATCATATTTGAAAAGTTGTGTCTGTCACGTGAAGTCCCTTGGGACTAGAAGAAGGGAAACATCACTCTCATTTACAAGAAAAGGAGGAAGGAGGACCTGGGGAACTACAAACTGGTGAGCCTCACATCTGTGCCTGAGAAGATCATGGAACAGATCGTCCTGGAAGATGTGTTAAGGCACATGAGGGATGAGCGGTGATCCAAGACTGCCAGCATGGTTTCACCAAAGGAAAGTCGTGCCTGACGAATGTGGTGGCCTTCTATGATGGAGTGACATCAGTGGAAAAAGGAAGGGCAACTGATGTCATCTACCTGGCCTTGTGCAAGGCCTTTGACATGGTCCCTCGCCACATCCTTATCTCTAAATTGGAAAGATTTGGATTTGAAGGCTGGACTATTTGGTGGATACAGATTTGGTTGGAAGGTCACAGCGAGAAGTTTGTGGTCAATGGCTCTCTGTCCAGGTGGAGGCTGGTAACCAGTGATGTCCCCCAAGAGTCCATCTTGGGACTGGTACTCTTTAACATCTTTATCAGTGACATAGATAATGGGATTGAGTGCACCCTCAGCAAGTTTGCTGATGACACCAAGCTGAGTGGTGTGGCTGATACAGCAGAAGGAAGGGATACAAGGGACCTTGACAAACTTGACAAACTCAAAAGGTGGGTCCTTGTGAACCTAATGAGATTCAACAAAGCAAAGTGTAAGGTTTTGCACTTGGGTCGAGGTAATCCCAGATATGTATACAAACAGGGAGAATAACTCCTTGAGAGTAGCCCTGCTGAGAAGGACTTAGGGGTCCTGGTTGATTAAAAACTTAACATGAGCCATCATTGTGTGCTTGCAACCCAGAAGGCCAGCAGTATCCTGGGTTCTATCAGAAAAGCTTCTAATTGTATGGGTAGTTTTGATGATTATATTACACTAAAAAGGAAGACGATCATATACATTGTGAGAGGAGCGACTGCGATAGTTGGTTTAGAGCAAAATACTAAGCAACAGAATACCTAATTTCTAACCATGGCTCTTGACCTATGATCACAGTATCATCTCTTGCAAAATGTTTTCCTATTTTTGCATCTTTCTAGTAAAAATAATCTTGCTTAGAAGGTTAGTAAGATGCTTTAATACTTACAATGTTAATAAGTATTGCCAGCACTCCTATTTACGTGCAAGACAAAGTTGACATATTACACATGAAAATAAGAAGAACAAGATAAGATAGCTAGATAGATCTCACACTAACAGTCTTTTAACCCATGAAAATAAAAACTAGCAAATGTTGTAATCTTCTAAATTGAGAGAAAATGCTGTTTAAATTTGTAAATGTTGTCTTCACAAGCCATTTAATTGACACAACCTATTAATATCTGGAACTCATTTGACTGAGATTTCTGTTTAGTTGCTTAATTGCAGATTTATTAGGATTGATCTTTAAGTTTTAGAAATCTAGGCTCTTGTGAGTGACTGATTAAAATTTCAGTAGTCTTCTTGACTTGAAGTTTTTATCTGGACAGCTTTATAAGCTTTATCTGGACAACAGGTTGGCCATGAGCCAGCAGTGTGCCCTCATGGGCAAGAACGCCAATGGTATTCTGGGTTGCATTAAAAAGAGTGCAGCTAGCAGGTCAAAGAAAGTGATACTTTCCCTCTCCTCTGCCCTGGTGAGGCTGCATCTGCAGTACTGTGTCCCATTCCGGGCTCCTCAGCTCAAGAAAGACATGGAACTTCTAGAGAGAGTGCAGTGGAGGGCCACAAGGAGGGGTGTGGAGCATCTCACTTATGAGGAAAGGCAGATAGAGGTGGGACTGTTCAGCCTGGAGAAGAGAAGGCTGGGAGGGCATCTTACCAATGCTTATAAATACCTAACAGGTGGTAGCCAAGTGGATGGGGCCAAGCTCTTTTTGGCTGTGCCCAGTCGCAGAACAAGGGGGACTTTCTTACAAAAGTCAGAGTGTTTCATTTGAATTGAAATGAAGATTTTTATTTTTTTTTTAATCTGGACAAATATTACAAAAAGAAATTTTCATCTCTTCTGTTTTTGGTGGGACTTGTTTTCAGGCCTTCTTGGTTATTCAAAGAAATGTCTATGAAGAGTACTAGGATCATTACTTACACTTTGGAGAAAGAGTGTGATAATGTTATTTCACAAATAAAATTAACATTAATTTACTATATGATATAACAACTTTCATATTTTTTCATATCTATAGGGGGTTGACTTAGCTTTCATGTAATAAGAATCTAGATCATTAAGCAATGTAGGATTGGATAGAATTGCTGTAGCTTGAAGGGACCTACACAGATCATGAAGTCCAGTTGCAAACAATCACAAAATTGGTGGCAAAATTTTTGTTTTAGTGCAATTTATTTCTAATAAAAACAAAATTTGGTATAAATAATTTAACTTTTGGATAAATATTATTTCAGTCCAGATATATGAGTAGACGGAGCTGCATTTTAGTGACAGCATTTCTCAAGCATTTTGGGAACTAACAAGATGTAAATTTACATGATATGTGTGGGACCAGTATTGCAGTGTTACCTGAAGCAAAGTTTAAAAAATAGTAATATTCTAGTACATTCATAGGCTGAAGAATGTCAGGTAAAAGGTGTTAGTCTTGAACTTAATAGTATCAGTTTTGTACACTGACTAATCAGTAGCTTTATAAGGTAATGACTATTACGATGTCCCACAGAAAACTGACTTGCAAATCAAACTTGTACTCTGAGAAATTTGCTCATCTTTCTATATAAGCCAAAGAGGGCTTTTACCGGCCACAGTTTATATTTGTAGCTTTTTGTGTGGCTATGCACATCTGAGGGAGAATACAAGTATACCAGGTAAGCTGTTGCTGCACCTTTTACCACAGCTGCTTCAGATTTCCACTGGAGAAGACAAAAGCATTCAAGTTCATAACCCCTATTACATCAAAAGGAAATGACTATCTCAGATAAAGATGCCAATGATCCCCTATAGAGTAATTCACGAGGCCTCAGGTTCTTCTGTACTAGTTTGGAACCCAAACTATCTCTTTTGTTTTTTTTCTAAAATTAATTATTCAATCTTTTTTTTTTTTTCCCAAGCAGGATAATATTGAACTGTGAAATATTGGGCATAACATACATAATCAAAAGGTAGTTACTAGTCCATTGGCCAAAGGATCACCACTGTGGATCCCTTCGTTACTCCCAGCTTCTATTCCTATTAAACTCCCTCTGGGAAAGCAGGACAGTTCCCTAACTACTTTCACACTGACTTTGGTGGAGGTTTATTTGCTATGCAGTTTGAATATCTGGGCATATATATTTTGTACTGAGACAACTAGGAAACTGTATTTGCATGTTTTGAGCATGTGTGTGTTTTTGTATTGACAGAGAGCTTCCTGTATGCAGGGCTGGCCCACTTTTTATTTCAATATTACTCAGACAATGTAGAGTTCTTCAGTGCAACAAGAGGATTTTCTCTTTTTTTTTTTTGCTGTCATCCCCCTCACTCCACTTTTCCCCAGGAACTGTATGCAACCTGGAAAGGAGAGGAAGCAGCAAAAAGAATTAACCTCTGTTTCACTATCTAGATCTGTTTCATGTTAAAACTTTGTTATGCATAGTCTGTTTTTCATGTTTTAACCTTCTTTTGTTTAACACTAGATTTTTTACTCTCTCTGTTTTCAATTTATATGTTTGTTTTCCTGTTGTTGTTGTTGGTACACATTGGATTTCAAGACAAGATTGCTTTTTATCCACAGAGCCAGTCTCTGCAGATTAATCCAAACACAAGAACATTTTGTGAAGCTTCTGATCAGTTAAAATCTCAGAGTTTCAGAGGTGGAGTCTGGATGAATGCACATCTTCAGTGCTGTAGCTGTGACTGCTACAGTTGCTTAAAAATACTTTTCCCATCAGCGTTGCGATGTAGAAAGGCCACAAACTTCACTTTGAATTGACACTGAGAAGTGTCTCTACTTCTCAGAGATGCAGAATGATTTGCGTTTGGTAGGATGTTAATAAGATGCACCAAGCTTTGAATTTGAATGGGAGCTCAACTCGCTAAACAAAGAGAAACAAAACCATTTATCTGAATGCACTGGCAGAGGTACAGAAATCACTATACATGTTGTTCTTAAAAAAAGAAAATGAGAGAAAGCTTGAAAGAGAGCGAGATAAAAAAAGATCTACCAATGAGAAGGCTATTTCAGTAAATATTCTTGCTCACTGTTACAGCTGTGTTTTTTGTTTTATAGAGAATTTTGCGATTTCAGGATTTTTTTCCAACTTTGAAATATTTCTAATTGGCTAATGACTTTTTTTCTGGAAAAATGTATGTAGGAAATTAAGAATGTGCTGATGGAAGATTTCCAGACAGCTCTGTTGACTGTAAGTCTAATCACAGTCATAACTGGCAAGCTGAGATACTTTCGAGTTAATTGTACTGGGCAGAGAAATGTGAGCCCTCTGCTACTATAGGGGAATTATGCAGGAATCAGGTTGAAAAAAAGTAAAAACATTTTAAAGAGATACTCTGTCTTTAAAATTTAAATCTGATCTCAGCTAGTATCTTCCATAAACTTATGTGACAAGGGGACTGGATTTAAATGCTGCAACTTTAATTATTTCACACTTTCTGCAATGTCTGATCCATGTATTTTCTACTCTTCAGTTTAAATTTTGATTTCTTCTAACTCCTTGTTTGGAAAAAAAACTGGACTTTAAAATGACTATTTTTTCTAAATTTCCTATGAGATCTCATCTGCTGTTGAAGCCTTACTTGACCTCTTTACTATCACAATAAATGTATTTAAAAATACAATGTACTAAAAGTACAAAGTCCAGTGAAGGTAGGATGCCTGCTTTTGGATTTGAGAGGCCTGTAAATCAGGGTCTGTACATAGAGTCTGTCTGTAAATCTGTAATGACTACTTGTAGGTTTCTCTTCATATGAATTCTCCATTCCTCAAGTCTGAGAAATTGTGAATCTTCCAAAGGTCTCACCCAAACTCTTTGATGGAATCAGAAATTAAAAGCCTAGCTTTAAATAAATTTTGATTTTTTTTTCAGAAAAAAAAATAAATGGAACCTGTTTCAGAGACTTCAGAGGTGCATGTACAGGTTACAGTGTGGTTACAAATTCCCTGGCATCAGTTGCTCTCAGCTCATCTGAGTTTTGCAAGATTTGGGATTTTGTAACTGGAAGTTGGTACAGCACATTTTGAACCATTTTAATCTATGACTTCAGCTGATCTCACTGCTGAGCCTTCCCTAAATTTCATTAGGGCATTGGAGGAACAACAGCAGAAGAAAGAACAGTGCAAAATGCCTCAGTCTGGAAAGAAGACTGTCAGTAGTTTTCTCCTATACTATCCTGATAAATCTAAATCATAGTTGTATTTTAAGGAAAACTTGAGCAGTTTACTTGTAGTTGCAACATATTTTTTCTTAGCATTAATCTATATGAGATTATTCTAAGAAGTTAATATGAGTAATTCCTGAGGTGAACTATTAAATCTTGGAACAGTCTTTTTTTCAGAGCTAAAAATACCACAGTACAGTTTAACTGGAAACTTGTCTTCATGAGGAGCCTTAATAAGATATATAGGAAATATTTTCCTGCTTTATTAGTTACTTCATATTGAATTCCTTTATCAGCTTTTTCAGACAGAACTGGGCTTCCATATATTGCCATCAGCTACTTTAATGCTGAGAGTACTCATGCATGTGTGTAACTTGATGAAAATAATCTCCCTTAACATGCTTAGATGTATGTCTTCTTTCAGTATTTCAAATAAGCATTATATGTAGGCATTTTAACTTACTCCCACAGTGATAACTAAGTATATTAATTTTCAACCTTTTCTTCTTTCCTTCTTTCTAACCAATTAAGGTTTCTTAATTTGGAATAACTTTCCCAAATATTTAGTGCAGACAAATCTTCATCTGTAGTTAAAGCAGTTTTGAAGGACAAAACTTTTGTACTATCAGTAATTCACAATTGACATTAGAGACACTTTTTTCTTAATATGTTAAAGATTATTTCTTAATATGGAACTCATTTATTGCTGAGCACCAAGAAAGTATTTTGGTTATATTAAACATGATCAAATATTATAATAGCTTTCAGTCCTATATTGATTGGTTCTATGGAAACTTAAAGATAGATCTTTTTCACTGAATTTATTCTTAAGTGCTTCATCCAAATATATGGATTACTCTTTAAGTTTAGAACCACTGTCCTTGTTTGAAAATTCAATGACACTGCTGCTACTAATATAAATACGATTTTCTGTAGGAATAATCTGTTCCTTCCTAGAATATAAAGACCAACGTAGCTCTGATGTCCCAGGTTTCTGTGTAAAAGGCACATGCTTTGGAGGAAAACCCCAAGGATACATTTCACATCTGACATTGCTCAAGGCAATATACTTAAATTTAGAAAAATACTAAAATACAAAACCCATAAATATTGAACCGGTGTGGTTGTATGAAACAAAATTTGCAGTAAGGCAAATGTAGATGCAGAGTTCATTTCCACTGATGAGTGATGACATCACAGCAATCATTTATAGCTGTGCTATGCTCTGTCACTCATGAGTTATATATAAGGTCATCAGAAATGACTAGAAATGAATAATGCATTTACAATAACTTCATTCAGTATTCTTTGTTCTGTACACATCTCCTCAAAAGCAGGTCCCCCAATAAAGTCAGAACCTTATGAAAGACATTCAGTGCTCAAAAACAATTGAGTAGATTTTTAGACAACAGTAATTTTAGTAATAATCCTTGTTTATAGCTGTTGATATTCATGTAATTGTTATGTTTATATTGGGAAAGATATAGAGAACAGTAGGTCGAGTGAATGCCCTTCACTGAATGCAACAAGCTTTGACCTGTGCTTAATATCCAGATTTTGGCATTCGGTTTCTTCAGAGTAGGGCAAGTGCAGGATTGGAGAGGCTAAATAGTCTACTCTCTGTGGTCCACAATGTAACAGGTAATTTCTTCCCCAGAGGCAGCATCCACCCAACTAAAATATTAAAGAAGGGCAGACCTTTGTGATTTTGCTCACATCAATGAAATCCCTACACTCTACCTTACCCCAAGCCCAGGCCCTCAATCAGAAAAGTGAGAAACGGGAATGAAGAGGGTCCCCAGGAGCTGAACACCCTTGCTGAATGCAGTGTCAAGTCAGATGCATTTTGTGAAGGACAACAAAGTACAGAAGGAGCAGCTAATCAGCAAAGGTAGATTTAGATTGTGTAAAGTTTGAAAGTTTGCTAATCACATAGTTGTTAGAACTTTTTCTTGCTTCATCTCTAACCTTATGTTCTTGATTCCCAAGGGTTGCATTGTAACAACATTTTCCTTCTTTCAGTTTGATTTGCATACGGTGAGCTGACACAGCACCGATTTTGCTTCCATTCTGCTGTAGCAAAAAAATCAGCTGAAGAGCTCAGTGGGAATAACAGCCTCTTAGCTGCCTTATTGTATGTTACATCAAAATGGTCTCCCTGGTCTAACAACAACTACAGTAAGTGTACATTAAGGACAAAAGAGTCAACTGTAATCTGTGCCTACCTGCTAATAATGGATATTCTTTATATGCACGACAATACCACATTTTGGTTTGTTTTGTGTGGGGGTTCTGTGGAGGAGAATGGAAGGGCTGTCATAAACCTAATTCTGAGCAATATAATTGGCATGAAAAATGTAACCTTATTTCCTTTCAGAACGTTTGTCAGTATCTTAAAAAGAATTTGTATAGGGCCAACACACATTAAAATTCATAAGGTCTTAACTTACCTGGCTATGTCACCAGCTGTCAGGCTGTTTTTTATCTGTCTCCATTTCTACAATCTCATTCTCACATGAAAATAGGTTGGTTTCAAATGTAGTAAATAGAAAACTGATGCCAATTTGATTTCTCTGTTCTCTGTTTATCTTATTCGTTGTCAATCACATTATCCATGTTATGCATCTGAAGCCCTTCCGTTTTCTTCTTTTGTTCCACTTATCGTTCTTATTGCATATACACACATCTCTCCCCACCAACACACATATATAAAGTGCTGACAGATAGCACTGACAAGCCCCTTAGATTACCACACACAGATAAACAGATGTGACACTGAAAATGTCACAGCTCCTCTATTCAGACAGTTCTTTAACTTCAGTAACAAGATAAAATAAATTTTGCCTTTTTATTTTCCTCAGTCTCATTATGTGTGTAAGTGACTTGAAGTATGAAGTCTTTTCATTCCTTAGTCATAGAAACTCCTTTTTTTCCCCCACAATGACATGTTTTGTTGTTGTTTAAAACTGCTTTTTTGAACTCATCCGAAAGCCAGGAAGTTGGAAAATATTCAAAGTTGAAAGCAGCTTTAATGTAACCCCTCCTGATGTTACAAAAGGATATTACAGAAAGGAAAATATTTACAGCTGTGACCTAAACCAGTCCTGGTAAAGTCAGTGTCTTGCAAGTTGCTTTGAATTTGGTCTCAGTGTACCACTGTCTTTCACATCATGCAAGTCAGTGGGAATTTTTGGTGTTGGCTTTATTGGGAGCATAGTTTAAAAAATAATTACTTAGGTTATACTTTCTGCAAATCCTTCCCCAAGTGTTATTGAAAGCTGTGCCTAATGCTGCTGATTCATCTTGAAAGTGCCGCGGATTTTCCAGGGATTTAGAGCCAAACGCTACATGGTGCAGGAAGCATGACAATCTCAATATGAGTACGCAAGCTTCAACTTTAATGGAGTACTTCACAACATATATAGAAACTGAGTTACACCTGGCAAACTGCCATTGGTGGGGCTACCCCAGCCCCATCCTCTGATTGGTGATTACAACTTGTTGAACAAACAAAGCCAAACAGCAACCACCCCCCCTGTGCCCAACAGTTAACCTCCTGATACTTCTGTCCTTGGGCTCCGCCCCACCCAAGGACCCCTAGGCCCTGCCGACCATCCACCCAGAAATAATCCATACACACACTCTGCAGTACTTCCTTGCTCGTGCAGTCGCTCAAGTGATCCGTGGCCACCCTAATCCTGCAACAGAAAGGACAACTGAATGATTGTAAAGATACAGAGAGGGCTGTCCTTTGAATGTATTCCTGCATTATTAATAGACCAAGCTGTATAAAAGTGCTATGAGGTATGTTTTATACCTTTTAATCTATAGATAATATTAGCTGGAGTTTGTTTCTAAATTGTTGTTTGCTGAACTCCTGGGTATTCTGTTTAATTCTTTTTGCACTCCAGTGGCAGCCATGCTTCCTTGCTCTGACACTGTCACCAGATTCACTCCCTGCTGCCCAGCTTTCTCCATCCTTTACCACTGCTGCAGATGTGTGGTTGCCACGGTAACATATGCCATTAATTTCCACTTTTGTTCTAAAAGTCCGTGAGGCCCTCCTTAATATATATATGTGTCCCTGGAGTTGGACTGAGCTGTTTGGGTATTCCATTAAAAGGACCAGAAGTCTGTGGTCCTGAGGTGAATCTGCAGCTCTGTGTTACATTTTTGTTGTGTTTTGGGTTGCTTTTTTTTTCAGTAAGAGCATCCAACCCCCCAAAACACTGTTAATTATTATGGATTGGTTTATTAGGACTTAAGCACATCACAAGAACAAAATAACTCTTGTAAGAGGTGGACAAAATGAAGCTGTCAGCATAAATCTTCCCCAGGACCACAGTGTCAGGGCAGACTGGCTCCGGTCCTCCCATCTTTCCCTGGTTTCCGCAGCTGAAGAAGCCTTGCTGCCCCCAGATGGGTCCTCTGCAGATAATCCCCTTTTTCTTTTGGGGCTATGTTCTGAACATTGAAGGCTTCAGAGTGTCAGCTCTATCTTTAAGAGCAGACGTATGTATCCTTGAATTCCTAGAGAAAAGCTGCAACTCCATTGCTTTCCCTTGTGTCCAGCAGTGTTTTCCTTAGACCTGATGCCAATAAGTTGTGCAATGATGAGGAAATAGCTAAAAATCCTGGTCTCTATACAGATACCCTTCCTATGCTGCATTATATACAATTTAGATAACAGCATTTTCTTAGGAATATAAATTAGCATGGAAAACTTGTTTTTCATACAGACTTATCTCCTGCTTTTTCTGTGTACCCTAAACCATAGCTGCAACAAATACTTTCAATAGAAGAACAGAATACGCTTTAGAATTTGTTTTCCCATCCTGAATAAATGTTTGAAATACAAAAATGAAGATCCCCTCAGAAGAGAGGGAAAGAATGAAAGCAAATGTAGAAATCAGAATTGAAATCAAAGGTGAGAAAAAAATGAAAGCAATGTACCATTAAGTTTTAAAAAGATTTGGTACATTTTGTGGAGATTTATGTTCCTTACAGTTCTTTAATGAAGTAAAAGAACCAAATTAGCTAAATGAAATGCCTTTTTGACTCTTCTCATTCATTTATTTGATATCAAGACACGCAATTTGACCATCACGGGAGCTTTACTTTTTAAAATGAGACATGAAGTGTAACCTAGATTTTTCTCTTAATACAGCCCTTTACCCATTTGTATTGTCAGAAACGTTTGTTTCCAAATCCTAAATTGCATATGAGAGAGGGAACATTATCTGTACGCTTCCAACCTCTCTCATCTGTTCATACTTTGAACGTCAGCAACATCTGAAATTTTGAAAAACAACACCACCATAAAGATTTGATAGAAATTCTATTAAGGACTTAGATATGTCCTTGTAATGCAGGTAGACACTCTTATATTTTACTTTTATTTCCCTCGTGCACTGGAAGATGAGACCTTTACTATTTGCCTTCCATTGTAGCTCTGTTTTTTATTGGTGATTTTATTAGAATGATATCAAAGTTACAGAAAGGTTTAGAAGTCTGTCACCTTTAAAATATTACTTTCTTTCATAGAACCTGTATGAAGACTTGTATCTTTCCATAATATTTGAAAATTATTTGTGTATGCATTACACCTCAACAAAATGTTCCAATAATCTGTTACTGATAGCAAGTAGTGTTTCAAACTCATCAGCCCTCGACCATAATGAATTATTGTGCATGCAGAAATGAGAACAGTGTAACTGCTGTCACGTTCTAGTTTCCTGCCTTCAAAGCTTTACTTTCATCCCTGAAAAAATAGCTAACACAAAAGACTTAGAATAATGAAAAGTACTGTGACATGTTGTCCATGTTATTGTTGTTATACTTTTTTAAATTTCATATCACATATCATTGTGTATTTTATTACAACATAATAATTTTGTGTTAATTGGATCATAATCTGTGATTTGAAAAGCCATTTCATTTTAAAGCCTTTGAATTTTTATATCAGAACAGTAAAAAATTAGTTATATTTTTATGAAACTAATAAAGGAAAGCAGGAACACTGTATTGTTGCATTTTAAATTTCTTGTACTTGCCTTTAACAGTGTGTGCTGTTGTTGTATGAGTTAGCTAAGGAATAGGTTAAAAAGGGGAAATTGTGGCATGAATTCTGCTTAGATTACCTTTAGGGTCCTCTGATTATTATTGCCTCTGTTGAAGTACTGTGAAGTGCTTGATCTTTCAGACATGCTCAACACTTTGTGAAATCAAACTTTCTTATCACAGCTTACTGCTTGATAGTCCTTAGTTTTGACTAAGGATTAGGAACACAAGAAGTCCTTAGTTTTTGAAGTGTTGGCCAGAATTTCATTTGTGCTAGAGGTCTGGGGATCTTCACTCGTTACCAGGAATGTGTGCAGTGCAGCTGAAATGCAGACACCTATAGTTACGTCATTCTATTTCTGTAACTTATACTTTTTATTCAGAAATGCAACCAGTCTATTTCACCTGGTTAGAGTGTATGTTGTTTTTCTGTTGAAAATGTTGTTGAATTTCAATCAATAGCATGAAATTGATTTTTTTTTTTTTTGTGGTTGCTGTCTTTTGTATTTGATTTAACATTTCTAGGAACTATAACATTTTCTGTGAATTTTTTCTTTAGTCAAAACTCTGACATTAAGAAAGGTTTTATCATTGATATTTCTGTCAGTATGCCAGAGCTAGTCTCTCATTACACTAAGGATGGCTGCAACCATTTGAATTTTCCATAACATGGATGTGAAGCAATAGCTTTTACCACAAAAAATGTGGTGAGATTGGAATTTTTTGGACAGATATCTTTATAGTGGGAGATTTGTAGATAGAAAGGAGGCTCAATCAGCATTTCAGTACTTGTCTGACATAGCTTCATAAGGCCCCAGTCTCGCTCTCTCTGGAGCCCGCTGAACCCACAGTGTAGCTTTCATCCTCTGCTCCAGAAGGCTGCAGAGCTTGCTGGACAAGGAGGGCACCTGCTTCCAGCCTTACTCCTTCCCACAGTAAGGATAGATCATGATAGGGATAGTGCTATTCTGTCCTGAGAGATGCAGGCAAAGAGGATGGAGACAGGACAGCTTGGCCAGGGTTGGATGGGGCAGCTCAGGAGGTCCCACAATTAGCACTGCAATACGATATCTGCAATGTGACAGGCACTTAATAAATTTATCTACTGCGTATGTAGAACAAGGTGTCGACTGAGGTGCACATACACAGTCACCACCTGTTGTCACATTAAATGATCTGCCTTCTTAATGTTAATATATACCTATCTAGTGCAGGCAGAACCTATTCCCAAGATCTTTGGGCATTTTTTGTCACCAGTAGCAGAAAAAATGGTGTTATTTACTGACATTTCTGGAGGTGCTCATTGCAGGTTCTGCCAAGCCTGCCAGTGTTGCTGGTGTGAAACACGGTAGCTGACATACACCTCAGTCCAGAAATGTCGTCAAGAGGAATTAATCTGTCAGCATGGTTCAGCTCTTACAAATCGCTAATGGATTTTGTGCGTTATCTCAAGCTACAATGCTGCTGTTTTTGTGTGTGTACTTCTGGAAAATTCTGCCATTACAGCTAATAGTTCTATGTCATACATATGCTTGGGAAGAAAACACTTTTCTGATTTTCTTTGGTTTGTTTTTCTTTTATTCCAGTGGCACAAGGCCCCAGATCCTCATCTGCAGAATGATTTTTGTTCTTCAGTTTTTTCATTGTGTGTAAGAGCAATATTTACATTCTGTTTTGCAGCTCTGTTAGGTAGTCCGAAGGTACACCTCGTCCTGCACCCTAGGACAGAAAATGGAGGATGCTTAGAAAAGGGCGTGAGAACAGGCCATGCATAGATCCTTTTCCATTACCTTCTCAGCTTTCAGTTTATGTTCTAAACAGAGATCACATACAATGACTGGAAAGAGAATTAATCACCTTTAGGTTTTCACAGGCAATGACAAAATGAGGAATAAGCAGACAAACAACTTCACCCAGACATCCAAATCAGTAACTGAAGCCATTTATTTTTAAGTCTAACCCAAGAAGCAGTAAAATATCACTGGAATATCTGGCATTCAAATAGAAAAATCAAGAATTGTGCTTAAAATCTCTAATCAGCAGGTGCAGGGCTGTTCCAAACAGATCTGGTTATACTTAAAGGACCTAAATTTGCATCATGGGATCATTAAATGTTCAGAACATGGGCAGCGCAAATCCTAGGTTATCATGCATGGAGCTTTCTGGGCAATCCAAATGGTGATTAAGTGAGCTTGATATGTAAGATTTTATGAAAAATGGCAATACTTTTATAGCTGTTAAATTATTAATCCCTATACTATTTATGGTAATATTTTTAATCATAATTAACCTATTTAGTATTAATGAGGATGTAATGTGTGAAATGAAAGTCTTATTAATTTTATCGTTAAAAAGCCATTCAATTTTTATGCTGCAGCATCAGAAGGTGGACATTACTGTGTCATAAGAGCAATAGACACGGAGAGAATACTATTTCAGCAGGCCACAGTAAGGATAAAAATCTTTCCCTTTCAAACCTTTGAGCCCTTTTTAACTTCTATCTTTCTTCTTGTTTCAGGGGATCTTTAACTTGTGAAAGCAAAACCCGCATTTTCTTAATAACGATGGCTTTTGTTACAGTATGTGTTACTCAGTAGAACCTGAGGCTATAGTTGAGCATTGACTTTTTTTTTTTTTCAGTAGAAATCCCTAGTGCTAAAGATAAGGATATTTACTGAAAAATTGATTGCTTGATCTGCACCTTGATTTGACTCAGATCTGCACACCTCATGCTTTCTGCATTACAGTGCAAAGGCTCATCGATGGTTTTTCTTTCAACAAAGTAACTTCTCCCTTGATAGACATTTAAAAATGAAGACTACATACAACTCATTTCCAAAAATAACTGATAGTTCTGCTGGGCTACATCGTAAATCTGGTATTAGGAACAGGTGAGAGTCATGCATTCCTATGCACTCACTGTAAGGCAGCATCGGCTGTGCTGTTGAGAATCGTGGCCTGAGGTCCTTTCACTCTGAGGTCCATTCTTCATGTTCTCTTTGAAACTTTTTATCTCTCTGCTTAATAGGTGTCTTCTTTTTTAGTGTCCTGCAGGTAAGTTTTCAATCACCATCATTTTACCTTCCCATTTATAACTGAAACCTAAACCAGTGTCCAGAGGCATGAGACTACTGAATTGCTTTAGAAGCCAAACAAATGCATGATCTACCTCCTAACTGTTGCTTCCCAGGACTGGCCTTTTCAAAGGACAGAGATGACTTAATCATCAGGCTTTGATAAGTGATGTCATTCTGGTTATTCATTTGTTCTTATCAGAAGAACATTTGTGTTCAAAAGAAAAATTGTGTTTTGGAATTCAATATTATTAAAGACTCATCTTCGGCAAGCTCTGTTCCATATGAGTGCAGCTACAGAAGACCTTTTTTTTTTGTTTGTTACTTAGGTTAATGAAAATGGGGGGGAGGATTTTTTTTCTTAAGTAAAACTGCTCATTTTTATTAGGTAATGCTACAGAAGTAATTTATTCATATCTGTTATAAAATATTCCTGAAATAACTCGTAGAATATTAATTTTCCCATGTATAATACTAAATGAATAACATATATGAGACTCTCAATTTAGTGTCTCACCAATCTAACAGACTTTCTCTGTGTATTACAGTACCAATATTTTAATTCTTTTTTTTTTTTTTTTGAGTATATACACAATCTCAAATATATGTGCATTAAAATGTGAGTTATCTGGCTAATGCTAAAACAGTTTTGGGATTTTTTAAATCAGATGTAGGCAAAAAGTTGCAACACTGCTGTGCTATTTATCTCCATCTCTCTCTTGTATACACACTTAAATTTATTTTGAGTCTATGACTAGCTTTATATAATGAGAGATGAAAGAGTTTAAGATAAAAAGGTGACAAGAATTGCTGTAGTATTTCAGAACAAGTGAATATCTATTTAAACTCCTTTTTTTCTTTTTTCTTTTTTCTTTCTTTCATCCTTCTTTCTTCCTTTCTTTATACTTCCTTTCTTTTTTTCTTGTCTCTTCCTTTTTTTCTTCTTTTTTTTTCTTCTTTTTGTGATAAATCTTTTGACAATTTCTTTTATTTCCAAAGAAAAATGAAGCCCAAACATGAGGACTTAGCTGGAACTGTGTCATCAAAGATTTTTTTCTGTCTTATGCTGAAGGTTGAACACACCTCTTTTGTAGTTATGCACTATGAATTTATCCTTGCTGATTTGGAAAAAATGTCAAGTGAACTTACCTGGAAGCAGTACAATTGGCACAAACCACACTCCTGGAATGGGAATATTGCAGCAGTACAGCAGTGTAAAGGTGTTCTCAGATATAAGTGCATATATTAAGTGTAACTAACTTTTTGTCTTAATTTTTTTAATGTTTTATTGCTACAATCCTAGAACAAGATAAGTATGTTATTCCAACCCCTTTCTATCCTGTGCAATCACTTCAGAGATCACCAAGCTCTGTGTGAGCACTGGCTAGTTCTCTTGCTCTTGTTGCTCCTGCTGGAAGGGGTTCAGTAATGCCACCACACGCCTGCCAGGTTGCCTGAATTGCCCAAAGCAATGTGTTGAGGAGAGATTCAGCAAGCTGCAGAAGGTCACCTAGGATTTTCTTAGCCTGTGTTGCCTAGTGACATTTCCACAAAGCATTGAACCTACTCTGTTCTGCATGCTCCAAGTGCAGTATTTCTAAAACGTGATCACCTTCCCAGGCTCCACAATTCTACAGCATATTTCTAGTGATTGTGGGTTAGAAAAAATATTTATAGGTATTTGTTGGTGGACATATGACTGCTCTAAGCTACTCAAATAACTGGCATAATGACACAGCAATTTTTTCCATCTGAAACTGAAGTTATATCTAACTGTTGCCCTCTTATGTTTGCTAGGCTCCGGGAATCAATAGAATGAAAAGGCTGATAAAAATAATTTAACAAAGGAACAATGTTTTTTTCTAACTATCCATGAAAGAATTCCGATTATTTCAGCAGCATCAGGAAATACTCTCAGCAAAGCCTGACTTTCAAGATTTTGTATCCTCATAAAGTAATTCAGAGCACATTATCTCCACATCTGGGAGATAAATACTGATGAAAAATGTGATTTCTTTCCTTGTTTCATTTTGCCGATTTTGATTATATAGCAGCCATGGTTACAGATCAAAACTCTATATCCTGCATGTGGAAGGGGGAAAAGCTTAGAGTGTATCCACTCAATATATTTCTAGAGCCAAAATATTTTGTATGATGCATTCTCTTGATGTTCCAAGCCTAAAAATCAGCACGGATGGGGTGACAGGGCTAATTAAATCCATCAATGTTCTCTTTCTGTGGACTAGGTTATTGCTTATGCAAGGGAGTCGGATTGAAAAGGAGGCAGTCTTCCATCTTCTGCTGAGCTATCTGGGTTTGGGACTTTGGTCATGGTGTATAGGTATGTACAGTAAATGGAGAGAACAGGTGTCTCAGTGGTGACTCAGAACCATAAGTTAGGTGGCTATGTGCTGGCTGTATATACACTGCTCAGAGACCTGTTCTGGGTCATGGGGGCTCCAGGGTTTTCTCCAGAAGCTAAGAAAATTTTGGTTGCAACCAAAAAAGTGACAAGGTAATGCAATTTTTATTTTTATTTTTTTTCTGCTAAGCAGTCAATCTCCAAAGCAATTGAAGCACAATTGCCCAAACTAATTTCCTGTTCAGTCAAAAATGTGTAACAACAATTAAAAGTAGATCAACACACAACACACATTTCTTTTCAGACCTCTTATAATTCTATTCTATGGTCTTTTCTTGTTAACTGTTTTGCCACTTAGGAGACTGGAATAAAGGGTTGTTCTTGAAGCATCATGTTTTCTAGCAAGTTATGTCTGCAATTGATTTTTTCACTCTTAAAAATTAAAAAAAAAGAAAAAAAAAGCCATCTTCCAACAATGAAAACTGTTTCCAGAAATAAATAACAAAAAATATTTTTCTTCTGTCACAGATGAAACAGAGTAAATGATAACCTGAAGTAGATCTGGATACTGGGGTTTATATAAGAACCAGCAGGATTAGAGCTTTTACCCTGCTTAATCCTCCCATAAAGTCACTCCCATGCTTTCCCCTAAAGTGAAATTCACTGGTCTTGAGTTTCCTTCCCTACAGGAAGGTCACTGCTGTTCTGGGAAGGCTGAGCAGAAAGATACGTCAGTTCATGCAGTGCTGCTGGTTGCAATCACCAGTCCTGGGCATTAGTGGCCAAGGACCCCAAGCATTCCCTGGCATTCTTTTGCACCCAGTATCTCCATCTCTAGGATCTTCCTCAACCTCTTTTTGCTGCAGGCAGAGTATGACCTTCATGACTCCAAGATAAACTGCTCTTTTTGGGAACCCTTCTTTTTCACACCTGCTTTTCTTTCCTGAGCCAAAGCCCTAGTTTTCCAGTCTGAATATCCCTGAGCAGAAGCACAATATGTGACATCCTAGCTGGTGACACTTCTCTCCATCAACTGAAGAGTAGAGAACATGACAGTTCTGTTTCGTCAAGGTGTTATGAGTGTTTGTCACGGTTTTATGATTTTTGGTTATCTGTATTCCACATCATGTATCGTACTGGGAGTTAAAGAGTTAATGCTCCAGTTGGGTCGTGGATAGTTCTGGGTACCTGGTTCTCAGAAGAGAAGAACTACTACATTCCCCAGAGGACTTTGCTGCCCTGTTACCATTTTCCAGTCAGAGGGAAAGATAAAGACTCGCGTATCACGAGACGTTCCCTCTTCCCTCTTCCCTCTTCCCTCTTCCCTCTTCCCTCTTCCCTCTTCCCTCTTCCCTCTTCCCTCTTCCCTCTTCCCTCTTCCCNTTCCCTCTTCCCTCTTCCCTCTTCCCTCTTCCCTCTTCCCTCTTCCCTCTTCCCTCTTCCCTCTTCCCTCTTCCCTCTTCCCTCTTCCCACTTCTCGTCCCGTCTCTTGTCCCAGCAGCATCTTGCTCCCCAGCCATCTCACCTTCAGCATTAGAGTAAGGCCTACTTTAATTTTGTACACTCTCTCTCAATTTTATTGAATTTATTAGCTTAAATTGTAATGATATTGTATTATATTGTGTTATTTTGCATTCTAATATTTTATTTAGTAAATTAGTTTGTTTCTCCTCAGATTGTTGCTGCTGTTTTGTTTTTAGACTCATCTCCCTACCCTTTTTCCCTTTTCCCTTTCCTTGGGTGTGGGTCCATGGGTCCCTCTGCCCTACTAGTCATAGAACCGGGCCGAACCAGCCCGTAAACCGTTGCAGTGTTTGCAGTCAACCCATTACCCATAGCAGCTAGAAAGCAATAGGCTGGAGAATTCAAAAATTTGGTTTCAGACATTCACCCACATGTGTGCCACAATCTGTTGCTTGTCAGGCATTCCCATTTGTTTTTTCACCTATAACATCTTCTAATGACAACAATCTTAATGCAATATTGTTTTATGCTGCCCTTCCAGTTTAGGTTTAATTTCCTTGTAAAATCCAAGGTCAGCCATAGATACTAATTAATGACAAATAAAGAAGTCAAAGGGAGAGAATAGGAATCCCATTCCAATGCACTCTTTTCCTCCCTTTTCCTTTACTTTAAGGTAAGAGTCAGTGAGGTTGATCTGCCTGTATGTTCCTTGAACTGTACTTGATAAAGAACGATCTAGTTAAAACTCACATCATTGTCTTCTTTGAATATTTTATAGGTGACTCTAAAGCAAATGGTATGAGTAAGTTATTTATCAGGCCATACGTGAAAACAGAAGTTGATTTGTTGACAAGGACTTTTTATCTCTCATGAATAATTCTTCACAATGAAGCAAAAGTTTTCATTTTAGAAGCAGTTCATGTAACTCTGAAAGAAAATGTTTATACTTACTAGTTATTAATGCTGTAAGATTATTACTGAACATATAGTATACTGTACTTAATAACATGGATACAGCTCATATTTGTATTGCACAGTAGCATTCTTCCTGTCTTCACCAAAAAGATTTCAAAGTAAGCAATTTGCTAAATCTAACTCCCATGGCAATACAGTGGCAAACTTTCTGCAGAAATAGAATAAAGTACTGCAGCAACAGACAGCTAACGAGATAATATGTAGCTGAAAAGTCATCAATGGAAATATCAATTGAATAATATGAAACTTAAAATATGTCTCCACTCTTGCATAAGTTTAATTTAAACAGATTTCAGGACTTCTGTATACAATGTCGTTACAAGCATTGCGTCAAAACGTGCATCTCAAGGAATTATAGTACTGATATTTATTTTTAGTTCTGGTCATATTGGAAGATCTCATTCTTTTATTTATTGCAAAATAAAAAATATTCCTTTGAAAGTTTTAAGAATCTTGTACCACAAGTCCAAATAAGAAAAGTGTTAACAGTAATACTGTATAGTATAATGCTATACAATTATGATAATGATTGCTTACAAGATAATTTACATTCAAAGGAGTCTAAAACCTAGGATTATAAAGTTCTCGTATTCTATGAATGAGATTTCATTTTTGATGATGACAACTTATTTTACCATGTATTTGTTCCATGACTGTCATTGCATTGCATATTATCATTAGTTAGTGGTTAATATTTCTGTTACTCTGTGGCAACTTTGTGAATAATCTTGCTTTGATGAAGAGTGCAGAAGAAAGAATCGATCTATACATCACCTGATCTATGTCCAGAATTAACTAATATAACGGTATTTTATTAGCAGAGGCCCTTATTTAAACGTTAGCCTTGTAAACTTATTTAAAGTTAACTTTTAAACTTATTTAAAAGTTAGCAACTCTCGGAGCTCAATTCCCTGTTGAGTAAGTCCACAAAATGAGACTCAAAATGCATGAGAACTGTTGAGTTATAATTTCTGACTCATAACTTGTGTAAACCATAAAGCTGACAGACCTGTATTACGACAGCAGTTATAATAACAATAAATTCAGAAGTCTCTGTAATCAATTTCAGTTGGAGGATGTTAAAGAGCTTTGAATAAATAAACTCAAGTAGAAAAATGAGAAACTAAAATATCTTGATGGATTATGTTTCTACACTTAAAGTAATAAGGACAATTCCTTTAAAGAGAAATTGAAATTTGGTAGTGAACCCAATAAGAATAAAAATGGCCATTTTCTGAAAAAGCCTATTTTCATTGTTTTCATTGAAAGACTTTTTTTATGGTACGATGTTTCTTGTTGCTATCCATTTTCCCATTCTTGATTATTGAAATAATCATTGAAATGATAGTCCTTAATTCTTTGCTTAAATCTTTAAAATCTATCCATTTTTTTTAAATAGCATGTTGATGAACTATTAAACTGTGTTAATTAAATTTTAGTTTTGAACAGTAAGTTCATAAATACATAATACCTGAACTATCGGCCTACAGCTTGAGAGAACCATTTTCCTGCTCCTTTTATAGAAGAAAGGAACAAGGCAACTTCAGCATTACTCTTAAGTAGGACTAGAAGAATAATCAGAGCAGGGATGTACTTGGGGTACGGAACAACATTTTCAGCAGTGGCAGCAGTAATGCTGAATCGTTCCTGTTGGAGAACTGATTCTTGTAATCTGAACATTATTTAGTATGCAGAGATTGATGGACAATGTATAAAAATAAAAATGTGAAAGTATCATTAACTTCATAGGAGAGAAGCAGCAGCAGAAGACCAATTAGAAGGAAGGCCTAAAAATGCAAACTTTATCTTCATTAATGTTTGATCAAAACGGTTTTAAACTTTCTCCCTGTAGCTTCTGAATGTGCATTGCTCTGCTGAAAGCTGAAAAGCAAGTTTTGTTACTACATGAAAAAAGCTTCATTTCAGATGAATATGGAAAAGTTTATAGTAGGAGAAAACTTGTAGATAATGTATGTAAATGTTGAAAACTCCAGGCTTCAATGAATGTGGTGGTAAGAACCCACGGGGAGTAATGATAATGTTTTTAACCCTAGCTTCAGAGCAGAATCTCTGAAGTTGAGCTGCACAGCCATGAAGCACTGTATGGTCATAATGGCATTCATACGAACTTTGCTTCTTTAAGCTGCTAGAGGTAAGGCGACTGCTTTTCAAGTTAAACATATGTAACAATCAAATCCCTTAATATAAATATGGAGATGGTATTGCCAAAGAGAAGAGATTGCTCAGGTGATCATGGTGGACTGCAGGTGTTGCATATTTATGTTGTATCCATCCAGTCAAACTTACATGGATACTAATACTTTTGATCAGCCCCCTGTGACTGGCAAATTCCACCCCCTGCAGAAGAGGGTTTTAACTTAACACTCAGTTGTGTTAAGTTAAACTGTGAAAATCGAATGTGAACTGAATATGAGACTGTAGTGCCTGAAGTTCCACCAGTGGGTTTGTAAACATCCCATAGAACTTCTGAAGGTTCAATAGAGCTATTTAAACAACTTGGTTTTGAATAGATAATGCAAAAGATTTGATAATCTTCAGGAGATATGAGCTTCTGAGATTAATATTCAGCTAACTATGTGTAAAGTCTGCAGCTTGAGATACTGCTATAAGGCAAACAACATCATAATCAATAGTTTTCCATGACATATATGTTTCTAAAAATATAAGAAAATAGTTTCAGTTAAGAATATATATAAAATATATGTGTATAAATATTATATAGATATAAAAATAATATATTCTTGATAGATTCTCTATAGGAATAAAACTCCATGTTCTTTCATTTACTGGTCTTTCTACCAAAATTTTTCAGGATGGTGTCCTATGATTTATGTGGACATCTGTCCTGTAAGAAGAGATTGCCAGATTTAACTAAGTCAAATCTACCTACTGACAGATGGCAATGATGGCCACTGTAAGAAGTGCCTGCATTATTTAGAGGTAAGATGCTCTACACTGTGTTATTGTTCTCTTTAGTCTAATTTTGCTGCTGCTTGTAGCCATTGGTATTGGCAACAGAATTGTTAAAATCATGGGATTATAGAAGAGCTAAAAATATTATTTGATGAAACCCATCAATATACTATTAAGTTTAATATGACTAGGTACCATGAGCACTCCATAGAGTGGAATGGAGTAAGTGATCCTGACTGAGTAAATAAAATATTTCCAGGGATAATCAAGAAGGCCTTTCCTACATATAAGAAGAATTGCAGAAGTGCAAATGAGGTCTAGAGAAATTGTAACTGTGTGTATTTGGTGGATTTGGTTTTGAGAAGATGTTTTCAGAAATATAAGCTTACTTAGTAGTTAAGGCCCCACTGTTACTTTTTTAATTTGCTTACAAGAAAGTAGCTGAGCCCTCTATCATAAGAGGAAGGTCTCCTGATCTCTTTATTTTGGAGAAAATGCAATATAATACTTTACAAGGTAAAGACTTTTTATAAGTGGGAACACTGAAGCCTACTCTACACAAAGAGCAGAGTGTAGGAGACCTGATATGTATGTATATGCATAAGTGCTTCCCCTAAAGACAAAATGTGCTTTCATCATTCACCAACAAAAGCTATGAGAAGGTCTCTCACTTACTCATGAAATAAACATAAAAAGGAGGAGGCAGTAAACCAACCTATCATATCCACATACAAGAAACAAATACAAGTGTCAAAATCTAGGAAATCATGTTTCAGACTCCATGTCCAAAGTCACATGAGGGTGAATATTCCAAAGAAATAAACTGACAATGCAAATATTATTCATTCATTTCCAACCCTTGTGGGAATGTCTTTTTTATTTCAGTTTATGAAGAAGAACAGCATACATATATAAAAATATTTTTGGTAGGGGAAGTAACACCATCTGCAGTTATCTAAAAGTAGGCTCATCCTTATGTTTATTTCCCATTCTATGCTAACTGTGTTAGAAAAGTGTTTTTGCAAAAGCTGAAACTGAGATGTCCAGCAGTTATTTCTGTGACTATGAAGATGAGATGCAACAAAACTAATATACAAGGTGGGATAAGACTGGAAGAGTAAGTGTACATTGGAATGTGAATGTACATGAGAACATGCACCAGGAAAGGTTCACAGCGGACATTAGGAAAAACTTCTTCCTTGTGAGTGTGGTCAAATACTGGAACAAGCTTCCTAGAGAGTTAACTGATGCCCCATGCTGGCCAGTGTTCAAGAGGCATTAAGATAATGTCCTCAAAAATACACTTTAGCTTTTGGTTAGCCCTGAAGAGGTTGGGCAGTTGGTCTGAATCAGGTGTGTCCAACCCATGGACCAGATGTGGCCCTGTACAGCAAGTAATTTGGCCCCAAAATATCATAAACTTCTAAAATTATTATATGATTTCAGTGATATATTTATCAATGTGTAAGTTTTCTTATTTAAGTGGGCTTGTGTTATTTTGTAAAATAATTTAATAACACATTCACTGTGGAAGAAAGATCCAAAATACCCATGCATTGCTGGCAAAATTAGCATTTCTGGTGAATTTGACTGCTAATTTAATGAGTTAAACATGCACCTTCAAGGTGAAAATCAGTATGTCTGTGCGATGTTTCAAACCATAACAGCATTCAAAATGAAAATTAAATTACGGCAAACTCTAGTTACGGCAAATCATTTCATGCATTTTGATACAGTTCATATCCACTCATTGTTTATCACTTGGGATCTCAACTGTGATTCATGGAATATATTTATTTTTGGTGTTTTACATGACTTGGTCTCTTCTTTTTTTTTAGTCCCTTTCATTTAGATTTGCGGACACTGTGGTGTTCTGTGGTGTTTCTCTCTGAAGGACTTCAGAGCTATGGTCTGTTCTGTCAGTGTGTTACAGCCATCAAGGTTTGAGTCAGGCAGGTACATACTGCAAACAGACGTGAGACTAGGAAATAACAGTGAACTGAGTGGCATATGCACTGCACAGTAATCAAGTGTGTGAATTTGTTAATCAGAAGAGGAACAAAGAATCTCAAATTTCCAAGCACTTCAGTGCTTTTGACACATAAATGATGCCAGCCTTCCAGGTTGTGCTGTTGTCATGCTTCTGTTCTTGCTGTTTGTGTTTGCTTTTGGGAGGTTTTTTTTCACATTTGGAGAGTGTTAACCCTCCTGTGATGCCTTCAGACATCAGTGTTCATGCCTCATCCTATTTTTCCTGTTTAAACTTGGTTAAAAAAAAAAAAAGTACAAGTACATTGCATACTAACCTATGATTATGAAGTTACTTTTAAAGCAGGAAGAGTTTGATGTTCTGACAGAAATCTTGCATCTTCCCCAGTATTTAAAACATGCAAGAAACTGAGAAAGGAAAAAAAAAGCTGTTTTATACTGATTTTTTTTTCATGTTGTAAATTGTTTCAGCTGTGAGTTTTATCCAAGCATGGTTCAAAGGGAAGTGGACTTTTGGCAACAGGCAGATGTTGTTTTCCTTTCAAACTGAAACTAATAAAGAAATTAAATATTAATAGTATCAAATTGTCTTTGGAACATTGTTTGTCCCAGTGCAAACTCTTTAGGTACAGAAAGTGTTTTCAGCTGTTCAAATGTCCACATTTTGTAACAAGTAATGAAAAGAATGTGCTATTAGTCAGAGCTAGCTTCCAAGGAAGTCCATACTACAAAGTAAACCAAGGTAGTTAGTTATCACTTTGATATCAAAGAAGTAACATCAGAATATATAACAAGGATTGCCAATAATGGCTATTGTACTTTATGACCATTAAGCTCTAACGTTAATGTACTAAATCAATATATCACATACACTTACAGAAACTTATTCTGATAAATTAAATTAAAATAATACGTGAGCTCCTATGAATTAGAAAAAACGAGTTGGTTTATGACCCAAATGTGATTTGTTTCCTCTGTTAAATTGGCCCCTGCTGATTTCAAGACTTCTTTGGAGCAAAAAGCAATATATCTGAGACTTTTCCAAGAAGTTTACCATTAGTCTGCCATTTCCATCAGGGTAGAAGGCTCACACCATTTTGAAAATGGTCTGATTTTTTCAGATAGCATACAGAAATAGGGGCTGCCTAAAAGAATTGAGGCTTCTCATTGGTATATGCAGCTTTCATGTATCCACATCCACCAGATGAACCTGATTTGACTAGGACTTAGCAAACATACTTATGCTTTATTCCATTATTCTCTGATCTCTTATTCTAAAACAATGCCAGTTGTTTGTAAAAAAAAAAAAAAAAAAAAAAAACAAAAAAAAACAATCACGAGTTTTTTGCTGTTTAAAAAAGAATAAAATTAAAAACTTGTTTTTCTTATCCATTATAATCTGTACTACTTCTTTTGTCCTGGTGATTGAGACATTGTTGCAGCAATGTATGTCACCTCAGGAAAAAATTCAGAAAGTCAGAACCTTAAATGCACTTTCTATAAAAAATCTGCTGGGCATTTTCATAGTCATGGGATTTGGCATTTATTTCCTATAAAACCTATATTTATATTTTGATCAGATTTACTCTAGCATTCGTTTACAATAATGGCACAGAAATAATTTTTTAAAACTTGGTGTTATAGACAGATTACTAACAAAGCAATTCTAGCAAACAACCAGAATATTCTATGCTAGAAAAGACATTGTTTCTTTGGCTTCTACCCAATAAATGAGCAATATCTTTTTTTTTTTTTTTTTTTTTTTTCAGTAATAGAATAGCTCCTGCAGGCTCCACAATACTAGACTCACCATTCAGTTCACCTAATAAACACGCTTGTCAGGACTAATTATTCCCTGCTAACATTTCTGTAAATAATGGAAAAATAAACCTCCCTAAAGTCAACGCTGCCATTAGTCACTTTGTTCAGTGAAACCTCTCTGTGCAAATTTGGGTCAAGTTAATGAAATTTAATTAATAACTGAACATAACTGAGTGTGATGAGAGAATATTACTTCTACTTATTTCACATAAACTTCACCCTTAAAGTTTTCACCAGGGCATGAAAATAATTACTGCTTGGATTAATGATAGCCTATATATTGCTAATACTAGTTAGTTGATAATATGATTTACCTTGCAGTTTCTGACTTTTGTTTTTCCCAATTAATCAATTCTGTTTCCATAGATAACATATGAATATAATTTATATGATTATCTGATCAGCTCTTTTGTGCTTTGTTCTTTCATGATTTAAAAAATTATTTTGATAATATTTGCTTTTCTGTATTCATTGCTCCTGTTTAAAATATTGTTGTGCTGGAGACATTATTCTGCAGTTGCAATTTGTTTATATTTTCTCCTGGCAATGCATTATTGTTGTTGCAGAAAAACATGGGTGCAGTTCATTTTGCCATTCCCTCAAACCTTTGGAAAGCAGTCCCTCATATTTCTGTAAGACAGATGTACAAGAACAAGACATGGATTTGTTATAAAAGCATAGGAGAACAGCATACTGAAATCCTTATGAAGGTTAGCTCTTTAATATTCCTTTTTTTTCCTTTCTTTGTCTCACTTTTAATATGTTACTACTTAAGAGGCTTCACTTTACTTGGATTGCATATCCTGAGGCTTGAACACATCTTGCTTTGAATCCCATTGTAGGAAAATGGTCTATATTAATTGGATATAGTTAATAATGTGAGAGAGTCATTCAAAATTCCTGCTAAATTAACAAGAATGTTATAATCTGTGATGATTAGGTGCAGCAGTGAGATTCTCTCCAGCTTGTCAGATCACCTGTCTCTGTGCAAGCTGCCTGATTATAATCAGTCCTGAACTTCTTAGGTATTAATGAGGAGAATTTGTTTCAGAAGGTCGCTAGTGATGCAAAAAAACTTACACAGAAAGAATGTCATAAAATGAAATTGTAGAAAACCAAATAATTTGGTCGGTGATTGAGAGCCAACTTCAGCACATTCAGTTCTCCAACAGGTTGTTCATCAGGCAAAACATGCACAGGCCAGAAAGTGTATGCCAGTGGACCTTTTCAGCTTACTTCTCTGCTGAAAAGTTACCCCAGAGGACTAAATTTGAGGAGGAAGCTGAGGCAGATGAGAAGACATCAAACAAGATTCATCCAGCACCTCCTGAACTGTCAGCACCTTTAGTCAATGTAGAATGATGATTTCTGTACACATATGTATGCGCTCTTCCTGAAAGGAAGCTTTGATGTCTGCCTGTGCCAAAGTTATTCACATACAATTTTTTTTTTAAGCAAAGAAATGAAGAGAACCTTTTCCCTTATTTTTTTCTTCTGACTTTGGAAAAATAAGCCTGTATAAATCCCTCAATGTATTCAGCTGTGATACAATCCAATAGTTTTGGTGGAATTTAATTATAGTAGCATCCTAATGGAAGGTAAATTAAACAAGACTAAAACCAAGAGGTGTCACACTAAATGAAAATCTAAATTACATCAGTAACAGACAGCTCTGTCCTAGAATTATGACTTAAGGAGTGTGACATTTTGTTTTCAGGTTAATCAATGAAAGCTTCACAAATATTTTGAAGCCTTCCTTGATCTATTAAAGGCCAAATTAAATCTAAGCCTCTGAAAGACGCTGAGCAGGAGAGCAATTCACTTTGGAGAGGAAAAAATGTGCGCAATGTATAAGCAGGCTCTCTTGGAGCTTTGATGGTCTTACAGGTTCCAGCGGTCAGTGTACAGGTGTGCTTGCCTGGTATCTGATCGCTCAGGCTTATTTTTATTTATTTTATTATCTGATCACCTAGGTCTTATTTTGCCACCATGTTTACTATGATGTTAACTTATGCTGGCAGTCAGCTGCCCGTGTGATGAGTGACTGCCCCACCCAAGCCTGGGTGAGTGAATGGAAGTGGGGGACTCAACCCCCTGTAGAAATGATTTCCTTCCTCTTCTCTGCCTTGTCTCAGAACACCACTAACATTACATCGTTTCATCATCATAGACACATCTATCATTATTTTGTCCTGTAACTGCTGTGACATGTATCCTGCAAAACCTTCCATGATGGCACAACAGGAGCTCATGCAGCTTTACTGACACATGCTCTCCTCAAGATCACCAACCTAGGGTCTTTTTCATCAGCCCCCACAGAAAACAAACAAACAAACAAAAGAAAACAAAAAAAGAAAACATCCACAAACAAACAAAAAACCCTGAACCAAAAAGGCTGAACAAAAAGCCCCAACCCAACTGAAGAATTTGTTCCATTCTAACTCACCAGTCATGTCAGTCCCTTACCTCCTTCCTGTTTCCTCAGCTGTCAATACAACAAGCCTCTGCAAGAAAACTACTAGCCCTTCATCAATAGAGCTTGTCAGCTGCAGGCTCTGTAACTGCATTTTCCTGCTTTTTAGCAGCAGATCTTAATATTGCTAAGAAAATGACTGCACAGCTAACAGCCTGTACTTTTCATCCACCCATAAATGCACAGCTGGCATCCTTATGGGATTTTCTATTATACATATTCAGCCTAGCATTTTCAAATATTCAGATTTGGCCTGTGTTATTTCTTCTTTCAGGGGAAAAACAACAATAACAAAACTAGTGCAGAAGTAGAGGCCTGTTCTCTTAATCTTTTGGATATACCTAAGGTTAACTTTGGGATTTGAACAGAAAAAAAGCTTTTCATTTTTATTCACTATTACTTCCATGGGGTCCCAGAATCTACGTAGTGGCTTGTAAAGAAATAGGCTCAGCCTTACCTTAGGAAGTATACAGCTGGGAGTTGGTGAAAACACAGGTTCCAGCCATCTGTTTAATATCATGTCCTAGCTGCTCTTTTCTCGAGGGAATATTACTTGTTGACTGACAGTCGTAATGGCCCACAGCAACCCAAAAATAAAAAAGAACTAATCTGTCATTTGTTCCAGTTCTACTTGCTTTTGTTTACTCATTTAGACAGCACTGTCAAACCGGTGTCTTTCTAGAGGTACTTGTGTTTTTAACCTTTGTGATTAAATTTTGTTCTTTCGCCTTCATGAACTCTCAGAGAATTATGTTTGGCATCATAGTTTCTCATCTCTGGTGACCTCTTCAGAGTCATATCCAGACTGGTCTATTCATAACTATTGACTTCTTCATTATCCTAACTAAAGCAGCACAGAAAATTTCACCAAGGAAATTTTATATGAAATATTTTTTCTCTTTAGATAGATAATTCTGTTCTATTGAAAACTCATCCTGGAATTTCATTAATGTCTACTAAGAGAAAGAGGAATTGTTAGAATCTCTCCAACTAGAAGACTGTATAGGCTAGAAGCATTGTGAGGTACATCTGAAGACTTCAGAATAATTCTCCTTACATCACAGAGCCAATTTGTTCTTCTTTAACAAATTAAGATATTTTGTATATGGCTATACACACAGTTTTATGTTAAAAGAGATCAGTGACCCATCAATAAAAATATTTTAGGTCAGAAGTCGTTAGCCCTTTTATTTTCCATGTACTGGAGGACATAGTAACTGTATACTTGTAAACAGCTTTCTATAGCTTTTCCCTCTCATGGCCAGCTTGAGCCAGCATCACTTTACAAGCTTGTGTGTCTAAAAAGCAGTGATTTCTTTTTTATTTGTTTGACTGAAAAATCAGGATGCTTGCATCTTGTCCAAATGCTGGCAAGATTTTAGAAGGGATAGTGGAATGAAGGGATAGCTCTGCTACCTTTGCACATGCAGATGTAATTGGTAATTACTTGGAACATGAGACTTTGAAAGGATGGGCACACCGTACCTTTGGGTCCTGACCTTGGCTTCAAGGGAACTGCAAAATCTAGAAGTTAGATAAAGCAACATCACTTTTTCAAATGCCTGACCCAAGTAGAAGAATCCAAACCCATAAGTTATCTCTTAGGCCTCCTATATAATGGAAAAATTAGCTGCTTCTGAATGGAATCCCTAAAGGCAGTGCACTCTGTAGAGCACCTTGTCAACTCACTTGGTATAGTGATGTAGTATGAGATAGCATGAAACCTCAGGATTTATCTTTAAATATTGCCTCACTGGAGACTCACATAGGGAATTATTATTACTATTGCTATGGCCCTGAGTTCTCTTCCTACGGTAATTTCTTATTTTCCTCCCTTTTAGTGGCTTGAATTTTTGAAGGTGGATGTTGGAGTAAGAACATTATCTCTCCTTCTGTTGGAATGCTGTAGTCTGTAAGTTGCAGTGTTGACTCAGGAAGTGGTAAAGGAAGATTTATCCTTCTGCCTCTTCTGCAAAAACATAGTATGAACAATAGGGTCATGAAATAAGGTACAAGAATTTGTATATTTAAGGAAAAGCAGGATTTCTGTCTCAGTTATGTCCTCTGCTTCATTGTCTTCCTGGTTCAGAGTTTTCTCTTCTTCGTTATATCTTGGAAGATTATTGAGGCATAGAAAGTTCCACAAAATTGATTATAACTTTGAATTAAATGATATATATTTCAGCCTGCTGGTCTGGAAGAGATAACTTGCCTCTTTACAGATAAAAAGCTGAGTATGGTTTCTTCAGGAAGACTGAAGCTAGTTTCAGTTTTCCTTAATAAGCACTCCAACAGTAAGTTTCTTAACTCACAAAAGAGGAAGGGAAAATTCCTCACTGAGTATTTTTAAAAGAAAGTCCAAGTTTTAATTGCATTTTCTGAGGAATTTTGATTTTGCGGTGTTCACATGTTTACAGAATGTATAGTAAGCTACTTAGGGTAATGAGGCAAATGGTCATACTGTTTCCTGATTGTGTTTGGGTAGGTGGTAAATTGGCAGGACAGTTTGACTGTGACATCTCAAGATAAATATTTAAGATTAAACAAGAAGGCATATATGTGACACTTCTATTTTGCAGCTTCATTTCAAACTTAAGATTTCTGCACACATTTTACAGATCTTTAAAGCCATGGAAATCACGTGCGAGCACTCTTGATGGCTCACTGTTTTGATATTTGTTCATCATCCAGAGCTTTACTTCAACCAGTAAAATGCTAAGCTCATCTATAGTAGTATTTACAACAATTTCATAAGTTAAGGGTAGTTAAAACACAGGGGCCTGATTATCTGCATTTACTATGTTAATTCTTATTTGTTTGCTTATGTATTTATTTTGTATGTGATTCCTAGGATTGTAAAATCAGCTATTTACCCTCATTTACAGATTGAGGGATAACAGCAGAAATTTTAAAACTGGCTATGATGCCAAAGTTTTCCTAGTTGTTAACAAAGCTCTGGTTAGAGCTGATGAAATATTGGGAAACTGTTTCAACAAATAATCTGTTTCTGGGAACTGCAAAGTTTGATGACTGGTGAATTCAACAGATGGAACATGACTATATTTAGGGCTCATGTGTAGCTATGTAGGGCTCTCTCCAAGAGAAATCCATAGGTTTCAGTGAGCTATTTGCATAGCTAACCTAATTTGCTCCAGGAGTGTGCAGATTCTTTATAAATGTGGATTTCTAAAAGTGCAGTCCTGTGACAGCAAATTTCTCAGGACAGGTGCTGGAAGCTAGGAAGTTAACGCAATTTATCACTAGCAGTTACCAGAGCATAAGCTTTGTGGATGCCTTTTAAATGTTTGCAAATAGAAACACCTGTTTTCAAGTAGCCAAGTATCGCCATTTCCCCATTGAGACTGCATAATAAAAGCAAATTGCAAAGAAAATAATGATGGGTGTTCTAAGACTGTTTCTTCAGTTTGATTTGTATCTTTCATCAGTCTACATTTTGAGATGACATTTGCGCATTATATGTGCGCTAAATGATAATGAATTTCATCATACAGCACGTGCTCTGTTGCCTAAAGGCCTCATTGTTCATTAGTTAATAATTCTGTTTCAGTAATCATTTTGGAGAGTTTGGTGTAAAGTGCCTTTGTAAGTTTGTTTGGAAATAGATTTTCCAAATTTAAGCGTTATCTCTTTTAGTAATACTCTCCCAGCTCCAGGAAACTTCACTGGAGTTTTTTTTTTCCTCAGAGATTGTATGTTTTGTTCTTGATTTGCCATTTTTAATGTCCAGCGTATTTCAGCCCAGTTCTTCACAAATGGTTCTTGTTTTGCCTGTCTCTCTTCCGGGAGAGGAAAAAAGCAACTGTCAGCAAGGAGTTAGTGTCCATAAGGAAGGAACAGCCAGGGGAGAGCTGGCAGACACACTGCTTGTCAGCAGAGCAAGGGAAAAATGGTAAGTTCACAGGTGAAAGCACTGGAGAGGTAGCCTATACACATTCCTGATTTTCTATTAAATCTATTTTATGATGTATCTGGATAAATTTTAATAAAAAGATGAGAAAGTGAGCAGAATAAGAGAAAAGCACAGATCTCCTCAGTGCTACGAGGCTTATCCCAACAGACAGAAGTCATCTCTGCATTTACAGAGACCATTGCTACATGTAAAATGACTTCAACTGAACAACTGATTTTGTATGATAACAGTGACAGCCTCTGTCTTATTAAAAGCTTTTTTAGTCTACTCCCTTACAGCTTTCTGCTTCTACGTTATTGACCCTTAATCATGTTGAATAGGAGAATGTAATCCTGATAATTCAGCTAAGTGACTTCTAAAAGCTTCTTTGGGCATAACAAAAAAGTTCTGAGGCATTGCAAGAGTAATTACATTTTTACTTCAGAGCTTCATGAAATCAAGATTACCGCTTCACTTTCGGATCAGTGTTCAGTCACTTTCTGAAAATCTAGATGGCAGGTAGTCACCATAAAGTTTTTATCATGCACCACTTCAGCTGGTGTGAGGAAATGATCGTCATATGTTAAATATGGAGATAAACAACTGATTACGGTTCCCTTAATTAAATGTTTTTTGAAAGCGCCAGGAAGCCATTGGCCATTAAATTAAATAACTTTTTTTTGCTTGCTGCATGGGAGCATACCCTTGGAATTACAGCAGGATCAGCCTTTGCAAATTGAGCCTCTGTTTAAAAGAAGAGCATGAACTGTTGCCTCAGATTAGAAAGCTGTGAGCATGGTTGCAGGTAACTTGCATTCAGAGTGCTCCCAGACAGGGGACAAACCCAGCCAGTTCTTTAACCACTCTGCCACACTTTGTGTGCGAAATACACAATGCACACATGCCAGCACTCCCAAAAGTGCTGCTGCTCCCTTCACAGAGCACTAGCCAGTTTATGAAAGAGGAGTGTCTGACCGGGATACAGGTTCCAAGTGCTAGGTATATTTCTTGGCAGTAAAATATTTAAAGAAAAGCTTCATGAGATTGTACCTGCCAACATGGAAATTACTAAGGAGAACTAAAGGAGATTATACTCCATTTCCCCCTTTTGCTGTTTTCCCACTAGCACCATTCAGGTTCATTTGCCTCATGCCCTGCTAAATAATGCATGGTGCAGGTGATGATACTGAACCAGCCTTTCTGTCTGAAGAAGTCACGACTCAGTGAGCAGGTAGACATGCTTTACAGCACACCACTGACTCCACATTTCAAAGCACACAGGTGTGACACAGATCTGTTGGGTGCCCATTGCCCGTAAAAAACTGACAGCAACCAGTATGTTGTAAGTACTGTGCTCCAGTTTGGTGTGTCTTAGCTCCCTTGGATAAGAGACACAAACAAGCCCTACCTGACGTTATGGCTCTCTGCACATACAGCTGGAAATGGGCAACTTATAACAGCATGCTGCAGTGGTATCACACCAGCACTTCTGTAGATTACCATGCTATTGACAGTTTCTTATCATTGCATTTTTAAGACACCTGCATTTAACCTTTCCTCTAGATAGTGACTTCTCAAAAAATATATCTACTATCCAAAGGAGTGTTCAAGCCTTTTCTTTTTTTTAAGAGATGAAGGACTCGTTGATTTTTGTTTTAACAAACTGCCTTGAAACTATTCATTTTCAGAATATTCATTGCTAATATATTTAAATCTTTCCCTCCAGCATGAACAAAGTATTATTTACTCCCTGAAAGAAAATATCAGACTTGACAGTTGCAAAATATGACATCTTTGAAATTGTTTGTGGCAATGGTGTTGTTCTTAAGTCTGTCAGATTAGGCACATCCCCCTCACTGCAGCAAATTTTGAGCAAATATCAGATGGGAACATTCTCAGTGTGTATTACGTCTGCTTCTGCTGCTCAGGACAGAATCATAGTTCTGCTTTAATGGTTTGAGAAATCATCTGGTGCTATGGATAGACATTTAGAATACCACTTAGACTGTTTATTAAAGGAATGTAAACTTTCTACTGACATGAGCATTGAACTCTCCCTTCACATTCTTCTGGGTTTAGATAAGGAACTGTCACTATGAATAGGATAAGAAATTTTATCTTATTGCATTACTGTTTTTGAACAGAAGATTGAGGCTCATTTTGCATGGATGTGATAAAACTTTTCTGCCCATATGAACCTCAGTTCTCCATAAAAGAGGATGCACATAATCCACTGGGATAAATGGGATCATGCATAGGGTAATTTTCCAATAATCTCAGTCAAGGTACTAAATGCATAGTGCATGAGGGATGCTATCAGCTATGATTGCATGAAGAGTCCAGAAAAACTCAAAATGAGTTAACTTTGGCCCACAGTAAGTGATAGCCCCAGTGGTTGATGAGGGTTGAGCAGGGAAAAGGAGAAGGAAAAAAGAATTATAATTCTTTTCTAACCTTAATAATTCAAAATATCAGGACTGCTTCTTCAACTGTTAAAAACTTTTAACCATTTTTCTGAGAGGAAAAATTATTTCCCGCTCTTCTCTGACCTAAAACTGAGGAAGATGTTGGTAGTAATACGATTATGACCAGTCTTTTCTTTATGTGTAGTGCTGCAGTAATGGAGGTGATGGAGCCAGGTATAATTTTACTAGGAAAGAAAGTTTAAGAGACTTCCTTCCTTGCTTTCTTTAGAAAGTCTTGTGTTTCTTCCAAAACGAATGTGTGACACTCGTGAAGTTCCTGATTTCCTGCAGACTTTACCTCTTCACATTGTACCATATGTAGAACTTTAACTTATGAGTCTGCCGCTTGTAGGATAAATATTGTGGTGTCCATCACTAATCAGAGCAGCAAACTGAGATTTGGTGATTATTCTATGGAATTCTTGCTTTCATTTGAAAAACTCTGCGAGCATAACAGTGCTATCAGAGACCCTTTCCAGAACAAGTATTTTGTCTTTGTTGCTCATAGCTGGTTCTTAATGTTTTTGTGATGCTCAGACTGTAAAAGAGGCTGGAATTGTAGAGTGTAGCAGCAAAAAAAATGAGAAAAACAGATTTCTTCTTTGTGGCCAACATATTGATACTGACAGTGTACTGCAACATTGCCCACCATAGGAACAATTGTTGATATGTCCCCTTCTTCCTCATCACCATTCTCTGCACACTAAATACCCATATATGTTCCCTATTGTTATTCATACACAATGATGAGGAAGTAGATGTTGAGGATCCTTTTCTGTCATATGGTTGTGTGTGATTATAACAATGTTTTCTGGCAATTTTAAAATTTCATGTCTTTCACTTTTAATTGCCGTTGGTGTGTCTGAAACTTATAGATGTAACATAATAATGTGTGCCTCGGGGTTATGTTGAGTGTAGAAGATTTTTGTGTGCACAAAGTATTGTTAGTAGGCAGAGATCTGGAGAGAAAAGATCTGGCAGGTGGGTTAGCAAAGTGATGAGCACTCACTTAAACCAAGGCATGATCCTTGCAAGCTGCTGAAGCTAAGTTCTGTTTCAGAGAGCTGTGTGTTGATGTATTTTGTTCCTGATCATCTGCACATTTTGCCCTCTTTTAGCACCTGTAAGGCTATTCTATCTTCTCCATGTAAAACAGTGACTACATCTTTCATGGTGGCATATTTTTAAAAACAAAAAAGGAGTCATTTTTCCCTCTGGGACTTTCAACCTGTTACTGTTATCCTTTGCTCTTTTTGTATTTATATATAGTCCTCCTAAGCACCCTACACTTCAATATGTTTCATCAGCTGTGCAACAAACTACACTCAGTCTCTTCAGAACAGATTTTGTTTGCAAGATTTATGTTTGAGGTGGATTTGGAACAATTTTGGCGTGCTTTTCTAAGGAAATGAGGCGTGTGGACTTACACCGTCCATCTGCCAGCCTTTCAGTCTTCCACTTCTTTTCCTCCAGGGACATTTATGCCTTCTGGTCAGGTTCAACCAGGACCAAAGGCACTGAATCACAGAAGATCACAGAAAATTTATGGTGAATAGAGGAGAGAAACTAATATCACTGCAACCTCCTGACACAGTGCAACATGGTGAAACCAGCATCGATCTGACCTACTTAGCCTGCTGACTAGCAAGCTTATGCTACCTAGCTACCTAGCTAATTAATACATATATGTCTCCAACCTGACCACAAAACTTGCTGTCTCTTCCCTAGTTGGTTACTTCATGACTCAGGGAGGTGTTAGTAATGTAGTGAAGCTTGGAAGGTGTTCAGAGAGCTGGAATTGTCACAGTGATACCTGTAGAGGATGCAAAAGAAAATTAAAAAATCAGTAGGCTACCAACCTTCAATTGTTTGGATGCTCACTGTTTTGGGCTTTTTTTTTTTTTTCGGTCTAGTGTGCTTTTCAGAAATTATTGAGAGAACCTGGGGTATATATGTCATTACCATATCTGAGTGTAAAGGAGGACTGTTTCTGCCCATCTTCCAGAATGTATGAATCACAGCGTTTAGCTGAATCTATATATAGTTCACCTTTTTTATTGTTTGTTGTTTTATGTCTCTTGATGAGGATTTCTGAAAGTTGAAGATCAGCTAATGCTATGAAAAGTAAGATAAGAAATCATTTTAATTATAGGAAATGCCCTCTGAATAGAAAGATGTTTAGCCATGTCAGTCAATAATTGAAAGTGATTTGAAGAGTACTTACACACATAGGGGCAAAGAATATCTGCACCACTTCATAGGAAGAGCAGTTTATCATTTCAAATAAATCATTTCAAAATAAAACCATATGGTGGTTCTTCACTTTTTTGAAGGTGAAAATTTTATAGTCACCATTGTCATCCATTGAACCTATCTGAGCAATGATCTTCCAGTCTTTTTCACAGTATATTCTTCCTAATATAGAGATTGGTTTATTCCTTCCTTAGCTAAAACTTAAGGAATGAATGAGGACTTCTCCAAAAGTAATGCTTCCTATTTTATTATGTTGGCCCATGATATCAGAGGCAGATTTTGGTGGTGTCAGTATTGGTTGAACCTTCCCACCAATATTCAATTATATTTTGTTGCTATGTGATGGAAGAAAAGGGGCAGTCTGACAAAATGATATCTGACATGGACGTGTATAGGAGGCAAAGGTGTGTCACAGAATTCCGGCATGTTGAAAAAATGGCACTCACTGACATTCATCAATGTTTGCTGAATGTTTTTGGAGATATTTTGGATATGAGTGCAGTGAGGCTGTGGGTGGTGCATTTCAGCAGTGGTGACAGCAGCAGTGGGTCACCTTCGCTGGTGCAGACTTTTATGAGTGCAGCATGCAGTCTCTTGCTCATCACTGGCAAAAACACATAGCTAATGGTGGTGACTGTGTTGAAAAATAGTATTATGTAGTTGAGAATTTGCTCTATCAAATAATGTTGTTGTTCTCTTTGTATTGGTTGTAGTTTCCATGGAAAAAAAAATAGGAGGCATTACTTTCTGAGCAAGAACATAATATAATGTTTAGATACTACATGGTTCTTGTTGATTTCTACTCTAGCAAAAGCCAAAGCTAAAGCCAAAGAGCCCCCACATTCCACTTGCAAAGATCTTTGTGCCTTTACATTAGTTTTGACTCCACCTTAATCTGTATATGATACTTTTCCAATTTATTCCCCACAAAAAAAATAGTCTAAGCTTCTTCTGTTTTACAGAACAGCTCAAAACCAAGAGATTAGGTACTTCTGTGTGCTGAGTGAGAGGCAAATGAAGATTTTCTTCCATGACTGAAACTCCGTTAAAAAACAACAAAAAAACAAATAAGCAAGCACACCTAAGATAGCTTCTTCAGATAAGTCCTACTAAATACATATTTGGAAAACATTTTTTGCCTTCATGTTTTTAAAGATATACATTTGTGTTTGTAAATGCAATCATTAAAATTATTGGACCCAGATGACACTTACATTCCACAAGTTACATTTTCCACGTATGTGAATGTCAAGAAATAGATTAAAAAGTCTTGTGTTATAATACATTTCAGGATGGAGGATCTGATAACAGCTGTCAAACTAGTCAAAGGTATAGCGAGATCTTCAATCTATTAACAAAACGTCTGCTCCATTCATGAGCTAGGAAATAAAATCCTCTAACCTTCAAATATCAAATAACGCTTAAAAAACCTTGTGACTACCTTAGCTGTGGCCCTGTTGCATTTCAGAAATTGAAAAGCTATACCTGATGTACGTACATTTAGTTCAGGAATGAAAGGTTTCCAAAGTAGATCCAGGGTACAAGAAAAAGTCAGTTAGCTATGTATTAGATATTTCTATTATTATTATTATTTAAATTATTACAAAGAATAAAACACATTGTATCATTATGGCACACCATGCATATGACCACAGAGTTCGATCACAGGACATTTCAAAAAAGGCCTTGACACCTTGATATATACAAAAAAAACTCTCCACGTGGAAATTTTAACTATATTTTTAATTAAAAGTTGATTCAATTCAAAACCAAATGACCTAGGGTGCAGTCTCCTGTCCAAACTTAAGGAGAAAACTATTTGTGTGGCATGTGCATTTACTTGGCATACAGAAGAACTAAGTTGGGGTCTTTGGTATCTGCTGTTCATAAAGGGAGGATTTAAACATTATCCTTTTGCATATTACTATTGTTGATACTTTTATTATTAAGAATTTAGATATCTAAGAATTTACGTATTTATCTTTGGAAAATAGTAATCTGGAAAAAGCTTCAGGTCTGTTCTACCACATTCTTCTTATTGCCTTCAACTGTTAGTAGCTATTAGATTCTTATTTTTATCAGTTTTGCTGGAATACATTATTGATTTAATTTGGCTATGTATTATTTAAAACTAGAAAATTCTGTCATACGACCAGTGGGTCAGTGCTAATGTTAGATAGAAGAGGTTTTTACTATCTTAGATAATATAAAGTCTCTTACTGAGAATGCCAGTATTTAAATGCTTATAAATGCATGTGAAGAACATTTATTCAAAGTATTACAGCTTCTTTTAAAAATGCAAAAAGAAAAGCAACATGATGTAAGCACGAACAGTTAATACAAGAGGTCTTTTAACTAAATATGCATAACATCTGGTAAAAAAGTATTTAACTGTAATCTTCATGGAAATCTATGATCACGGACTACTCAGGAGTTGGATTAAAAAAAACCAACACACTGAGAAACAGGACTGCAACACAGAAATCAGGCATGAATCATGACTGCTAAAATCCAGGCTGTGTTTTTAATCCTAAAATCAATATCCCAATTTCTTAATCGCTTTACAGTAGGAACTGGATTTTAATTTTGCAGCTGTAAAGGTTGGTCATGGAACTCTGATTTGGCTCCAATCTTAAACGTCTCACAAAGTCACTGATTTTAGAAGAGATTTACGCTTACAAAACATTTCACTCTCCTAGTATTTTCTTAGACAGTCCAAAAAATATCCCGACTTCAGAATTTTACTTGAGCATCAACTGCTGGCCATGTCTGAAGCAGTCCACAACACTGGACTATACAGAATCATTTTTAAGTCCCCATTTTTCTTACTGCTTTGACTGGATTTTGTTACTGGAAGTTTCTCATAATTCCTGAATATATACAATACCTCACAAACAAATCTTGTGAAAACTGATTAAATACTAAATTTGTCCAATGGGAGTTTTATTCCAGGGCTGTCATGCTTTCAGTCATGGCTGAGTGCTTGCAGATCAGATAATGACCTTCTTTAGCTTCATCTAGAAATATTATCAGAGGGCGTAGACTGATATTATGGGACTGTCATGACAGAATTCACTTCTCGGTGTTATAAACTGGCTTGGGACAAAATATCCTCAACTGACCTAGGCATCATCTGCAGCTGGACTCAGGCCAGGATTCTCTGCAAGTGAACATCTCCGAAAATAGCATCAGTTAGGCCCTAAGAACTAACTGGAATTGTTACACATTGCCAAGAAGTATCTTCTAAGGTTGGAGGGAGAGTTATGGGAGGCCACTGTGACTGATCCCTCCTGCAGGCATCGTAAAGGGCACGTCACAGTCCTGATCTAGTCTGACAGCTGAGGTATGTTTGTCTCCATTTCCAGCAACCTCTTCCCTCCGAACTTAAATTTTCACATAGATGGTCATGCTTTCATGATTCTCATGTGAAAGTTTTTTCTACAGAGACATAGAGTTACAAACTTTCCACCTTATCCATCAAATTTTGGAGTGCTTCATGATTATCACTTACAAACATTTGCTCTTTTGCTCCTGCATAGATGAGATAAATCTCTGATGTTTGTACCCCTGCTCCATCCCTTGACAAGCACTATTGAATAGAGGAGCCATATTTGTGTCTCAGGCTGCCCAGTTCCCTGGCGCTGAGAGCAGCTCTCTTCCCAACTCCACCAGCAAGAATCTCCTAAAACTGCCTGCTGCCTCCACCATCCCAAAGGATATGCTGTACCAGCTATGTGTTTGCAGTCTGCTACTGCAAATTATTTTTCTCACCCTAGAGAGGGCACCAAATGTGGAAATCACCACATCTGATATTCCGTTCTTAACTTGTCACCCTGCCTGCAAGGACTACTTTCTGTCCCCAGCCACCTCGTCGCGTTTACACATCAATATGATGAGCGGCAAAATGGCGTTTATTGCGTCGTTACATTGATTTATATATGTTTCCTTATCACCTCGTTAGCTTCGTCTACGCCCAAGCACACTAGGCAGGGGAGGTCCTATCGCGTCACATCCCATACTTTCGGTTGCCGCCTACTACACACATCAGAATTTTACTGGTTTCCATGTTTTTCTCCCTTGGCTGGAGAGAAACCTAATTGTGGCAGAAGCCCCAGGTGCTGTCACATTGCTTGTGTGTTCCCTCTCATTCTGTCCATCAAAGTTGTCCTCATAAATAAGAACTTAGCAGCCCAGTACATTTTTCAATTTAATTTTTTGGGTTGTATTTCTATTTTGTGGCTGAATACCAGCATTTAGACCAAGGAAAGCGAGGTAGTAATTTTGATTTCACATAAGGGCTAGCACACTGAAAATATACTTCGCAACATTATTTTGATTCTTGCCACTGGCAATGTGATCTCTTCCAGCACTGAGTTATTAGTAAATATTTAGTGATTTAAAATGTCCTGCAACCAGACAGCTAAATCCATTCATTAAGTGTCTTTATGAATTTGTGAGACAGCACTGTCAAGTGAATAATTAGTTCCTAGAATGTTCCAGGCTACACTGTTTTCTTAATTAATATGTTTGTCCACTTACTTTTGACTGGTAGATCTTATTAATTTCTTATGTGTGCTTTCCTCCCTCGATAGCTTCTCTATTTGAAAGAAGGACACAATTTTTCTGTGTTTGCTAGAAGTTTTAAAGGGTGAACATTGTTTTATATGTAATGCCTTACTGTTAAGTGCTGGACTTAATGCTGTCTTTGTTCATTAACTTCATGACTCAACTTTTGTCCTCAAAATACTTGTCTTGCCAAGGAAATATCTCTTGCTTAATGAGAAGGCACATGCAACAAAACTACTAGAAGAATTCAAGGACATTTCCCAAGTAGATCTGCTCGCCTTCTGAAATGAAGATAAGGCTAGAAAGAAAAGATAAGTCTTATTTCCAGTGTAAATGGAAAAATGGAAAGAAAACATGGAAATGGTAAAAAGCTGTCAGACATGGAGGGAGCTGTGTCCTCTGGGGGAAAGGTATGTAAATACGGCACAAGAAGATAGCTTTTATAGACATGAAGCAGTTATGTAACATGATGAAATGCAGAGAGGCAAGGCTCTAGGGCACAATCATTCTCTGCTAGCACGATGCTCAGTCATGCAAAAAACATTTCCAAACAGCAAGTTAACTCAACAGGAATAGAAATTGCAGCTGCAATGAAAAAATGCCATATTCAGCATTAAGGTTGTTCTGACTGGAAAGTGTGCGTGAGGAGTTCTACACTTTGGCTCCACATTCCTCACTCATTCAACAAACAAATGCAGGAAATTACAGGAGAGATTTCTTCCTCTGAAACTGTATATGACCCTTTATATTTTTGTTTTTATTTCCTAGTGGAATAAAGACTACTGTAGTATTGCTGCCTGGATGTCCATTCACCTGCCCACCAGTTTCATTATTTTTTCATCTGTTTCCACAGATAGGGGGACCTATTTGCTGGCTTTTGAGGAAGGGTCTTACATGCTGTGTTAATTCATGGATCAAGCAGAGGAGACCTACCATTCTGCTGGTGAGAAGGCAGGTAGAATTCAGTGGTCATACTGGTGTTAAATGTAAGCCAGCTGGGAAATCACGATGCCCATATTTCTAAGATAACAACATATTATTTTCTTTTCTTGGGAGATGCCTCTCAAGTGCATCATGGACTTGTCCACTTCTTGACAGGAGACTGAAAGTCAGCAGTTGCAAATTCAGAAGAACCAGGTTTCACTAGCTCTTTTGTTTGGACAGGACATTTTGTGATTTTTGTATATCAAAGAAAATATTTCATTCATAACAACCCTGCACACCAGTGAGATGGACTGTATTGGTGAATGGCAGGATGCTGGGTACAATTGTAAGCAGGGAAAAATTAAGGATGTTCTTCTTCACCGAGGTAATCATATTGCAGTATGTAGAACTATATATGCTCCTTTTTAAAGTATTTGTTTAATTAATGCTCCCAAGACCAAAAGCAAATCTGCTGCAAGTATATGGACAAATGAGACAGAGTGGAGAGGCAATGTTAAACTGTAGTTTCTCATTCACGGTATTTCCAATCATAGCTAAGTATCAGTGTCTCAGCAGCAACTTTTAGGCATCAAAGCAAGTCCCTGCAGAAATGGATTCTGTTTTTCTAATTCAACTTACCATCTTTCTTGTTTTCATACGTCTAACACGGTGTCTGTTCATACCTCTAGCTGACTACCTTGAATTTGCTCAGATTTCTAACGCAGCTTTATTTGTTATGCTTTTTGATTCCATGCATACTTTGGGGGATGTTTTATATGTTTCATTTACTTTTTTATGTTTTCTTCTCTCACGTCCAACCTCATCTGTCCAAAGTTCATTTCACAGTTGTTGTTGTTTTATTAATACTTCATTGATTAAATAATATAAAAAACTTTTTAATCATTTGTGAATAATTAAGTTATTAAACATGAAAGATATGTATTTGCCTAGTACTTAATTTTTTTAACATATGAAAATATTGAACATCTATTGAGAATGAGAGGATAAGCTAAATAAAAAGGTAATTTTTCTTTGCCAAACAGGGGCTAATTTCCATTCCTTACATCTTCATCAACTTATTCCGTGTTTATCTAACCACGACGCTATTGTAAAGATGAAAATCCTAATCAATCAGCCCTGAAATGTTTTTTAAAGCTGAGATTGATTACAAAGTTCAATGCTTACAGAAAGCAACACGTAGCTGCTTTGGAAATCGCTAGAAAAGAGATGTACTAGATAATAAATAAGGAGAGCAATTGTGCCCATTATTTACATCAGTAGAAACTGAGAATGCATTAAAAAAAAAAAAAGAGCAAAAAATTCTAGCTGGATTATACAATAATTACACAGGCCTGCCTCACCTTCAAAAATAACTGGCAGTTAAGAAACCAACTTATAATAAAATCCATAGGACTGTCTAAACACCTAATAAAATGCTCTTACATATGGTGACTTGAAACACTTTGTTTTCATTACTGCTTTATCACTTTTCTTACATTACAGCATTTCCCAAACTGAATTTGATTTCTGTACCCCAATAACATGTATAATGAGGAAATCGTCTGATTAAATGAATAAAAACCTTTGTTGAATGACTATCTTATTAAATCTTTTCTTCAAATTAATCACTTTTGAAATGCTCCAGTGACTTTTAGTAACATGTTCTGGTTCATAAGGGTACTTCATCACTTAAATAATATGTGTGATGATGCGGTGGTTGATGAAAAATATGATCTTAAAGTGTTATCCTGAAAATGAATGCAGAAAGTTGGATGATTTACGGTAGCCAGCAGAAGGATCTCTGTCTAAAGTCGCAAGGGAGGGCAAGAAAGATTGTAGGTTAGTGAAAGGTGAAACTGCCCTATATTTCTATCCAATTTATTGAAAATAAGAAATGACCCGAAGCCAACAGGTCTTACATTTCTAATAAACTCATACATCCAGTGTGACTTGAGGGGTATCAACTTGTAATTTTTTTAGCTTAAGTTGTTCATGCATCTAGTAATGCAGACTACATAGCATTTGAACTATGAAGATGCTCCTCAATGCACTATTTACTTTGCTAATGACATCAAACCTAGTTTTTCTTAGGAATATTTTTCCAGTGTTATTTTGCCATTACTGAAATACGTAGTACCAAACTGACAACTTTCTAAAAGTTGTTTTCAGATTTTACTGAATCTCATTAAATATGACTTCACTGCAAACAGATTTTAAAGTTCTGGATAACCTTTGCAGCTCCAGGAGACCCAGACCAAACTGGGTTGAAAATGAATGTTGGAATATTCTCCCTTTCATTTGAAAAGCAACCAGATGGTTCTGTATTTTTAGCACAAACAGCCAATATTAAGCAATAAGTGACAAATACATTCTAGGCTATTGTGACCAAGGAAATAAACTTATAAAAATACTTCCTTTCTGGTACTTTGCATTGTTTTTTTTCCCTCCCATCCAAGATTGTGTCACTCATGACTCTAACTTAACATTAATTTTGGCACTGGTTCATATGGAGACAAACTATCTGGAATGAAAGAAGGAACTTCTCAATGTCTACACATGCAAAAATAGTTGTTTTTTTTTTCATTGAATTAGGTCTCAAGATCTATATACAAGGTTCCAAAGAAGTAAAATAAAAAAAGAGAATAGCTAATGTTCCAAGTAAATGTAATAATTATTAGTTCTGAGAAGGCCACAGTTACTATGGTAATATTAAAATTTCCTGACACTGAACATGATTTGTTATCATTAATTTTAGATATGGGTACAAGTCCATTATGATAGCACTGAGGCATAATGTGCATTCTTGGACAAGGGTATGCAATTAACTTTAACTGAGGGTGCAGAGATACTTGATGGAGATCTGGTAATTGTACTAAAGTCTGATCAGCAGGAAGCAAAATGCCACCTCTAGTGCTGCCAGGCTTAGTTCTGTGTGTTCTCTTTTCATCCATGAAACACAAACACTGACCTGCATCTGCAATCTGACAGATTGCCGGAAAAATCAGAAATTCAGACAGTTCTTCAGCAGTACTAGAATCATTTATGGCCAGGCATTATCAGGCTGAATACATTTTCCCCTCATATAGATAGCTCTGTTTCAATAACCCAGTGTTAATTCAACAGAAAACAATGTTTCCTGTACAAACCCAAATGTCCTTTATAGCTTCCTGTAGCACTGCAGGCTGCACTCCTACTCTCATCAGCGAGATTTGCTTTTACAGATGCGTCCTCACACGACAGACTTCATTCAGCACATTAGATTTATGTACTACTCAGGCTTCAATTTTTGTTCTTGAGGTAGGAGGAACACAGGAAATCACAATATAAATATGCACACACTGAGGACATTAACTCTTATCTGAGATTATCTACTTCACCGAGGAAGCTCACATAGCTCTAGAGAAAGTGAAATGACAGAAAGGGAGCGAGGGAAAAGGACTGATACTTTAGATACAGAGCATGTCCAACCACCTTGACACATGGGTGCAGCTAGGAATGAGCAGGATCTTCCTGAGCAAATCCAGTTGCTGCATAGATGCGTTATAGAATGAAATTTGTATGACTTTGCGGACTGAGCCTCTTTAGGCAACCTGTCTTTAGAAGAAGTTATGTATCTGGGAGCATGACACAGCAAGTATCAAAATAAATAGATTTCTAATTGCCAGTAAACTTATTTAAAGTTTAATAAACCCACAAAATTTGGTGCATTTGGGCTGCTTAATATTTTAAGCTTGAGGTTGGCAGTTTCTCAGTGTTGATTGCTGCAGCTATGTGGTGATCTGCCAAGCACGAACACTGTGCAAAGAATTCTTTGAAAGGTCACCAAACAGTAGCTTTTGTTTCATTTCTGTATGTTTAGATTATTGATATCCACATGCCATTAATCCTCTTTTCTTCACCCCAAAAATGTAGAGATTAATTAATTAATTAAGTATTAATAAAGAGAAAATATGTTCCACCTGAATTTCTTTATCATTTGTGTCTGTGCAGTTGAAAGAGTTTTATTAACCCTGATCAATGCCATGCTACTTCATCAATCTTTGTTATCCTTGAACCTCATAGAAGTGGAAATTCCATCACTACATATCACCTCATCATAATGTTGTAGCTAATTCAATCTAGAGACAAGTACGTGAACTTAACCTATTGTGTTTTTCCCTGCAGAGATTTAACATTAACAGAGATCTCATCCAGACTAAGCAGCTGTTGATTTATCTGAGCTGCTTAACCCTCCTGTGCTGATGAGTTGATGGAAAACCTTAGAAGAGTATGTTTACTTACGATACTTTCAGGACCCATTGCCAGTGAAATCACAGTCCCATCAAAATAAATGTGTGTTTTGCTACTGGCTTCATGGTTTTACTTAACCAAAATAACTCATCTTGAAGAATCTGGGAGCTTCTGGACCTGAAGTACAAAGCGTGTTGGGAAATAGTAATTAAAAAAAAAAACAAAAAACTCTTTTCCTGTCCAAAAAACCAAATAGTTTTGGATTTGGATCTCTACTAAGATGCGTCTGCAAATGAGCAGTTATTTTATTAGCTGAAACACATCTGTCTTTACTAATGATAGGATGAGCTGAGATCAAGTCGGAAGCATTGCTTATGGGAATGAAAAAAGGCAAACTTCTGGAAGTACAAAGAAGCTAAGAAAATGATGCACCTGAACTGAAATCTTAGAGTCTGAGGGAAACAGAAAAACCAGCTAACAGAGAAGATTGACCTTTTCACTGTTTGCAGGAACTTTGTGTTGAGAATCAAAATTTTGTTCCTCCAACCGTAACTTCAGGTTTACTGGGGAATGGAGACAAGCTCCCACCATCTGTTACAAATACTGCCCATTACTACAAATTGCACGATACTCATTGTTCAATCCGCTCATACCATCTTTTTATCTATTGCTTCATTGCATGTGTTGGATGAAAGTTCCAGCTAGTCTTCTGGACGAGACTGTATAAAACTGAGTTTATAAAATTCTAAAAGTTGGACCGAGATCTAATTATGTCTTGCCAACTAGGTGACCTGTCCAGTCAAAACTGGCATCCTCTCAGAGGATGTACTGGTGGGAATAGACTAAGGAGCTAGCAAAACAGTCTTTAGTTGAAGGTTGGAGATTTTGTTGCTGAAAGTGACACTGTTTTGGCTCATATGATTCTGCAGAGTATTTAAAGTGTGTCATTAATGAATGACACACAATGGCTCTTGGTATCAGGACCAGTCAAATTACCAACTATGAATAATTTATGTGAAGCATTCTAGCAATTTACATCCAAAATTGTAGCTCAATGAAGACTGGTATTTCACAGAAATACAAAGCAAAAGAAAATGTTTCAAATAATTTGTTCGTTCTTTTTCTCCAGTCAGTAAACCCAGTGTGTACATATAACGTGATAAAGATTTGGGTTTCTCAGTGTGACAATAGAAATTTGCTTTTCACAGGCATCTTTTCTAAAACATGTTTTAAGATAACAAAAGGTTAGAAGAGGCTAATACTTTTTCATGGTAAGCTTTCTTCTTCATCACTGTTTCAGTCCAGCATAGTCAAGAACAGGGATTCATAAAAGTGACCTAGCCCCATTATTCTCTTTGAATTATTGGCAAGATTACTGTGTGCTGGCTGCAGGTGACTAAGCACACCCTTTCACACTTTACATCCTGATATACTTAATACTGTTCATACATCTGCATATACGTATATGAAAACATCATTTGATTTGCACAGCACCTGTGTATGGAGTGCAGGTTTGTATATTTGTATGTGTACATGTGTGTATGTACAAATATGTCTGAAACTCTACTGTAAATGTCATACTGATGTAGAATACATTTATGAGAATTGCATTTTTTCCCTAGGATTTAAATGATAAATAAATACAAACTTTCAGATATTTTGTCCTCAGTTTACAGATAGGAAAATTGCACCTTAGAAGCCCACAATATTTAATAGGTACTCCCAAAATATATGTGCTTCTGGGCTGCTGATCTTATATAGTCCACAAATTCGTGTATGTGAAGTATAGACATTTTCTGGTATTCTTTGACAGCATCATGCTACTTTATATTCTATTTACCTTCTAAAGCTTGACATACATTGCTCAGAAACGCCACTCTCAAAGAGTTCTCTTTGCTTCATCCTTTACTGATCATAATGTCAGGCTACTGCATTTATGAAAGTCCTAATGTTAATGTTTTCTATTCGAGGTTTGGGGAAAGATCCCAAATAATGGTGTCTGCTGCTAACTAAGATGGCTGGTCTGAAAGTAATGCATCCTACTTTGTGGTATCTGCCCATGAAATCAGAGGTGGATGTTGATGGTATGGCAATAGGGGCTGAAGCTTCCCCCCAGTATCCCGTTACAGGTTGCTGCTGTGTGACAGATGGCAGCAGAGGGGCAGTCTGACAGAATGGTGTCTGGCATGGAAGTGTGTATGAAGCAATGATGTGTTGCTGAATTCCTCCATGAGGAAAAAATGGCACCCATTGACATACATCGATGTTTACTTAATGTTTGTGGACACCAAACAATAGATGTGAGCACAGTGAGGTAGTAGGTGGTCAGTTTCAGCAGTGGCAAATAGCAACAGTGGGTCACCTCTGCTGGTTCGGATGTTTACGAGCACAGAATGCAGGCTCTTGTTCATGGCTGGCAAAAATGCACAGCTAATGGTGGTGACTGTGTTGAAAAACAGTGTTTTGTAGGTGACAATTTGCTCTATCAAATAATATTATTGTGCTCTTTGTATCTCTTGTAGTTTCCATGGAAATAAATAGAAGGCATTACTTCTGGAGTGACCTACCTACATAATCAAGAACAAACTTGAACTGTCTTAGTAACATCAACAAAGTAGCATCTTTGAGGATAATTCAGATCAAGCACAATTTCATTTGTTATTCAAGAATATGGATATCCTACCTCTGACAAGTACTAAATTCCAAGTGAAAACAATGAAGTAGGTGCATGTGCAGAGTTTGAGAAAGATAAAAGGTACATGAAATACAGTTTGCTATGTAATACAAAGGACAGAAGAAAGAGATATGTGGGCATGATTGTATCCTCAGATCCTCTACTCATGCATTGTTGCTATGTGAATTAAGTGAAACGGCATTCTGCATTTCTCTACTCACACAAATTTGTGCGGAAGCTACAGAAAAATGAAACATTATTTGCTCTAGATTACCTGATATTCTTCAGAGAACACCACTGGTGGATTGTGTATTTTGGCTGTGAGAAGGCTTCAATCTTACAGTATTAGAAACTCTCAGATACTGTCCATGCCATGACCTAAACAAAATATTTCATATACAGAATTGTATTTTTTTTAAATATTTCAAATGCTAAGTGTGGGCTCTTTGAGAGTCTTCTTCCATTGCTATTGGTTTCTTCAGTAAAATGCCGAGAGAATAGCTGGATGCATCTTTGAATAGGATTGCATTTTAGCATCTTTTAATGTCATGCTGTTTATTCATATATTGCTTAAAATTCAAGAATTTTTCCTTTTAATTCTTATGTATTTTAAAATACTGCTGAAAATGCACAGAATACTGTGTGAAACCACTAAATGAGACTATTATTTTCCTTTGTTCTATGCTAATGAATTCATTAATGGTTGTTGAGTTATTATCAGGGGCATTCTTCAGTTGTTATATTAGAAAGATCTTTATCTAGTTTTAATGTGAATCTGTTCATTAAATATCTGAGAAAGAGCAGATGATTTTTCCTGCAGAAGAATAACCTCCAAGCCCTTGAAACACACTACAAAATGTTCTGGTAATTTCCTTGACTCTGATGTGTATTTGTTTATGCTCTTCACTTTGGTTTTTTTTGAGAGATTTTCCAGAAGATCACAATGAATTGTGCAAACATGCCAACAACTGTAAACAAGGAATGCAAATATCAATTCTGTATTTATAATAAGCAGTGTAAACAATAATGCTGTTTTTTTATAGTTCTGTGCTTTGTCAAATAATCTTTCCTAAGGCTAATAAAACAGGCTTTTATAGCTTTACTTACATTGCTTTTAATTACTGATGAAATTGCTTAATTTGTAGATGGCATTATTTTTTTGCTTAAAGATTGTAACACTTAATGAAATTTTACTTTAAAGAGATAACACATTTCATTTAAAAAGAACTAGAAATATTTTGAAATCCCATCATTAATTAATGATGCCTGACATCGCATCTACTTGTGAGCATATTACAAGCGCACTTCACTGTTTTACCTGATGACCCACTCTCATAGCTCTTTGTTTCTATGCACGCTATCTTCAGATTTCTAATGCCTTCTAATCATAAGCACATTGGAGGTATAGCTTAGTTATATAATTTTAAGGAACTTGGTAGAGAGATGTCTCTGTTCCTACTGGAATTTTGTACAGTTTTATGAATGACAGATGACCCTAGCAGGTGACCTAATAGGTGATATATATAATTGAGGTTGTGGATAGCGATTGTCCTTTCTAGAAGGAAAGCTTGTAAATGACATGAATGAGAAATGAAAACTGAAGAAAGGGGAATGTTGTACATAATACTGCTTCTGATACTTTTCAAGCCCATAGCAGTGGTGTGTGAAGTCACAGGCATGGCTGAAGTACAATGCAAAAATGCTGTGAGATAAACCCATACTGTGGGGTAGCTGTAAGTCATGGTACCACAGTTGCCCATGCTCTCATTTTTCTCTGTTCATGTTGCACAGCAAAGACATGTACTTTTGGTTTGGTACTGGCTCAAATGCTAAATGCCATAACCATCTAAATAACCCCATGAGTGGAAAAAAAGAAGGTGGGGATTTGGGACAGTCATTATCCTTTTGAAAGCCATGATAACACTTAGCACATCTGAAAGTTAGCCTGCTTGTAAGTGCTGTGCTGGATAATAGCCAGAGAACTCAACACACAACAGAGTAAAGCGTCTGTTCTCTTTCAGCAGCAGCTACTGACACTGTAGACAAACCAGCCACATTTATCTTGCTGCCAGTTCCAGACCCTTTCCCTGGTGGCATTGTTCCTTCCACTCATTCTGAATTGCGCTTTAAGGCAAAACAAAGGTCCCTGACAATGAGAGAAGCAAAAAGTAAGTCCATAATAATAATACCATGTGGACACAGGACTTGAGCAGTAAGGGAGAAGGAAGAGCAAATTTTGAATTTTGCAGTAAGTGACAGAAAATAAAAGTATTCCTAGAGAGCAGCTGCAGTGCTGGGATCCTGTGATCAGATAATTTCCTTGAGGAAGGGAGCCAAGAGCTTCAGCCATCATTGACAAATGGCCACTTTTACAGTCTGTTTTGGCTTTCAGGATTTTGTGTCCTCTATAAAGGGGAAGCTACCATTCAAATGTAAGTGACGGGCTTAAGGCAGAAATTATGAGTAGAGCCTTCTGTGCTTGTGTTATGTGGGAAGACAGATGAAACAGCCAGAGAGGTCCCTTCTGGCTTGAAGAGATCTGGGAGCTGAGCATAAAAGATTACGGCTTCCCACACAAGCTAGGTCAAGTGTGCAGGATAGATCTTGAGGGAGTTTTGAAAGCAGAACGTTAGGGCCTGGCAGGTCAGAAAGGGTATCCCTTAGAGAATAAATTAGTGTCAAGCTCCTGAAATAAATCGTATCTGGAAATACACAAGTGATCCATGTGCTTTGGCTATGTTTTTTCCAAACTTGTATGTGATTTCCAATAAAGTTTGAATAAATATGTGGCTATGGAGGGGTAAATTCTAAACTTTCATGAGCAACTGATAGCATATTTTAAACTCATATGTGCTGAAACAATGTGGGGCACAGTGGCTCCAAAGCACTTGTTCTCTATGCCAGAGTTTAGACAACCAAATAAATCAGACAAGCATCTGGCCTCATTGTTGCAGTTAAAACTAGACATGAAGAATTACTTTATATGAATGTGATGAGACAAAATTAAATTTAAACTTCTAACGTAGTCAATAAATTTTACAATACTCTAATTTTTCAAGGAATCTTGCCTCAAGCAAGAACCACAATGGGAAAGATATATATATAGTTCTTAACTTCTAATGCTGAATAACTGTTTTCTCCATTTAATAGATTTAGTGCTTCATCAGCTCTATAATAGCACTTATCCAGTTAAGAACTAGAAGTATGAGGGCTGCTCTGAAGGTAGTGCCTCCTATTTTGTGATGTTGGCCCATGACATCAGAGGTGGATGGTGGTGGTATGACAGCAGAGATGGAACCTTCCCAACAATATTCCATTACACTAATAAGTCACATAAACTTTATCTTTTCATCTGTCCTACAAATAACACAAGGAATGTCTCTGTTAGTGATTGAGATGTGATGTGAAAGCTGTGCAGTGTTTCTGTGTTTGAATGGATACTAATCAGGCTCCACCTATTTTAAATCCATACAGTTCTCCCTTTATAGGTATTTGTCATTCATGACCTTTCAAAGCATATTGTATTAGGATGGTAATCTTGATGCATTCAACCTATGGACCATCTACCTAAGGAGGAAGATATGCAAGTCTGTGCCTTGTCATCGGAAACCTCTGACAGAGGTAAAATCTAGGTATGTTTTTTTCTAATGCTGATATATAGGCTAAGATTTTTCACCTCTGTGTAAAAGCTTTATAATTACCAAACATCGTTGACAACTGAAAAGTGGCTAATGAAATGGAAGTTTTTAAGAAAGAAAGAAAGATACTTAAGAAGTTTATTTTCAGAAATCTAACCATAACGGAAATGGTGTAGTCTGAGGCTCTGGAATTATTTCTTTTCAAAGGGTTCCACACAAAATGATAATGTGTACAGAATATTAGATTTTGAAGCTGAAAAAAGAAATCCTGATGAAACTGAAAGAAATGTTGGTCCCCTCTAGCAGCTACAACCAGCTCATCCTGTTTTGTACAGTCATTATGCTGAAATGGCCTATTTTTTTCCACAACACCTTCATACTTGCATGACTACCAACATTCACAGCAGTAAATAAATTCATTCATCTGAATAATCTCACTGAACACAAATAACAGTCTATGTTACAGCAGATCCTGGGTGGAGGGAGATAAAATAAGCCTCTGTTCCTCTAATCCATGCCCACAGGGACACAGCCCATGCATTAGCCAACATCTCTGCCTTCTTTTTGCTGACTTGTCTGTGCCTGAGGTGAGTGTAGAAAACAGAGCATGGCAGGCATGGACTAACAGAGGTTAGGAGAAAAAAATACAACCAGTCCAGTAGGATGATTATGGAAATAAGTTTGTCTTATTGTAGGCAAGATTGCTTACCATTATCCCACTGTAGGTTCTGTGTAAATCCTTGTTACTTGCAAGTCTTTCTCATTCAACCTTTTCAACTGCTTAGAGCTTCTGATGTGAAATGTATGACATTTTTCATTCTTGCTTCCCTACTGCTCTGCATGCCCCAGAGTCTGCACACCGATAACAATTTTCTGAGTCTTTCTACTTCACAAGGAACTCTACCTAAAGAAACTTAAGAAACAGTCTGTTTAAAATTTTATCAGTTTTCATCCTGGTTGTATTTTTATTTAGGCCCACAAATTTATTAACACAAATATTTGTTTGGGTGCAGTTATAACCATTTTTCCTTTTTTAAACCCTTCCAAATATTAGATCTGTATTGAAAACTACTCCCACTTGTTTTGCACTCAAACTTCTCACTACTTCTGTCGACTTTATGTAAATCTTTTCTTTTAGGCTAGAGATTTCAAAGCACTTCCAATGTTTCTTTTAATGCAAAATTATTGAAATGGCGTTCATTGTTTTTTTTTTCTCACCCAGCTTTAAAAAAGGATGTTTTTATAGACTACAAATTGAAGCAGGATATTCATGCCTGTGCTAAGAGAAGCACAAGAAAACATATTAAGCTTTCCAAGTTGCTGTGAAACATGTACATTTTGTTGTGCCCTCCTTCAGCAGGACTGGCTTTCATTCTAAGCACCAGAGACCTCAGACCACTTTAAAGACTTGCCACAGTTTGTGTCATCAATCCTTGTGTTTCTGCCTCATAGTTTTCATATCCTCTGTAACTTTATTGTCTGTATTTCTCCTTATCTCTGCCAGACTCAATAAAATTCATGTGCAAATTATAGTATTTTAACAGCCAGAAATATTGCATTTGTTAGAATAATTCCATGAGACTTGGATGTGCTTATGAGACACATGTGCATATGTTTCTACGCTCACATTTCAGGCATGTCTGCTGAGTGAGAAATGCCAACTAATGCCCCGTGGCAATACATTGGGCTGATGTTAAAGTAGCTGCAGGAAGGACCTTTGGGGAGACTGACTAACAGTGTTTTACCATGTGGCAAGAAAGAATTAGCACAGGTGGGAGAGCAGTGCTATCTATTATCAGAGATCAAATCTGCATCGTATTTACTTCAGTTCAGCAATACAAGCAGTGATCATGATCAGTGGAATTGAGCTCAATATTTATCTATTATTGTTGAGATCCAGTTATCAAGGCACAGCTAAATTCCACACAAGAAAATGCCAGCACAAATAATTAGTAATAATTTTCTCCTGCTCCGGAAACTGACCTGGATGGTTCTCTCTGTGCTTCGTGGGTATTTGAAAAAATATGTTTTTCACTCCATTACAGTTAACTTCTAAAGTTGGAGGCTAAAGTCCGCTGATAAAGTGTATTCTGTTTTTGCCTGGCCCAGAAGAGGTGTGGAATTGTTACACTCATGGCAACGATTGTCTTTCCTTGTGGAAGGAACCATAAATTCAACATTATGACTTAGCCATAGCATCACAGAAGAGAAGCAGATGGGTTTCTGAGAGAGAAAAATCCCCATGTAGTGTTTTAAAATTATATCTTTTTTAATCAGAAGAATGTCTGGGAAAATGATGAAAACGCAAATAGCTACTTATTAAAATAAGCTGTAACAAAACTCCTTGAAGTGAGTTAGTACATTTTATTTTATCACTGAATTGCATTTTAATATAGGCTCCCACAAAAACTGACTTAGACTTTTACACTGACTTGAGGGGAGTATATGATATATTCAATAATCCCTGTCAAATAAAGGCACAAATCTAATTAAGCAATAAATCCATAAAAATTGTTACAGACAGTTAATGAGTGGCTTGCATTTTCATAACAGCAATGGCATATTAAAAAAGCATTAGCTGTTGTAGTATGGCTGGAGTAGTTATACTGATAAATTAGTCATTCTGGCATTTCATGACTGACTTTTAATCACTTGGAGCTGCAGAGATGTGCTTGGTTTAGAATTTGTGCTATTATTCATAAATTCTATTAAAAGAGAGTTAATCTAAGTATCTATCTGTATTTGTAAGATATCAGTTTTATAAAATGAGTTACTTTTTCATCTTAAAGGTATTCTTCTCAGCAGAACAAGCACCTCTGGCTAACAGGGATCTAGAGCTGATATTAAAATTTGGTATCAAAACCACCAGTTTATAAGTACAGATTGTAAAATCAGTGTTTTTAACAAGAATCTAATAAAGAGACAGATTGCTGTAATATGTTGGTTTTAGGATTATGACATTAATTGAACTCATATAATCTGTTATTAATGACAGGAATATATCTAAACCTCAGTTCATAATTTGAATTAAGCCAAAGTTGGAACATTAGTTAGGACCCTCTCTACTCTCCTCCAGTTTCATTACTATGTGGGTAATTTGGTGTTTCTTGTTGTTGCTGTAGTTTGTGGGTGGTGTTTTTTGGAAAACCAATTAGTTATGGGCTTCTTCCTATTGCATGTTATTCCTGCTGAGCAGCACCCAGTTCCTGTTTATTTACCTGACTCTGGCAAGCAGGTGACTGCACACTCAGCACCAGCAAATCCAGTAGTTTCTGGAGAGCTGGAGATTAGCCTTAGGGTACTAAACAGTGGTGGTCTGCTTGGGGCTGATGACCTCTTTTGGGGTAATGCTGCTCCCCAGCAGCTCTGAGGGTCACTTACTCTCACATCAGAGTTGATTTTCACCATCACATAGCAATTATGCTACTGCAACTTGGGACAGCAAATGTCTGTGATGAAGTCTCTGAATTGTTCTGGGCTGAGACACTGCTGCCTTCCCTCATATATCTCATAAATATGCTTTATGTTGATCATATGCCTTTAAACTACTGCTTAATGGAATAAAGGACACCAAACAATAAATTGAAAAGGGATAAAAATGAATCTGTCAAGTATCCTATGGTATATCTATTTCTGCAATGCTTTTAGCAGTGAGGAAGAGCCAGGTGGTGTTTTTATTTATAACAGATACACATTATATGCAGCAGGTTTAGTTTGTGATGTTGAAAATATGTAAGGAACTTTTAGCTGTTGTAATATATTTAGTAATAATACTCAGTGTCTCAGAAGCTCACTCCAGCTGGAGATAAAAATGATCTTAACAGGCATTAATAAATTAGAGTCTAAAGTACCTTTACCCTCATTTAACTTGTTTTTTGAAAAAGAAACCCTTTATTCCTCTTTAAAATGAATCTATGATAGCTGTTGTTTTTAAAGAAATAGTACACAGTTTATTTATTGTTCATATTAATGGGAAAAAAAAGCTGATAAAGGTTATAGGCCAGCTTTATTTATATATATCTTTCAGAGCGACGGCCTGCACTTGTTCATGAATGTCAGAGGTGAAAATCAAACTCCTGCAGAAAGGTCACGAAGCTTTCAAGATTTGTTAGACTCTCAAAAAAAAATCTTGTATAGGATTTGACAAATCGGTAGGATTTCCTGTGTGAAGAAGAAAGAGCTACAGAAGCTGAGACTACATCATTCATCTTTGAGGAACTGCAGCTGAAACTTTTTCTTTTAGACATGTGTTGCTATATAAATTTCCCTCATTGAGTCACATACTTTAAAATTGTGTATTATTTTTTCTGGAGTAGATTCTCCCCTTTTACCACTGAAGTGTGGTAAATATTTAAAGGAAATAAAGGTGTTGAGTTTGTGCTAAGAACACTCATCTCTACTTTTTCATTTGTATGAAGTGACCCTGTTTAAGAGCACAGGTGCTGGGAGTGAGTCCTATAACCAGCCCCATCCTGACGCTACTGGTGCTGTGCAGGCTTAAGCAGGGGAGCTAAAAGAGAACTAAAAGATGGAACTTGGAAACTGATCTCCTGTTTAGATAAATTTCTCCACAGACAGAATATCTTGCATTATCAGAAGTCATTTTATAGATGATTATTGAGTTATACTCAAACATGCCAGAAATACTACAATGTCTAACACATGAGAGACAAAGGGGTAAGTTGGCAGCTTCAACAGCTTCATCTGATCCGGGAATCTTGGATGGGGCTTGTCTGAAATTAGCAGGCTGCCTACCTATGTCACTGAAGGCAATGGGAGAAAGTCAGATAAGGGATAGGTGGCATGCTGTCTGGGTGGATAATCATAGAATCATAGAATCGTTAAGGTTGGAAAAGATCTCTAAGTTCATCTAGTCCACCTGTCTACCTACCACCAAATGATGTGAGTAAACTTGCTCTTATCCTATTCATACCTGTAGAATCTAATCTGGCAGAGATTCAGATGGCTCCATACAAGTCTAACATTAATTAATTCTTCTGTTCACTAGCTTGTATAGATCATAGCAGCAGATGAAGGATTTCATGGCCTTACTGTGGTAATAAAGATGAATTTCATGGTATGTCATCTTGTCGAAGATTAACAAGATTGATAAAAAACTACAGAATAAGCTGTTATATTGTAAAAAATCTCCCCAAATTGTTTAAAGATGTTTCAAATACAAGAAATTGGGTTAGCTTTTCTTTTATTTTCTAGAAATTGCAGATATTCTTATTAAGTTATTATTTCTTTCACTAACCGAGTTTCGAAGTCATTTAGGTATGACAGTAAAGTCAGAGAAAGCCATAGAAAAACTATCAGTTCAGATATAGGATAATCAGGATATATTTCTTTATGGTCACCATTGGAAAAAATTCACCCAGTGCAGAGCAATAGTTCATGCATGTGTGAATGAAATCTAATTAGAACTTACATGACGTGTAATTGCCTTCATGAAGGCATCTCTCACAGGGGCAAATCTCACTGCTCTTTGTTCCATGATCAAGAAATTCCTAAACATACTTTCCAGAGTGTAGTTTCAGGGCTTTTTTCCCCCCCTCATTAGTCCTATTTTCAACTGAACAAGGCATTTAAAAACATCTGTCCACTGTCGAAAGGTCCACAGACAAATTAAAAATGCATTTCAGGTTTATGATATCTATCACAAGTCATCCACTTATGAATATTAAGGTACTACCACAGATACTCTCATGTTTAGAAAACATAGTTTTCTTATCAAAAGAATGACAGAGAGAAATATTCATATGTAGACTTAGAAGAGATTTAATATTAATTCACCTCTTAAATTGTTATGTGTCCTTTTATATCTAGTTGAAATCTTAAAACCAATATACTGTTACTGTCTTTCAGTTGATACTCCCTCAAAATTTCTTCTATTTCATTTTTGTTAAGCTTCTTATACCTGGTACAAATATAGAACACCCTTACAAAGACCATGGAGTATTCCTATATTCTTTAAAATGTATTTGTCCAAAAACATTTCTAAATCTAAATGTCTACTTATATGCTTTGCAGTTATTCATTGTTGGCTAAGGAATCAGTCTTCCTGGAATTTGTGCCGACATTCACAACCTGGTTGCCAGATGCTCACATGATACTTGCCTTTTGGTGTAGGAAGGCCAATGCCATGCTCCCCATGGAGATATTTACAAGGTTTGTAAAGGGCTGAAAGGCATTTGGGACCTCAGAGCTTGTGCATAACTGGAAGGCTGCCCAGGCGATCAAGGTTGTATATTGACTAAGAAAGAGAAAATAAGTTGGCATGGATGGAAGCTGAAACTCATTCTCAGGTGAGGCGAGGATTACCACCTACACAATTTAAATTCTGTATTTTCACTTTTCTTGTAATGTTTTGACCCACAGTATCAGTTTCCTTAGTGAAAGAGGCAAAGCTACACAGCTGTGCTGCATCAAGCAGGGCATTGAGTCGGTCAGCTGAACACCCGGACACTGCAGTGCCAGAAAGCAAGCTAAAGGTTAAAGTGTGGATAAACACTTCACTGTTTTTAGCTAGTGCTTCAGCCCATTTCCTGTTCTTGTTTACTTTATGGATATGTATGTAGCCAGCTGTCTGCCAAAGCTGTAACTTTTCCGTGAAGTCATATTTATCAGTAGGATAATGAATCAGACAGATAATCAATGCTACATTTCAAATATGGCCTCATTAGTGCCCTTGTTTAGTGTCAGGGAGAAAATATCTAGCAGGTTGCTTGCCATTTGTCTTCCCACTTCTGGGAAATACAGTTTCCTTGCTTTTTTGTCTTTACACGTTGTGTTGAATTTGATTCTAGCCACTAAACCTATAATCCTTAGCTTGCATCATTCTGTATGTTTATGAACTTTGAGTGGCTATTTCTTTCCCCATCCCTCAGATTTGTTCACCTGCTACTCCAAGTTGTGTAAGATGCTTACTCATCCTGAGCTTATTCTGAAGACCAACCGAGGACATTGCTGTGGTCCCCATGCCACGCACAGTAGGAGAACTGCAGCTGAGCAGAACTGTTTACTCGTATGACTGTTTTACCTCTTGATGTAACTTACTATCTCTATATAAATGCACTATGATCTTCCCATTCTTGGCTTTCTCTCTCATTATGCTTCAGAGCTTCTGTGTCATTTATTGTTCCTTTCAGCCTAAGAGAATCATTTCCTTTAAAGCAGTTCCAGACTAAAGCACTTTGCACCTGTCTCCTCATTTTTGTCAGTCATTTGCTGTCACCCCAACTCCATCTCTTTTATTTTCAGCCCAGTTGGGTTCTTGTGTTTGTTTGTTTAATGGCGATGGACCAGAACTTCAACAGTAGAACAGATCTGGACTACAAATAACTTCATTTTATTTTATGTTAAGAAGACTTCATTAGCAGTTATATTGCACAGTATGGTTGATGATCTTTTGTGGCAATATGAAAGCACCAGAGAAATGGTTGGAGCCTGATACTGGGGAGAAAGAACAACTGCGACCAATCAGTGCAGTACATAAGCAGGCACTGCCATCAGGGAAATAGCATATAGAAGCCTCACTTGGTAAAAATATCTTTTGTATGATATTTTTAAATGACTGTATAAACTATGTAAGTCTTGTGGCATCTTTCATACATAGGAAATTTTGCAAAACCATTTGGTGAAAAGAAAAACTTGGACAGCAGTACTCTGATTTTTCAGTTATCTCTTGTGAGGGCTTATACCCTTCACATTTTTCTCTCTCCTTTTTCCCCTTTATATCTTTACTCTCACAACTTCCAACATTTTTTTGCAATTTTTAATTGCCTCTATATTTTATAAGAAATCTTCTATAGTTTCCAGTAAATCTATTACAGGCAGAAAACCAGGGACATATTTATTAAACATTCTTGATCACCCAGAAAAGCTGCTTTTTTAATTGTCATCTTACTTTACCACTTTCATCATGTCATGCACATGTTCATAATGTACAGTGTCTATGGAAACTACATGTTCTTTATGGTGCTTGGCTTTAAAGTAACTGAGAAGAATATGAGTATCAGTGATAAAGTGGTTGGAAAGTGCAACTATTTTGGGTTTCTTGGATCCCATGATCTCATAGGTCAGATTCTTACAACAGCTACACAAGGGACAGAAAAGCTTTCTGAGCTGTAGAACCTACTGTACAAACAAAAGCAAATCAGTCCTGTACCAAAATGATACTGAATTTTTTTTTTTTTAAGAGAAGTTGAAGTTTTGTGGATGTCTGAAACTTTTTAGTTATAATTCTCTGAATTTAGTAACGCTCATGTCACCTCATTTAACAACTCTTCACCTTCATTTAGGAAGCACCACCTTTGTATTTGGGAATTTTTAAGTCATGTATTATGGTATCTTTCAGTCATGCATGATCAATGGCCTATTTCTGCATCTAGGTAACTACGAGTCCTTTTTTGAAGTTCTCTTGTTGGACTGCTATTACTATGGCATTGTTTTTAAGTTAATTCATCCTTTTCTATCTACATTTTCTAAATCATGAATGAACTAATGAATAGAGATACAAATTCCCCATTTTTTTGCAAGCAATGTACCTGAAAATTCATAGTACTGTAGATAATTTGGTAGGATTTATTTACATTTGAAAATACATGCAAATTAAGATAAATTGCCATTAATCAGTGAGTCTTCATGTAACTCAGAACCACAACCAAATTGTAACGTGTCTTATCTGAGTATTAGTCTCATTTTATTATTTGCATAGTATTCTTCTGGTTTTACATCATTAGCTTTTATTTTTTAAAGTTCAGAGTGTAAATATGTAATGATCTGTACATTCCCTTTGTTACTTTCTTTTATTTCTAAAGTCAAATATTTGAACAGATTACTCACTGTCTTTCTTCTAACTTGATCCATTTCTGTATCCAAGTACTTAAAGTGAAAACTTAACTATAGTGAAGTTAAACATGAAGGTACGATGACAGTTGCCTTGCTTTTCATATCTAACTTCCAGTATGACATTTTTAAGATGGTAGATTCTCTCCAGATAGTTTTTCTAATATCTAAAAGTACCCATCAGGACCTGAAAAGGACACTGTATTTTACTGGGAGCATGCACACTGTGCTGGGTACCAGCCAGGAAAATAGATTTAAGTCAGTGATGCAATTTCAGCTAACATCAGGAGTTTCTTTCCAGTGTTTTTCTGCATGGTAAAATCCAGTTCTTTCATGTGTGGGCACAGACAGGAATTAGGTGGAGTAAGGAAATATTTGATATGAAACCAGTAATAGAGTAGCCATTGGGTTACTAAATAGATAATTACATAATGCTGTGCTGGATGTAGTCATTTTCATTTAGGAAGCAGCATGAGATTGACATAATAACCTTCTTAGCAATATCATTTTTAAGCATTGGGTTCCCAGCTGAGTATTTCTTGCTACCCTTGAGATTCTTTCATCCTCTTTTCTGATAATAAAGGAATTACCTTATTTTTCCTTCATTCCATTGAAATATATGCTAAATTAAATATTTGTCATGCTTTCTGGGTAACCATTGTGTGGAATTAATGTTTGCCAAATTAATTATTTAACTTCTTTCTTTTCTTTAGATGGCTTATATAGTATTTCTAATTTTTTTAAATTGTTGAAATACTTGATATCACCATTTTTTTCTTTGGATTTTTTTTCCACCATCAGTAGAGCCATATCCAATAAAAAAACATAAACAGTGAATAATTTTCTCAAAATTAAGAAAAGATCATTCATTTGTTGGCATTGTCTTCCCACCCCATTTAAAAATGAACAAACAAACAAATGCAGAACTCAAAAGATGTGTCTGGGGAGAAATACCACTCGCATGCATCTTACCTCCTTTGTCTGATGGGAACAACAGGGTAAAAGAAAATGGATGCAAGCTTCAATTTCTGGATGATAGGTTTTACCAATGAGCAGCATATCAAGTTGTTCACTTTACTTGCGTGGGCAGAGAAATTTGGAAAACAAGACCATCTGCATGCAAGTCTTTTCTTTTATGCTGGATTTATACCAGAGTAAATTTGTTAATTTGTTAACTTCATTTAGCTTTTTTCCAGGCTTTGATTAATGTGAAATAAGTAGTAAGCTCAAACAAGAGGTCCTTAATACAAGGATGACTATGCTAACAGGTAAGCAGCTGTTGTGCTGGACACAGTGAATATTTTAGGAATTTGCACAGTGTCAGCATAAGCAGTGTACCTGAGCAATTCACTGTGGTTTTCCTTCTGCAAGCTCTGACTCCTATCACTACACTTTTTAAACAGCAAATACTCAGAGAGGTGGTGAAAGTGGAGTAGATTAATTTAAATACCAATAGACAGAGATCCAAACAGCTCAGCTCCCAGAACAGCACTTCTTCTCTCCCTCCTGAGGAGCATGGCCTATGAGGGCAGCATTAACTGAGCCAAACTTCAACCATACTGCAAGAGAAGTTTATGAGGATCACCTTCTCCTCCAAAAATTTGGATCCATGTAATAGAAAGCAAACTGTAATTGGAGAAAAAAAATATATATATTACATTCTGCGTCGCCCATCCCTGGTAAATTCTCAGTGTTTTTCTGTCAAGGTTTCAGTAATTGACTACATTTGGCTTTGTGAAGATATTTTGAAGCAAATATATTCATACTCAAGTAATTGGGGTTACTTTTATTTTAATTTATTGTTTCAAAAAGCAGTATGAAAAATGCAGAAGAGGAAAAACTACCATGTTTCCATGAAATAACGTTGCAAATTACCCGTAGTCTGATCTTATAAATATTTGGGCCTTTATATATTGGGATTATTATTATTATTATTACTATTATTATTATTATGTACTTTACTATATACTCTCTGATTCATAGATTTTTATTACCTCTTCTCAATACTATAGTTAAGAACTGATGACCATGACGAATACACAATAATCAAGGTCCAAAGCATGGAACAAGAGGAGTATACTCATAATTATGTACTGCACACAAAAAAATCACCGATGCTATAAACTGTTTCTTCTTAGAGTCCAGTATGGCTTCCACAGATAACAGCATAGAGATAGAAATTCTGTCACACTTATGTATACTTTTTTTTTATTTTAAACCGATATCATAGCAAAATGTTAAACAAGGCATTCTTCATTAAATCTGTCAGTACAAGAGTCAATAAGGAAGACACAAGAACTTTGACACAAGAACCTGGTTTTAAAGAAAATAACTCTTTCTCAAGCTGTCTTTATTGGGCATTTTTTAAAGTTTTATTTTTAAACATACTTTTCTTATTGTTATTGATGCCTTCTCTGACATACCTTGTCCTTTATCAATGTTTATTTTATCCTAGAGAAATTTACTTGAAAGTTGTGCTCAAAATAAGCAATGACTAAAGCGGCTCTGACCTTAATTGCATCAAAGTCAACATGAACAGCATTTTGAAAAATAATTGCTGTTCAAATATCTAGTTTTATGTGGTCAGCTAAGATACAATAACACAACACCTTTTCAGTGGAAACCTCATTTTGTTTATTTTTTTTTCCCCACTATTAAGGCATCTAAAATGCATTTCTCCTCTAATTCTGTCTCTAAAGTTTGGATGAAAAATCTTACAATAAAAATCATGCATATTTACAAACAATCACATAAACTGTCCAAAATCAAAAGGGCTCTTCGTTAAATTTCATAGGAACCAAACTTAGTCTCTGAAGTCAAATTGAAGGAAATATGACCTCAGCAAGAGAAACATACTAAGGGTAATTTCTTACATTCAGAACCTTACATCTTGCAGAGTATAACTTATGTACTAACGTATGGTAGCAGGGAAGTGGAGTCTACTGTTGTTGCAGAAGTACTGTATGAAATGATTTATCTAGATGGATGGGTAGATAAATCATAACTACTAAGACCACCATCAGCTGACATGTATGAAGATAGGTACTGCCTTTTTCGTTGTTGTCTACGTACTACAAAGTTACAGCTGTTATTTATCGAAGTTGGCCTCCAGCACATAGCTTTTCTTGTGCAACTCCTAACAATCTCCAGGGGAGATTTCAACAGCAGCTGCTACTTCTAATACTGTAAGCAAGCAAGGAAGGAAGATGCTTTTGGTTGTGAATGCAAATGATTAGCTCAGGATGTAATTTGTATCCCAGAATTGTTATGATAGCTCAGCATTTTCTTGGTTCTTTATCTTTCCCCAATGAAATAACAGTCTTTTCAACTTCAAATAAGTCCTGTCTATCTTGGAGTTACATAAATGATATCATGAAGAATTCAGCATTGCCATGGCTCATATATTAAAACTAGTAAGTAATCAACGAAATATTTAAGACAAATTCAAACTCTCAAACTTCTACTTAAATAATCTTTTAAATATTCACAGATGCATGAGTCTAAGAAAAGCACACAAGAGCCAAAGTCAGCTTTTCAAACATTGTGATCTATTGAGATTTATTTAGATTGCAAAAATTCTGTTTAGTCCTTAACTAGTATATTTCAGGGCTGCTTTTGGAAAATCTCCTGCATCATGCTGTAGTGGGTCCTCCAAATTGTTCTTTCTGTCCTACTGAAAAAACTTATTGTCATTGTGCTTCACACACATGGTCAATATGTAGGCCAGCTGATTATTGGATATTCTGACAAAGATCAAGCTGGTTGAATAAGGTGATTTTTTCCTCCTTTATGCAGGTGAGAGTTGTACCATGCAAATAAATCAGAGGAGAAAAAGAAACAATCTCAAATGGCACAGGCAGTAGTTATTTCTGACTATGGACAAAAGCAAAACAAAAGGTGAGGACTGTCACTCTGGTGGCCTACGATTTTTTCTCTTTACGTGGCCCAATTCATTCCAAATTACGGTCCCTTTGATTCTACTGGATCCAAGGTTTATGTTGACCTTTTCTTCATGACTGCCAATACCAGCTTCCTTTCAAAGAAGTTCAAAGTTAATTGGAACAAATTTAGTTTTTCACAGTGAAAAATTGCCTCAAAAGTACTGAAATTACTTTTTTTCTTGATAGACTTTTTTTTTAATACACTGCTTTGGCTTCATGGTATAGAAAACAAGCCAGGAAGTGTCTGCCATGCAGAACTTCTATTAGCAGTTCTCTTTGACCGACTAGTACAAAGAAATAGTAATAGCTTTCTTAAATTAAGATATATATATAATAATGTTTATCGTGTTTTTGTTAATAAACTATATTTCTTCAGTACAGTAACATCACAGCAGCTTCGGAAATGTTTATTTATGAGGAAAAAATGTCATTCTCACTGCATTCAATGCCTACATTTTTGGTGTCACTTTTTTTACCCTTAGGGTTTACTTGCAGGGATCAGAGACAGGATGTTCTTTTACTAAATGTTTCACTAAATTTTCACCTGCTGTCGTTAACCCCAGAGGACTTGAATAACATTCCCTGATAAAGTAATTTCAGCTGAAAGCAAATAATTGGCACTTGTAATTTTTTAGAGGTTGAGGACTGTAAGATGCTTTTCAAAACAGAGGGGCTCCTGAGTGAAAGGATTTTCCTCATGACAACTGTAAGTATTTCTGTTTACTGCATGAAGATTATGTATATATATAAATTATGAATAACAAGGGATTCTGAAAAGCTGTTTGCTGTTTTGTTACAGGATATTTTGCCTCTGGTTTGGCAGGCTTAACAGACTTTTGGCCAGGGCATGGTTGTTAAAATGCGGGAGAGGGGGGGCAGAGGTTATTATTTCTTTGTCTTTTATTTCTGCTTTTGATGTCTATAAGAAATTAGATGATGGTGGTACATAAATTTTAAATTAACTACATTTGTATTGTGTTTAAAAAAAAAAAAGTTGCTAAAATGGGATGTAGCATGCATATGGAACAGTGGCATGATTATACAAATCAAACTATAACAGTGGTGATATAATCCAGTTCCTGTTAAGACTGATAAGGGAAGTTCTAAATTTGACTGGACTACATTCCACTATGTGTTTCTTTAATTATCCTTTCCTTGATAACTGCGGTGGGTGAAGGAAAAAGCTGAGATGAGAAATAGCTGCAAAAGTTCTAGCTGTTGTAAGACTACCTGACCTAATTCTGGCCTAGATTATCTTTGCTTAAGCGGTATGCTTTCTTAGGGACTACAGTTGTAGAATGGGTACAGAAAATGATCAAAAAAAAAAAAATGTACATAGTGCATACAGAAAAACAAATAACATAGCTCCTTAAATTAATGTCAGTTGGGAAATAGGAAAATAAGTTTAGGAAATGGAATCAAATTACTCTTTCACGTCCTGAAATAAAATGCAGCTGTGTACCTAAATAGGGAACAAACCTCTTATTTCCTCATGTAAGGAATAGCATATTGATGATTACTGAATAGATATGTTTTATAAAAGATGTAAGCAACTTTAATTCTGTGCTCCTTCTACTGTTTTTTATTTACCTTGCTAACTAGTTCAAGGAATTATTTCACAGGATAGAGTGTTAGGGGTTTCTGGAGTTCCTGGAGGGGAGGGAAGGCTGCAGGAGTCCCTGTGGATGCAGCCTGAAATAACCTGTGCTGCTTTGAAGGTTGGGCTGAAAGGAAAACTTGTGAAAAAGAAAATAGGATTCTCTTTCAGTCCCACCAATTCTCTTGTACAATGTACATGGATGTGGCCACCTGGATGTCTAATGGAGAAAACCATTAAATGGGCTTAGGGAAGCATGGAACATTGTTTGGGATCTGACCAGACCCATGTAGGTGTCTATTCCTGCCTTGTGAAGATTTGCAGGGGACAAGAGCATCTTGAGAAACTTGATGAGAAGTTCAGATACAAATTAAAAACTGTTAATGCTAGCGACACTTGCTTCACAGAATCCTGCCTGCTGAAACAAAAGGACAACAAAAGGCCCACAGAACGATCAAGGCAGGAAAACAGTTACTTGGTTTCTGAAAGCTGATGACCTGGTTTTTGTTGACAAAACATTCTGCATCTATCAGATACTAACTGCCACTTCCTCTTAATTCAGCTTTCCTTTGTGAGTTGCCTTATATGTATGCACCTCCAAAAGTAATATCTCATAGAATCACATAATGGCTCAGGTAGGAAGGGACCTTAAAGTCCATCTATTTTCAACTCCTTGCCGTGGGCAGGGCTGCCACTCACCAGCTCAGGCTGCCCAGGGCCCCATCCAACCTGGCCCTGAATGTCAGCAGGGATATGATGTCCATGACCTCTCTGGGAAGCCTGTGCCAATGCCTCACAACTTTCTGAGTGAAGAACTTCTTCCTAACATCTAGCTTAAATATCCCCTCTTTTAGTTTAAAGCCATTACCCCTTGTACTATCACTATTAGGCAACTTAAAAGTCGCTCCCTTTCCCGCTTATAAGCCCCCTTCAAATTCTACATATTTCCATGGAAACAAAAAAACAGATAGAAAGAGCACAACAACACTATTCGATAGAATGAATTCACAGCTACAAAACATTATTTTTTCAACATTGTCACCACCATTAGCCAATTTATGGGGATGATCCAATCAAGACACTCTCCATTTCATGCTGTGACAGTCTTAATGGCCTTCTGGAGTGTAGTTTGTCTTTCACATCACTGTTGCCACTCCTGAACCTCACCACCCATCGCCTCACTATGCTCGCATCCACTGTTTGGTCTCTACAAATGTACAGCAACTGTCAGTGAATGTCAAGGTGTGAAAATTCTTCCGTGTGGAGGAATTTAGTTCCACGCCTTTACTTCATACGCTCTTCCATGTCAGACACTATTTTGTCAGACTGCTCCTCTGCTGCCATCTGTTGCATGACAAAAAAAATGTAACAGTATTGTTAGGAAGGTTCACCCTCTACTGCCATACCACCAGCATCTGCCTCTGACTTCATAGACCAGCATAATAAAATAGGGGGTAGTACTTTCAGGGCAGCCCTTACACATGGATTTCAGATGAATTTTTGAGATAGATACATCATTATCATCTGTACTGTAAGTCTAGGGATGTAAATTGTTTCATTTAGTAAACTGCTCAGGGCTTTTAGGCCAAAGTAGACAATGACCTATTAGCATTTATTGGCTCATTAAGTCTAATAACCTTAGGCAAAGGATTTACAACAGTATTGAGTTTTTGGTTCAATCACATTGCACTTTTGCATCTTTGTGAAACTGAAAGACCTTTCAGACAAAGTTTTTCTCAACCCTTGCTTTACTTGCTATTATGTTCAGATGAAGGGTTTTTTCGTAGCTGGGCTATGAAAATGTTCAATGGCAATTCAGTAATTGTGAACCTCATCACCTGTGGATCTGTTCTTACAATTATGTTTTTCAGTTTTCCTTTGAAAGAAAATAACAAACAAACAAAAAAAACCCACAGCATGTCATCTGCCTATCTTTCTTTAATGACTGTAAAACCCCAAGTTGTTCAGACATCATTAATTATGTCTGATCAATTTTCTCAGGAAATATCACTGGGAAAGCCTTTTCAGAATGTACACTCTCTAATTAGAAAAATTCTCTTCACCTCTCACCCAATTTCAAACTGAGGTGAACATTTAAGTTTGTGGACAAGATCAAAACACAATTAGACTTTACATAGCTCCACAACTTGGAATATTATTTTGAAGCCTTTTTAAGAAATACAAAGAAAAGTCTGAGAAGCAAGAGATTAAGTAGAAGGTTTTTCCTTCTGAGACAAGAGACTACATCCTAACTCACCAGAGAGTGTCCTCAAATCCACGAATCTTAGGCAGTATTCAGATTCAGATAGGATGAAACCCACTGACACACTGGTCTTCCCCTCATCTCTCACCTCATCTGCACACACATAAATAGCATGCAGTTTTCACAGAAAGAAACACATGGGCCAGAAAGATTCTTAAAATATCCTCCATCCTGTTTACAGAGTTGTTGTGTAATATATGTACTTTATTATGTATATTGCATGTGTATAAGTTATGTAGTAATCTTTGACCTAGAAGATATTAATATATTTTTTGTTAATCAAAGGAGACAAATATATGTTTGTGTTAATCAGTGAAGAGAATGTGTAAATAAGGTGGCTTTCTACATTGTTGTGTACACAGACTGGACACTCTGTACATGATCCAAGATACCTGCAAAGTTAAATTGTATTAACACCTAAATCATGGCAATAGCTGGTGTACAGTTGATGTAATTTTATAGAACTAACGTTTAACAATAGACTAAAACATTAAAAATATAGGTTAGAGTAACCTTAGCTTGAAAAAAAAAAAAAAGACTTTGTGAAGTAGATATGAACAGACATTTGTAAGAACTGTTTCTTCCTTGGATTATGTCTTTAAAGTAATCTTGTCTTAGCAAGTGGAATAAGATAATGATGGCTGCTTTGTAAAAGCACTTAATTTTATTTTCACAAGTGTTAACTCAGAGCTTATTTGTTTTCTGATGTGTAGATGTGCAATTTACTTGTGCGTCTTCCAACATAACTGTTTAGGGAAATATATCTCACAAAGATTTAGCTGAAAATCAACAGGTTACTGATAAACTAGTTATTTTAATAATAATAAGCCAACCCCAAAAGTAAAAAAAAAAAAAAAAAAAAAAGTTTAAATCATGGGAACTTGCTAAAGGAAGGAGAAGTATTTCTTTCAATTCACCTTCTGAAAAAAGGATCTTTCTGTATGGCCATGCCTGAAGTGGGGTAACCACTGAATTGTTAAAATAATAATTATCCAAGAATAACCAAATCTTTTGAGATTCCACTCCTTGATGCAGAAATTTCAGCTCTGAACTAGTCTCTCCCTCTCCAGTTGCCAAAGGCAAGAGACATGCTATGGTGCACAGTTATTCTACTATCAATCAACTCTTGAACTGCTTAAAAAGTATTATAAAAATACAGCCTTTTGTTGCCACCCAATAGATCACACTGCCCAGAATCCCATCCAACCTGGCCTCCAGAGTTGGAGCAGCCACAGCCTTTCTGGGCAACTTGTTCCAGCGCCTCACCACCCTCTGATTAAAAAATTTCTTCCTCATTACAGCCTTCCAAAATTTAAAGGGAGGTTATAAACAGGAGGGAAATAAACTTTTTACACAGGTAGATAGTGATAGGACAAGGGGGAATGGTTTTAAGCTGAAGGAGGGAAGAGTTCAGGGAGGAGTTTTTCACAGAGAAGGTGGTGAGATGCTGGAAAATGTTGCCCAGAGAGGTTGTGAATGCCCCTTCCCTGGAGGTGTTTAAGGACATTCAATTCTTCTATGAAAAATCTGAGGTTTTCTCCCACTGCTTCCTAAAGCAACAGTGTTCCCTGACTCTTCTCTGTTTCTCAGCAGTATATCTCCTTTTCCCATCAAATCTAGTTTGAAACACTGGTGATGAGCTCTGCCAGCTTGCTGCCTAGTGTATTCATCATAAGATGCAGCAGGTTGAGGACCCGTCCTAGCACCTTGTCTCTCTAACTTAGCTATGCTATCCCACACCTTGTTGTGGGCAGGGTTCCTATCCCCTCCTTTCCCCTTCAACCCTTGTTTAAAGCACTGTCAATGATCCCAGACAGCTCCTGGGCCAAAATTCCTTTCTCCTTATGACCCCTATTACCTAGCTCTACCTCATTGGGTCAGGTGCAGAGAAAACTGCCCCATCTTGTTTAGGGTGAGAGGGTGAGGAGGTGAAAGGGACATGCCAACCTCCTAGAAAATAGTGGGGACAAACAGAAGGCTATCAGTATGGAGTGTAGAGCTGGAGAGCACCTTTCTTCCTCCACATAGGTAGTATAATGCGGAGTCTCTGTGGAAGACACAGTTCAAGTCTGTATTCTTCCAAAAATCTTCATGTCTTTATTATCTGTTTATATATGAGAAAAAATTATTCTAAAGGACTGTCTCACAGAGTAATTTAATGTAGAGTGTAGTGTTGAACACTGCACAAAAGCTGCGGATGTGTTTATTCCTAAGGATTGCCTCTAAGCTACTGTTAGCACGCAGTGCAGAATTGAATGCTGTAGAAAAAACTAATCCTTGACAATTGTTTCTGTCTCCAGGGGAAGGCTTGAACTAAGGGTGGAGCTACATCCAAAATAACTGGAAGAAAAAAAAAAAGGATCGAAGAGAATCCTCTCTGTTTGTTTGAGGCACTGAATGAGGCAGAGGTTGTATGAAAGAGCAATCAGATGACAGCCTCCATCCCAGCCTACGGGCACATCACTCTGCAGTTCCACCAGGTGCAGAGAGCCCATCTGGCACTTGGCACAGAGGAGGAAGGACACCCCCAGTCCCTACTACTGCTATTATTTACCTTGTGCTCTTTGTACACAAGCATTTTTTCATGCTATAGCTTCCTAAATCAGCAGCAACTTACAAAAACCATCCAGCTCTTTTTATGAATGGTGCAAGTGCCTATGGGATCATAGCATCATGGGGTAATTCAAGTTGCAGAGAACCTCTTGATGTCATCTAATGCAATCTCCAGATCAAACCAGGAACAGTGGTCAGATCACTCCTGGTTTTCAGGGTGTTATCCAGTTTGGTTCTAAAGGATGAATACTTCAGAAATATGCAGAACTACAAGAAGGGAGACAGATGGGTCATAGCAGAGAACAGAAAGACTGAGGAAGAAAAGGAAGAGGAAGAGGAAAAGGCAGAGGAGGTAGTAAATGTCTTTCTCTAGTACATATACTGTAAATACGAATACACATAAAAATACACATTACCAATGACAGCAATTGTACTAGATAACACAGGAATAGAAATGAAAGGGAAAATTGAATCTTTTCTCTAATAATTACTTCAAGGCATACTAAAATTATAGTTCAAAATAAGTAATAGTTCTTCATCATACCACTGGCATTTTTGAAATAACTGAAGTATCTTAAGCCTAGGCATATGTATCTATGCATGTATACATAAAGAAAAATACCTGAATAATAGATAATTTAGTATCTGACTGTATTTGTATAAATCTGTGACACCCTGAGAAATTATCTAGAGCGCACACAATAAAGAAATCTGTATGAAAGCAGCCACAGAACTTGGTGACTGAATATTTTGAAAAGATCTATCTCAGGAAGTTATCACCTGATGCTCAGGCTCCAGATGTTGATTGTAATAAAGGAGGAGGAAAAAAAAAAAAAGTGCAGGAATGATAATCTACAAGTGTGAGCTGAAATGAAACTTTCCAGAAGGCCTACATGATCTTCAGTAGCATGGTAGATTACAGAACAGCTAAATAAGAGTGTGGGATGGATTACCATGTTTCAACTCATCCTAAATGCTAAATTGTTGTACAAGGGAATGTAGATCATCAATTACTTTATAAATGTACAGAGGGTATTCTTCTTGCCCAAGAGAGATGCCCTAAATCCCCATTTTTTCTTATTCTGTAGAAAGACTAGCCTATTTATATATATATATATTTTAATAGTGTATCCTAGGTACACTATTCTTAGGTGATGTTTTACAACTATGTAGCTCACGAGAAATATCTTCAGTGGATACTGTATGATTTCTAATGATTTGTTTATATCTAGTTCTGCAACTGGATAAGTCACATTCTGTAGAATGCAACTAGATGCTTACAAGGAGATTTGAAAACTCAGAATCTGCCTGTGACATTCAGCTTTTTGTAAAATCAGGCCACATTTGACAAGCTATAAAACAAAAGGAAATAAACCCAATAAAAGCAGCTTTGTATGTGACTTTCATGCTAGATCTTACAATGAAAGAAACTGCATTAAATTAGCAATTATTCCAAAAATCCTTTTAAGACTAGCTAGACAGCTCATGTAGCAGAGGAACCATTGTGATAGGAACCATCACAAATCAAAGACACTAGCAAGGTGATTGTACAAGAAGATATTGAGTACTAAATGGATAATTTTCTTGCTACGGACTTTAATTCATCTATCCATGGCCAGTTCCAGCAGCTAGGTATAAATTAAATGCACACAAGCTGCTACCTAGGCTGTGAGTCTGTAGTACTCTGACATTTCTTTTCTTGTCTCCAAACTTTGTCCTACTTTCATGAACCACCTTATGTGCAATGACAGTTCACCTAGCATGAATTTTCAGTCTTCCCTTAGGAGTCTCCTTACATTAATAATTTATGAGAGTTACTATTGCTTTCTAGAGGAAGGAAGGCATGTGAAATATCATTTAGAAGATTCCATTGGTCGTTATTATCAAATGCCTAAGGAAAATGTTGTAGATAAAATACCAAAGAGTTTGCGCTATTTGAGCAACTGAGTTATATGAGTTAGAGACTGAGGAAAGGACAGTCATCCAGGCCTCATCTTCAGCTCATTGCCAGGATTTGCTAATAGTTCATGCCACACTTGACAGAAAATTGGCCTATCCTTAGAGATCTCCAAAGACAATGACCCAATATCCCAGAAGATCCTTCTTTATTGGCCTTCACAGTTTATCAAGATGTTATCTCATGGACCCCATGTGTTGAATTGCTAGGATGATGAAGCTGGTAAAGAAGCTATGGAGATGAAGAAATATTTGCGTCAATTCTCCCTGTGCTGCAATGGCAGTATGTAATAATAAGCCACCATATAAACTGCCAAATGTATCTTGAAGGGTCACACCACAGAGAGAAAGGTTTTAAAGCCTGGTCTGCATCATTTTGAACTTTTTACAGAAATAAATTTTTGCCTTCTCAAGACAATATTGTCATCCCCAGCTTCATTGGTACATTATGAATTAATAATGGAGCTGTCTTAATATCTTCTATTCCTCAAAAAAAGAAGAAGAAAAGAGTGGCTGACTCCCCAAACTCACTAGATACATGGAAAAATGTCACCAGCTCAAAATTGATGTAAAATTACTTCATCCCTTGATGGGATGGAAGGTAATATATTTTGGAGCCACAGTCCCTAGCTTAGTAAACCAATTAAGGTAATTACTGGGCTTAAAAACGTAGATTATTCCTGGGTAACTGATCATTGTAATTCCACCAACTGACTTGTGCTGAGAAAGTAAGAACATGCTATGTTTATAGGTGAAAAACGTGAGCAATTAATAAATAGCATTGTGACCTGCTTTGGAGAAAGAGATCAGGGAAAAGCCAAGCCTATATGAATGTTATCAGGCACACTGCTGCTTCATAAAATGTTGCTTCATAGCTAAAGAATATCTGCTGAATTCTCTGTGTAATTGTCAGTCCATACAGAAGCAGTTCATCAGGGCTGCTAACTAAATTCCCTCATGTTTGTAATGTCAAATTGTTGGTAAATCGTAACATTGCAAGACACTTCTATTAACGCAAGTTCTTTTTATACTTCTATATCAGTCATGGTAAATGCTGCCAAACAGATGAGTTTATAAATATAGCACAGTGCAGTCAGGTATCATGTTTGACAAATTGATGCTGTCTTACTCTCTATGGCTAAAAACTGGCTTCTGACGTATTAATTTTTATCTGAATTCAGATCCTGTCTTTGTCATGAGTAGTAGTAAGCAAGTCACTTATTAATGTTCCTGTTAATTATTTACATTACAACGCCATACAGTGAATCAGAATAAGTTCAGGGACTCGCTGTGATGAGTGAAGTCATACTGAGAGGTGGACAGAGGCAGTTCAGAACTGCTGTACATCAGGGAAGATCTGGGCGGTACCAGGGACATGAGTGACATGTTCATATCTATAGGAGAATGAAACAAATGGTCCTCTCAGTGCCAAATTTGTGAGCCCGCTAGGAGACATGTAGCAATAATTCTAGATTCTTCCATTTTCCCATGTCCTTTCCTGTCCATTCAGAAACTGTTGCATCATAAGGAAAATTGCAGTGTACTTTTCTGCTAAATATAAATAAATTGCTTTTAGTTATAGCTATAACATACAGTACCCATTCACGACAGTGTGAAATAGCTTTTCAGTAGTCTTTGAAAGGAAAGAGTCCTTACTCAATAATTGCATAATTTTTTAGGATGTTATGTTTATATACTGCATGTATGTTCCAAGACAAATAAGTACATATTACTTTCAGAAAACTTTGATTTATTTTTTTGTTGTTTCCAGTGGTTTATCTAAAATACAAAGTTACTGTGTTTGTAAAGCAGTTAGATCTCTCTTCCTCTGCAACTATTTTTTTTCTAAGTTGGGAAAACGTAAAAACTTATTTTTCTTTTTAATGATGAGTCTTTTCATGGATTATTCTTGTGCTTTTATAGTTGCCTCTGGTAAGGAGGTACCAGAGGTAGAAGAAAATGTTTGCAATGACCTTTCCTGTCCTGGAAGAAAACCTAAACCAGCTTGCTGGTGATTTGTCATCTTGTTTACAAGTTAGCTAAGCTTTGCTTTTAAAAGGGAGAACAGTTCACTCCTTTTATGATTTTATAAATTGTATTTGAAGGCAGTTTTTGTTTCTGTCATTTGGTGCAGCTGTGCAGGGAATATGTTGGAGAATTTGATATACTATTGACATTATTTTATGAAAACAGTGTCAGATTTTATTTGTGCAGATGATAGCTAAAAGACCCAAGTGACTGTCAGTTATTACTGGAAACATCAAAGAAAATAAGCAGATGGGCATGAAATACACCCAAAAATGGGACATGAAAGTCATATCAGTTTGTTGTACACTGTGTCAAAACATAAGGCATTTAATGGTGTTACAGCTTTCCAGACCAGGTGCATTCTCTTAAATTGGCTAGTTTTGTTTAACCAAGAATATAAACAACCAATCAACCTGAACAGTTCTCTTGAGAATTTCCTCAGACAAGGACATACAGTAGCTCTGCAGAAGTTTATTCTTATATACTATGAGAGAAAAGGACAGCTGTTCCAGAGCTTTCTATGATAGTTTTATTTTAAAAAGGTACACTACAAGTATCTGAAACTTCAAAAAGGGTATTATATGGATGGCATACAAACTAGTAAGAACCTATGCTTTGGTACATTGGCTTGATCGAACCCATTTTATATCTTGCATTTTTCAGAGGTGTCAGCATGTTTGACACTTAAGTTCAAGGATCTCTCTCAACAACTTGCACTTGATCCTAAGGATGTATAGACCCATTCGGCTCTATCTTTCAGGAGTAAATAGTGATATGTATCTCCAAGCATCTCTGGACATCTGGACAAGAAAGGACAGTAAGTTCTATGGCACTCAGATGTTTTGCAGATCCTCTGCTGTTTTCCAGTGAGCTGTAGTCTTGCCCTGCTTTAGCAATGCTTTGTTTCCACCTTGTATAGATCTGGGAAAAAAGCATCGCACACCTTCAAATATCACAGTGCCATGAAAGACTCCTGGTTGTTGATCCTGCATTTCACTCCAGACTCCTCCTTTCCATTCAGCGTAATACCAGCATACTATAGCCGTAGTCAGAAATACAGTAACCTCATTCATTCTTCAATGCTCTCTTTTTTTCCACATTGTTAAACTTTCACATCTATTTATATCAATTTACCATTGAAGATACAAAATATATTTTGCCTGTGCCTGTGTCAGTGGAAGAGCCAATGAAAATACGTAAACCTATTTTTATTGCCTGAATAAGAAAATTCTTCATGAGAAGTCATAAATACATAACAAAAGTTACCAACCCAAGAAAGCAGCAGGAGTCAACTCTCAAGGAAAATGCCCTATATTATCCATTATTTTTAACAATCTTCAAATAATTTTTGAGCAGTGATGAACTGTCACTTGCAGACATAATGATGATGCAAAGAGAATTTTAGAAAGGTATGAGCTGCATATGCAAACTGACACGTTCATTTAATTTTCACCTTACTTTTGCTTTATTTTTCTTTTGAACCAAAGTTACCTGAAAGTTTCTTTTAAATGTGAACATTTTTATTCTCTAGTGTGATTGAAGAAGCTGACATTTCAAAACAAGCGTTAAGTACTGTTGAACCAGACTTGGTTTATAGCCTAGTGTTCTACACAATAATTCTCCAAGTACAGAGAATGAAATATTGTGCTAAATAATCAATATTCATACCTAATGGAAAAATAGTAAATATGAAATTCTTCATGTATTTTCAATAGTTGTAATAACATTTATACTTCTGTAAAAGGAAATGCCTTGAGAATTGTAAATTTACATGAGGTATTGTAAAGTTTGAGAAACATTCTAAATATTCTGTTTCAGCTTAATTTATTCAAAGAAGAGCATCAGTAAAATCAAAACTAAAAATGTACTACCATTCTGCTATAAATTTAGTCTGGCCTGTTTACAGACCATAATTTATTTTATGGCATCAGCAAAGAAATGTTTTGTTCTTTTTAAGTGATTACATGAGGCAAAACCAGCTGGGATTTAAGATATCACAAATTTATCAAAGCTGATAGATTTATATATGTTTGCATTAAATCTGAACATATATTACATATAATCTCCAAATTATCATATCATCAAATCAACGACTTACAGTTCTGGAGGTGGCTGGGAAAATTATTCCGCATAATGTAGACTATAATATACATACATCCTCTTAATATTGATAACAGGGAATTTCTGCCAACATGTGATTTTGCTATTGATTATATTCTGGCTAAGAAATGGTTGAATATATTAAAAACCATAGAACAGTTTTTTGGTTTTTTTAATCTGCATTTTATTTCAGACACAAGATTTCGACCAATATTAGAAGAAGAATAAGGTTGGTTTACAAGAAAATGTTTGCCTGACCAGAGCAACTAAGTGACTGCAACAAAGAAATCTGGCTTAGCTGCTTGTTAATTTGCAGTTAACAAAGAGCCAGTGCAAGCAAAATGAAGAAAGGATAGATCAGGTTTGCTGTTTCAGGATAACTCCAACTAGGAGCAACAGGTGCACAGAGGAATCTCTCCACACCCTCAGTCATCTAAAGACTGTTTCCTATAACAACCCAGTATTACCAAGTGATACCTCAGCCTTGTGAAAAGCCTCAGAACTTGGAGAGAAGTCCTCTGTCCAGTATCAGCTATTAGCTTAGCATGGAGGAGGTGAAGCTTAGGATAGGGAAATGACTAACTTAAGTCAAGCTAATTAATACTCAGACAAGCATACTAAATAACTTGTCAGAGAGAAGATGAAGTATATTATCTGCTGAGCACTTATTTTCAATGTTTGTGTCTTCCTCGGTCACTTGTTTACAGTTGATCACTTTGATTATGTTTTCAAAGGGCAGTCTTTAAGGTTTGCTAGCATAGGCTGAGTCTCGGTACATCAGTGACACTCAAGATAGCTGATAATATACCAAGGAACAAAGGCTGCTGGAAATAGATGGTATTGTAGAAAATGCTTATAGGAGGAAGATCAAAACTATCCATGATGGTTAATAGCTATCAAAGGCAGATAAAGAAAAAGAAAGCATTTCTTTCAGATCAGGTATTTCAGTCTGAGCACTGAAGAATGCTACTTAATATTCATCATCTGCGATCCTGCTACTTCATTAAAACCTAGTGTGCTCAGTATGGCTATGGAAGTTCCTTCTAAAAGACTGTAGGAGGGATGTTCTTTGTGTCATTAGCACTTGATAGGGGAGGGCCATTCCATCTACTATCCATTGTCCCTCAGTCTGCTGTGTCCCCAAACATGGTCAGAGCGACAAGACAATCCACTACTTCTCCATCTTAGCTCTAACACCCCTTCTTATAAGAAGGGTATCTTAAGTCTGTGGTTCTCAGTTCATCAAGTAGCAAAATGTCAGCCTGGAGCTGGCTGTGCCAGCAACTGAATGAAGAACATATTGATTATCAGTATTTGGAGATGTTAAGACTCATATATATTGAGAGGTTTTGGCACTCTGCTCTTCCAAATGCCACCAAATGTCAGCTTATAACTTCCAAGAATCGGGTTCTCGGGTGGAAACAGCTCATAGAATTGACTAGAAATATAATCTACAATACACAGTGTTAAAGAAGAGAATAAAATAAGTACAAGAAAACAAAGAAATAAAATATCTATAAGCTATAGGGCACATTCATAAAATAAAAAATAGTTAATGTCAGAATGTTTTAGGGAGCACCTCGTATTTCTTGACTTTTGCTCTGACATTTTACACCAAATTGAACACAAACTATTAGGTTGTTTGTTTGTTTGTTTTGTTTCCTGTCTTTGAAAGTCCTGTCAGAAATGAATAAAATCCACAGTATTTCTGCATCTAGTGTGCAAATACTCTTTTGGAACTGTAATATTCTTGGCATTTTTTGAATTATAAAACCATCTTCTGATTAGATGAAAAATGAGCAGCTCTGAAAGAGCAAAGTTTGACAGCCTGAGGCCATGTTCACAGAACTTTTCAAATTTGCTGTAGAGTAACAAATTTGCAAAACAGCAGAAATACCAAAATATGTCTCAATAATAAACAATATTTTGTCCCTTACTTTGCCAAATATCACCTCTAACATTGGCTGAAAAATCACTCCTTCAAAAATGTATATGGAGAACAAATTCTGTTGTTCTCTGAATGTGCTGATTAACATTTCTTTCATAATTCAGCCAGCAACTCAAATATTACTCATCAAATATGATGATAATGATTCTGTATGCTTCTCAAATAGTGATCAGGCACTTCTAATTACTATATGAGCACAATGAGGGGGTTCTCCAAAATCAGATCTCCCTCTCTCCATTGATTAAATCACATCTAAGTGGCTTTGTGTGTGTCACGCATAAGCAGGAATGGTCTTGAAGGTTTTAAGAGCTTTTCTACCTCCTTTTGTTTATTAGAGAGAATCATTTCTATGATTTTCAGTAAGAGGAGGGCTAGGGAGAATCTCCATCCCTTGGTTGGATGCTGAGGGCAACACGATGACCAAGGTTCAGTATAAGGCTGAGGTACTTAATGCCTTCTTTGCCTCAGTCTTTAATAGTAAGACAGCCCCTTGAGCTGGTAGATAGTGATGGGAAACAGAATAGGCCATGCATTATCCATGATGACATGGTTTTAGGCCTGCTCCGAAAGCTGGACACTCACAAGTCCATTGGGCCAGATGGATTGCACCCTCGAGTACTGAGGGAGTTGGCGGATGTGGTTGCCAGGCCTCTCTCCATCATTCTTCAACAGTCCTGGCTAACCACGGATGTCCTGGTGGACTGGAGAATAGAAAATGTGATTCCCATCTTGAAAAATGGCTGGAAAGAGGATCCTGGTAGCTATAGACCTATCAGTCTCACATTGGTGCCAGGGAAGATTATGGAACGGATAATCTTGGGAGCCAACATGGATCAATTAAAGATCAACCAGGGGATCAGGCCCAGTCAGCATGGGTTCTTGAATGGCAGATCCTGTTTGACAAACCTGATTTCAATCTATGATAAGGTGACCTGCTTAGTGGATGAAGGTAAGGCTGTCGATGTGGTCTACCTGGACATCAGTAAAGCCTTTGACACTGTCCCCCACAACATCCTCATGGAGAAGCTGGCTGCCCCTGGTTTGGATGGGCACACGCTCTGCTGGGTGAAACACTGACTGGATGGCCGGGCACAGAGAGTTGTGGTCAATGGAGTTAAATCCAGTTGGTGGCCAGGCACAAGCAGTGTCCCCCAGGGCTTGGTACTGGGGCCTCTTCTATTCAACATCTTTATCAGTGATCTTGATGAAGGGATTGAGTGCACCGTCAGTAAGTTTGCAGACAACACCAGGTTGGGAGGGAGTGTTGACCTGCCAGAGGGTAGAAAGGCTTTACAGAGGGACCTGGATAGACTGGATCAATGGGCCAAGGTAAACCGTATGAGTTTCAGCAGGGCCAAGTGTCGGGTCCTGCGCTTTGGTCACAACAACCCCAGGCAACCCTACAGGCTTGGGGAGGAGTGGCTGGAGAGCTGCCTGACGGAAAGGGACCTTGGTGTGTGTGCTGATGGACAGTCGGCTGAATATGAGCCAGCAGTGTGCCCAGGTGGCCAAGAAGGCCAATGGCATCCTGGCTTGTATCAGGAATGGTGTGGTGAGCAGGACTAGGGAAGTCATCCTGCTCCTGTACTCGGCACTGGTGAGGCCCCACCTCGAGTACTGTGTTCAGTTTTGGGCACCCCAGTACAGAAAGGACATTGAGGTGCTGGAGCAGGTCCAAAGAAGGGCAACAAGGCTGGTGAAGGGCTTGGAGAATATGCCCTACAAAGAGCAATTAAAGGAACTGGGGCTGTTGAGTCTGGGGAAGAGGAGGCTGAGGGGAGACCTTATTGCTCTCTTCAAAGACCTGAAAGGTGATTGTGGTGAGAGCGGGATTGGTCTCTTCTCACTGGTGACAGGTAACAGGACAAGGGGAAATGGCCTCAAGTTGCACCTGGGGAGGTTTAGGTTGGATATCAGGAAAATCTTCTTTACAAAAAAGGTTGTTAAGCACTGGAATAGGCTCCCCAGGGAGGCGGTTGAGTCACCATAGAATCATAGAATCATAGAATCATAGAATCATAGAATCATAGAATCATAGAATCATAGAATGGCCTGGGTTGAAAAGAACCTCAGGGATCATCGAATCTCAACCCCCCTGCTAAGTGCAGGGTCGCCAACAATGTGTTTAAAAACCGTTTGGATGTGGTGCTCGGGGACACAATTTAGCGGTGAGTTGTTAGAGTTAGGGTAGTATGGTTAGGTTGTGGTTTGATTTGATGATCTTGAAGGTCTTTTCCAACCTGAGAAATTCTATGATTCTATGATTTGTGATAGAGATGCCAGGTGACACAGTGTCTTTTAGTTAATTCACATTGCTTGCAATGTTTTTTTTTCCAAAAGATGTTTTCTTTTTGACTATAATTCATTTTAAGATGATGCTTGAGCTTTTCCAAATTTCTTTTGCTGTTTCCAGTTCTAGACTTGTTCAGAGACACCAACCTGTAAATTGCAATACTGTGTCCGTGACCCTGCTCTGGACACGGAGATGAGAGTGCAGCAAACAGAGCAGCACTGCACATGCAGAGTCATGCTTACAAATATTTGTTTTTTTTAATGTAGGTTAGCACACCTACCTTCCAAATTTTACAGAATTATGATATACAGCATGTCTGTACTCCTGGTCAGTTTGGACTAGGCTTCTCTGAGAGGCACTCAAATCCACTGATCTGCAAGGGCCACTATTTCCTTCTCTTTATCTTTTCTTTTTGCCTACACCTAGCTGTGACACTTTGAATACCAACCCAATACCTCGACCTGAGGAGCTGAGCTCCATTTCTGCACAGCTCTTGAATGACCTTGGGAATATTTGAAGGCTTGTTTATTTTCTTAGCCTTGGCTCACTGACATGGAGTTGCCTTGTTCCAGAGAGACTCGTACATTGTTCAGGCTGCGTGCTTGGTTAGCAAAACCTAGGGAGTGAAAAAAGACAGAGCTGGCGTCAGCTGCCTGCCCCAAACCTCCAAAGGTATGCTCATAGGGAAGAGTAACAGAAAAATTGCCACCAAATTGCCTGACCTTATGTAGGCTTCTTAATGAAAGGGGCTGCAGGTTCTCTATGACCTTTTCTCCCATAATGTGCTTTCTGTTAGGATTCAGGAGAAAGTTACACTTTAAGTTTGCAATCTGTTGATTTTTTTCATGGTTGAATAGAAGAGAAAAAAAATAAGAGAACTATAAATAATACAGATAAACATCTGTGGGGACAGACGTGTTGTTGTGCTTAGATACAAAAGTGGTGAGTAACAAAGACCCAAATTCAGTAAAAATGCATTAGGTGTGTTTTAAATTAATTTCTCATTATTCTCCAGAGTTGGTCTTTACTGGATTTAGTCTCAGCGGATGTATGGAATGGAGAAACCACATGAGATGTGACCAGGCATGTTCTTCTTACTTGATGGAAAGCTCTGCATTGATTTCCATGAGTAGCAGGTAAGGTTAATAGTCCACAGGAATTTAAGACCTTGCTTATGCTGCAATAAGCTGCTGAGGAGAATTGCATTGAATGGTCATTTTTGGTGCCTAGCCTGTCCCTTACCCAATTTATGAATTATACCCATTGTTTCTGTTACAGGTTCAGGAAAAAAACTCACTCTGAAGTATCTCTTGCACGTCTGCCATATAAAAAGTGAGAAAGGAACTTCCACAAGAAGTATGTTAGTATCCCTTGGCAAGGCAGAAAAGAAGTTGCATTTGGCCTAGAACCAAATACTTCTTCTTTTTTATTTTTTATTTTCAGGCATAGGTCATCCATATGACAACACAAACCTGTAAATGGGACTAACATCAGCAAGTTGTATATATGACAATCAAGGTAATAGCAGTACTGCCTGTGAGGTGTTTTAATATATGAGAGCAAGATTTTTTTTTTCCCCAAGACAGATAAAGCATTCTTATGACACAAACACTTGTTTGAGAAGGTCCATCCTTTCTTCTATTTTTTTTCCCTTTGGACATTTTTAGGGACGTTTGTGTCTGGCTGCCAGATTTCTGAAGCTAAAATGATACATCAAATTCTAAGTGATAGCAGAATGACAGTTAAATTAAAGAGATTCACTATTTCAATTATATGGAAATATAATCTAGCCTAGGAAATATGTGCAATTGCTCAGGGTCACAGAGTAACCCAATTCACATGCAAGTTAACAAGTTGCAAGTTGCAGCAAGTTAAGCATTACTTTGCTGTAGAATTTTTGAGTATATATCACTCATAATTACTCTGGTTTGGGTTAAAGCAGCACTAGGCATGCTGTGATATTATTCCAGATAGAAAAAAAAATGTTATTTTCCAATTTTTTTTCCAGAAGATTATCTGTCACTCTTTTATCATTCCTTATTTTGGCTCTCTCAGCGTGCCTGACAGTCAGAATAACAGATATTTTTGTTCAGGAGGAGACTTTCTTAATGGTAATACTTTGCCTTTGCTGTGTAAAATCTATAAAATGCCTGACTGGAACAATACAATCAATAAAACAGGCACTGAACTAGGGGTGGATAATAATATTTTCTTGGCAGTCTAGAAAGAAAAAGAAAAAAAAAAACAGAAATGCACATTTGTGCCTGTGGCTGTCTGCAGTATTTGATGCTAACTGAAACTGTTTTTCCCTGAAATTCAGATTTTACTCCATTCTCTGTGGAGTTTTCTATCTTCTTATACTCCATCTCTCAGATGCAGTATAGTAATGGAACCCTTGTCCATTAGCTTTATTGCAGAAGAAGAAAGAACGTGTGGATTACTAGGATGTAACAGTACATTACCTTTTGTTGCCTCAGGTATTTTTACAATGAAGTTTGCTTTATGATATATAAAAGCTTGCAACAGAATTTTGGAGTTGCAAATGAATTACAAATCAGCTTGAGAGTAAAAGATTTTGTGAGAAAGAAAGTTGGAATGAAAATAAGCAGAGAGCAGCAAGACAGGTGCTTTCTGAAGACCTCACTTACCTCAAAGTGGCTGCACTTAGGAGGAAAAGCTGTAAAATAAAATTATTGATTATAAAATCAGCTCATTCCTTGATGCAGGCAAGCACAACTTAGTATGTTCTAAATATGTCTGAAGCTAAATCTTCATATGGGAAAACAGACAAAAAAAAATTAATGCAATCACAAAATGAGGGATTGTAACATGTTGGAAAAGTTATCAGTAAGAAGCCTGGTATTCAACATGCAAGAATACACAATTAGAAACCAGATACTGACAGGACATAACTGACAGGCAGTCACCCATCAGGGATCTGCCACCCAAGCCTTTAAAATGATTTGATCAATACATCCAAGTGAGAGAAAAGGGGGATTTTTTTGCCTTTTGTGCCTTAATATGAGACTTGGGAATCTATGACAGTAAGCATGACTTGCTTAGTAACTATACTGCCGTGAGTTTTCATCACTTTCAAGTGATTCTCTCAGATTTCTCATAGGTTTTGCTCTATAACTGAGTCTCAAAACTCACTTTTTGGTTTTGTGATATAATAGGAAATATAGTTGGGGGAGGATGGAAAACCATATTCCAGGATTTGGAGAGTGAGCCTGGATATGGATAGTTTTTATAACATTCAGAAATGTGGGATGACAAGGCTGTAACCATGACCATTGTTCTGGGGGAAGATGCACTACAAACAGATTTTGCAGACACAGAGACAGCAAATCAAATATTAGGAGTGTCAATGTCCAGAATCTGCAGATTCACATCTTTTTTTTCAATGTGTCAACATGAGAAAAACAATTCTGAATTATTTTCCCAGCATTTGGGATTCTAGACAGTTTTTGTAGCTTAGTTCAAGCAGGCTCTATTGCAAGTTATTTCACTTTATCATGAGTCATAGCCCCTAGCTATAATTTGAGGCTAATTATGAAATCCAGAAAGGATTGACTCTACTGTGAAAGTGACTGAAAAACTATTAGGGCCATACTTCCTAAAACATAAACATAAGAAAGCCTAAGAAAGATAATCCTAAAATGATCAGATAAAAGAGATAGCATTGCACTTCCAGCAACCTTAAATCAAAACAAATAGCATCAGCAAAGAGAGGGGGGAAAAAAGACCAAACTTCAAGCACAGCTTGAGAAATTGTCTTCTGGGCATGTCATACTGTCTCTGGAAGATGCCCAAGGGGATTGCATTTTTTCTTTATTTAGAAATTTTTTTTTCTAGTTTGTCATACTGATATAGGTGCATTAGAGTAGTCTGAATTCAAATTGACAGCTTATGTCATGAGCATTTTGAAAGTCAAGGACTAAACAGGATATCCAGAAGCTGGGTGTCCCACATGAACCTGATTTCCTGATCTCTGTTGCAAAAATGAAGCTTATCCTGAAGAAGTTATCAGTGAGTGTGGTCAATCAGGAAAGAGTCTTCTGTGGAGGGAACTGCTGCCTTGATGAACCACAGAAGTCCCAGAAGAATGCTGTCATGGTCCAAGCTGATTTTCTTCTCCTCCTCTCTAGCAAGCAAATGGTGATCTGGTAGAGTTAATATATCATATATGTAATTTCAAAAAGCCTTTGAACACATTATTTTATTAAAGATTTTTAAAGAAACAAAATTGCCATGGAACTGAAAGCCTGTTTTATTGACTGAAGTTTATTAATGAGTGGGAAGCAAAAATTTAGTCTTAATGATCTTCTTTCATCATGGGGAAGAATCAGTGCTGCAAGTGGTTTTATTCAATAACATCATTGATTACTTGGAAAATAAACCAAACACGAAATCTCAAGTTCATAGCTAATGCTGAGATCTATCAAGCAATCGCATTCCTTCAAAAAGACTTCAGAAAATCCTCTTCAGAAAAGGTTGATTCTATCAGTAAAAGGGTGGCTGATATGCTTCAGTGTTGCCAAATGTAAGACAAAGGAAAAATAATTTAAAATCTGCAGAGCTGGGGCTGAACTCAGTACTGGTGGTTACACCTCAGGCTATTGGAGCCATCATCAATTGTTCTCTGAAATCCCCACCATACTGTGCAATGGCAACCAAAAAGCCAAGATAACTCTGAGCATCTTTAGGAGAAAAAAAGAAAAGGGACATCATTTTGCCACTATTCTGCCAATAGGAGTACACCCCTAGGCACCCACTCTTGAGTACTGCAAAGATACAAGGACACAAAAGAATTCAGAAAAGGTGCAGAAAGGACAACCAAATGATAAAGAGAATGGAACAACTGCCTTACAAGGAGAGACTTAAAAGGGTGGAGCATAAAATACCTATTAGGAGGCAAAATCTTTTCATACTAATAAAATTTTGGGTTTGTGTGTCATATAAGGAGCAAAAAACATGAAATAAAATGCCTTAGGAATGTCAGAGTCCAAACGGTAACACCTTTTAGTGATATTGGAACATTTAACATCTCCTTAAAAAAAAAAAATAAGTTGTTGGCTTTTTTTTCCGAAGTTTTGCCCGATACTGTTTAATGAAACTATCCACACTAGAAAGCGTCCATCCTATATTTCACCCTAATTTTGATAAGAATAGTATTGTCTAATATTAAAAGTTGAGAAAGTTCATGTTTTATAGTGAGATTCTTCAGATGCTAAATGAAGATCCAAATTCAAACTATTTTGCCTGGATCAAGAGCTGAACTGGATTCCCAAGTTATGTCCTGATCCAGAGGGCTGTAGAACAGCATGTGCACATTTCTGAATGGAGGAGTTTGGGTTTCAATGCATATTCATTCTGTTTTCTTAAATATTATCAACAGTTTTGAATTTGATGTAATGCAAAATTAAAATAGTTTTTATTCTCCATGAAAATAACTTTAATTTTCAGCTAATAAGAAATCAAATTTCCACCTTCCTGCCAAGCACTAGCAGATTACAGCCTGAGGCAATGCTGTCTTCTGTTCCTGGGCATACAGATGCCTTCAGTACTGGATTCCCAGTGGACCTGATGATATTGAATAAATGAATAAACAAGCATAGGAGCTCCAGGTCTCTGAGAAAATTAAAAAAAAATTGCGCTTTATGTTCATGGTGATGGGAGAACTCACCTTTTAAGGCTATTACAATGATGTGTTTGCTAGCAGAAGCAGCAGGCAATTTTCTTAAAACAAATAAATAGATGATGGGAAAATACCATTCTCTGTATCTGTCAAAGTGCCTTTTATTTTGGCTTTGCTGGCTTAGCCAGCAAAAAGCATGTGTGAGTATGGAGTCTGTCACAGTTAATATTTCAAGCTAGATTCTTAAATGCAATAATCAAACAGATGCTACAGCAGCATAAACAGACACAAGCAATTAGAGAAAATGAAAATGATTTCTGTGACCAAAAGAAATAAACCAGTGTCCAGGATGGGAGAAATTACTGCTTGTCAGAATGACAGCTGGCAATTTTAGTCATTTCTGTTTTATCTCCAGCAGAATTGTCTATCCTGTTGGGATTTTTTGCTTCATCGAGGATTGCAGACTAGGTGGATATTCAACATTTGGCCCTACTTTTCTAGACTTAATCTGGTGGATTTCTTGTCACCAAAAGAAAACGGGAAAAAATGTTTTTACCAGTGATTGTGGAAGAAATCTTGCAGGGACTAATTAGATTCCATATCTGCTAAGTTCCGGGTAATTATAATGCAATATTCTTTTGAAATGCATAATGGAAACTGTTCCCAAGTGACCTGTTGAGCACCAATGACTAATACTTTTTGGGATCAAAGAACCAAATTCAGTTTTACACCTGTGTAAGAGTACCAGGTCAGACACGCAGTAGATCGAAGACTGTTGCAGTGTACATACATGTTTTCAACTGTTTGGGACTTGTATCATTAAAGAGATGGTTGCAGGCAATTTTTTTCCTGTAGGTAAAAATGTTTTCAGTCACAAGCCCTGCATTCGTTGACACGATGTGGGGAGCAGCAAGGACACACACAGGGCTGAAGAGACCTTGTCAGCCATGGGGGGTGATTAATGGGGCAATCCATCACCCCCAGAATGGGGATGGGCCCCGTGACCCTCATCTGCTGTGAGTGTTGGTGTGTGCAGGTGTGGCTGTGAACCTAAAACAGTGTGAACAAATGTGTGCATGTGAGATTAGAGGTTTTTGTGACTGGCTGTAGAAGGATGTTTTGAAAGGTGTGGGTGTCTACTAGCATTTCACAAATTGCAAATCACTGATTGCCAGTAAATTACGAGTGCTTAATATAGCAATAAACAATGTCAGTCCTGTTTTTGTTCATCTATCCAAACTGAGCAGATTTTCACTAATACACAATTTTGGTGAAGAACACAGGCAAACTGTTGAAGTATCTCAAAGTTTGGGCAGTGAACTTTCTGGCTTCTGGGTCAGTAATTTGGAAAAAAAAAAAAGATGCACATTGCTTACATATATTACAGATGCTTCTGGTGCAGAATTGGAATGGGTAAAAGGTTTAGGCAAGAAGAAATAAAGAGTCAAACCTGACTTCCCACTACCCCCAGCCATGTGTAGAGGAACTGTTGAGTTATGGCCTGAACCACTGATTGAGCACCTGGAGGAAAGACACAGTCAGCCCTGGGAGCACAGGTGAAGGCAATTCACCTGTGCAACCAGAAGCCTGGCTCCACCCCCTCTTAGGCCTCATTTAAGGGCTGACTGCCAGTGAGGAAGGATCTTTTTCTGGAGATCCCTCCTTGGTGAAAGTTTTTCCCTGTGAACCCAGAATCTTCTGATATGGGTGAGTGGTCTACTTCCCTTCCTTTATAGCACCTTTCTATTGTGCTGGTTCTTCAACCTCTTTTGTAACACCTTTTCCGTGTGTTGATCTTTCTGATTGCTATTCCATGGTACAAAGTAATTGTGAAAAACCATTATCCCAGTCCTTGGAATGAGGAACAGTTAGGACTGGTATGCAATTATGAGGAGAAACTGTGTTCTGGATTAGCCAAAGCAAAGAAGCAGAAAACTCACTGTACTCAATGCAGCTATTTGTGTAGCAGCTAGCAACTGCTCTCTCAGAGGATAAGGAGGCAATTATGAAGTGGGAGGATGAGATATGACAGCTGAAGGAATGCATGTCTGATTATGAAGTCTGCACAGGAGGCTACTGAGCATGCTGAGGCCAGGGAAGCCCAGCAGGCAGAGGCCAGTGCAGGAGTGTCAAAGACTGAGCACCTTCAGGGGAAACAAGCATGTGGGACCAGGTCTGGGAAGGCTGAGTGGCAGATATTACTGAAAATGTTGAGTGGAAACACCTAGGAAACAAGGATGGCAAGAGCACAGTCCAGCACCTGCTCAGACGCAAATGGTACCCCAAGTAGTGTAAGGTCTGTACAAGAGGTACTAAAAGATACTACACTGACATTTGTGAGGAGAGGATGCATTTTTGTTTACATCTTTACCACTGTGAGAGAGAAGACAAGAGCACCACCTTCAGCTTCCCTGGGACACACATATGGCTAAGCAGCCCTACACCACAAATGGAACAACGTAGCCATCCTCAGATAACCAAACCTGTGGCCAAAGAAGCCAATAAGTACCATCACCACTGTCTTCAGCACAAAAGATGGAACCATATGAATGATATTATTTCTGCGTGGCACAAGTTTGGTGTGGGAATCAAGCAAGGGAGATAAAATTTCATGAAGTGCAAGAGCTACCAACACGGCACAATTTAGCACCAGGAATAAACTGGGAGTAACTTTGCAATATAGGAGAAGCAAAAAAGGGGGAAAATTAGGGGAAAAATAAATAGTGGTTCTGGATAGACTTAAGAGGTAGCATGATAGGGCAATATTGGGCCAGTGCAACAAAATCTGGGCCAAATTTAAGATAAGTTGTGATCCAGAAACAATTATTAAGAAGATAGATATAAAAAAAATTCTGGGCATCACCCCTGAGAGGAAGAAAAGAGATGAGGTACATATGGGTCTTCAGAATGAATATATTATTCAAATGGAGTTTAGCAGAATAAGCATTAATATTATACCATGATGTAAAGATCACAAAAATAAATCGTTTTGTGATCAATAATGAAGGGCTTGGGGATTTTATGAAAAGCAAAAGAGCTGTCAAGTATTCTCAGTGTTTTAGAAGACCTCCATGTAGAAATCCAGATGGGAAATCTTCAGAGCCAGCTCCAAGTTGTAATAAAATTGAAAACAAGGCATAGAGTGGGGTTGTCATGCTGTAAGTGTGCAAGCAATGAAATCAACATTTGGACTGCAACAAAAATCAGCAGTTCTTGATTTGGAAAGTGATCTAAATGATTCATTAAAGAACATAATGCAATGGTTGAATGTGGAACTTCAGGTATTTGTGCCTCAAGTACAGATAGGATAGTGGCAGGAGGCACTGTACCAACTACAGGGAAGAGGTAAGGCACCCATCTCTTCTAAAGTCATGAACCAGGGAAGTGTCAATTCAAGATTAGGCTGAACAATAAGATGGGCAGGAACGGGCAGCTAAATCTCCAACAGCATTGGTTAAAAACACCAAAACACAGTGAAATTATTTGCCCCACAGTGCCCTCAAGGACAGAATTGTGTGTTGTCTTTCATAAAATTAAAGTACTTAAATTAAGAAATGTGGGGGTATACCGGGAGACTGACAGAGAAGAGAGAGACTGGCAGTGTACAGAAACAATGTTAAAAATTATCCAGATTTGGTTACACTATGTGAGCAAGGCCAGTAGCTTTGCAGTGACAGTCATCCACTCTAGTTCCTTGAAGGTTATTTTGAGGTTTTGTCTGTTTGTTTTTCCTTTCTAATTTTGTCTATGTATCACACCAGTCAGTACTGTGACAAAATAGAGAATAAAAAACAAAAACACAGCACATTCTCACCATGCAAAACAGGCATTAAGCATGCTTACAGTTTTTGTCACGCTACTGTTTGACCAAGAGTATTCTGTTCCACTTTCTGATACAATCAAGAAAAAGACAGCCTCTGACTTAATGTCCCACTGCCAACACATTCAATCTGAGCAGCAAAGTTGTCTTCTTTAGAAGTTTCAATTGGAATTTCCAAGAGCCTAGCCAAAGAGAAAATGCCTGGATCTAAGAAATGAGCATGGGTTTTCTTTTGGGTTACAAGATTTTATTTCCCAGGTGGTATCTCAGCGTGGTTTCCATCAGTTTCTCCCATGATGGCAGCTAGGTCTCAGAGGAAGCATAAAAGTGAGCTCTGACCTCAGGGTTCGCCTTTTTTTTTTTTGAAGGCATCACAACTAGCCTGTCTGACATTGGGCTGTTGCATAAATGAAGGATGCAGAGACCTTGGTCTGAACGTTCAAGCTTATCCTAGCCACAATGAGATGAAAATGCATTCTTGACTAATGTATTGAATTTTAATCTCTCATGAAGTCCTATCTTTCAGAGGGGCTGTCAATCACTCATTCTCAGTCTGTGAGGAGAAAAGGGTACAGTTATTTTCAAGGATATCTCATAAAACACCAGCTACAAAACATTGCTGAGAAGAAGAGAAAATTAAAGTTAAATAATCAAAGAAAATAAAATTTAAATATCCCTCCTCCAGTATATCAAGGTTAGCTGAAATAACTGTTCTGAACTGAGATTAAAAGTAGATTTTCAGTTCAAGTCCTTCGTCCACCAGTTCCTTAAAATAGATTTTTTTTTTGTACAGAAGCCCTCAGAAGATTGTCCTTATTCATTTTCTTTTAATTATGTATCATTAATGCCTGTCTTAATAAATGCTTGATATCTGCTACTGCTGGAATATCAAAAGGCTGGTTTATAAACTGGGTGCAGCAAACACATGAGTCAGTCAGTTACCCAGTGATGCAAACCTAGTATGCGCAGATTCATCTTCACTGTACAGCTCCTGGTCATGCTACAGAAAGACACAGTAGTACATTGTTCAGTGTCTAATTCTGCAAACAAAATGTGTTTCCTTGAATGCTTGAGACCTACACGTGATTCAGTTTTCAGAACCAGCATATACAGCCTAGAACAAAGCTGAAATCTGAAGTTCGACCACTGTCCCCTGACCCAAGCCAATGTTGTTGTCCATTTACAGAAGTGAAATGGGCTCTGCCAAATGGCTGCTGCTCTTATTTAATAATCAGGAACAAATCCTCAGTCTGAATAGCAAAGCAAAAGAGTACAAGCTATTTTATTTCATTCTCATGTTCATTTTAGCTTTGTATTAGGACAGATAATCCAAATATAGTTTATGCACTGGATTAAAAAAGACAAAATGTACACTTGGACATCTTTCTGTATCTATAAATACAGATGAATAGTATGTCCTTTCTTTTCATCTAACAGGATTTTGCATGGCATTTCATGTTTCTAAACACCATTTTACGATATAGTTTTTCCCTTATGCATAAATTGGTGTTTTGATTTTTTTATTAGGTATATCCTTTATTAGGTATTTTGTCTGAAATCTCATAAAACCTACTGATCCAATTTCTGTGATGGTTCAAACAGAATCATTGGTTCATGTGAAGCTGTGCCAATTTACTGCAGGAGAAGAAATTGAGCCAATTTTTTTCCTATGTTGTTTCTCTAAATGATCAAAATCAAGGGTGGGAAAATGCAGCTTTATTAGTATAAAATCAAAGGTTGATTCTCAGTTCTAATTAACATGACAAAATTGTTGCTGTTTAGGGGCAGATTTAGACCCTGAATGAAGCTGTGTAACTGCGCTACTGTGGGCTGTGTTTCTTTAACAAGAGGTCCTGTTCCTCCTGTGTCTAGCCCAAAAGGTCTCTGAAACACCCATGTTTCTACAACACAGCACAGTCTCTCTTCATGTTTGGTCCCTAAGCCTTTAGAAACAACTGTTTGGGTGTGCTTAGTGAAATGCTCTCCTCTTTGCTCGTGTTCTAGTCCCTTCACTCCTTTCCTCTTGGTGCCTTCCACATTCTAGGCTGTGAGACCTGCTCCAGGCCACCTGGAGAGCACATCCCAGTCCCCGCTGTGCCAATCAGAGGACACTACTGGTGTCAGCTTCCAGAGCCAACTCCAGCAGTGTTCACCTCATAAGGGCTGGCTGCAGCAGCACAGACACCTTCTGAATGCACCATGCTTTGAAATATATTTAGCAAATAAAGCAGCATTATAATGCATACACACAAAGACAGCTGACTAAATGCCAAAGATCAAAATGGGACAGGATGTCAGGCCCTCTGTGTTAGTCAGGCTCTTGGGTATTTTCAGTTAGTGTTTTCATGAGCCTTGTTGTTATCACCAACCCAGCCCCACTGATGCGAAGGTCAGGTTGGTGGGGGCACAGCTTGTTTCTGCACGCACATATCTGATATGGAGTGAAGGAGAGAAAACAAAATTGAAATAGCTTAGAATATACATATATATGATATATGAACATATACTGTGGGGTGAGTGAGGAAGGGAGATATAGCCTAGATCTGGAGGAGAGTAGGATGTTGTCTTATCTGTGCATTGTTTTCTCCAGTGACACCTGAAACTATGCCAGCTGCAGCTACCTTTACTGTTAGATTGATAAACTAGGATATTCACCCCAGAGGATTTTATTTTCTGTCTCGTTGTCAAAGTAACTTACAATTTATGTGTAGGAGCATCTGTCCTCTATTCACTGGTGGAACAATTTACAGTCAAGTGTAGCAAAATCTTCTACCAGAACAATAAATAAAACTCCCTGAATTTGATCCTAATCTGGAATTATCATAGTAACAGTCTATTACTTCCCAATAATTACTCCAAACATGGAGCTAATGTTAGCCTGCCTGGGAATGTGCTGCAAAACCTGACTACTACTGAAGCTCACTCACTAAGGCGTTCAGATAGTTCAGAGATGAACAACTGCTCATTCCACTGAAAAAAAAATAAAAAGCCCAACATCTGCTTCATTCTAAGAACAATGATATTTGCATTTGAAATTATAGTTAAATGAAAACTGTATTATTTTCTGGCATAAAATCCACAGTTAAAGATGTTGCAATTCAATGTGCATTCTTTTTCTGGATTCTAGTTGTGCTTGCAATTTATCTTCCTGTTTTGTATGAAATTGTGAAATTTTTTACAGCACCTAAGTGGTAGTAAGTCTCATAATGAACTGTCACAAGGATAGATGTTTTCCATTTTTCTAAGAGGTTCTTTCTACAATAATTACCATTTTTAACTTTTTATCTTAATTTCCCAGCTGTTTGACCATGCACCAGGAAGGAACATGAAACAGATTATATGTTAAGAATGGCACCTCTGCTCTGACAAACGGCAGGAAATCAAAATGAGTATCCCCTTCCGCAAACTTGTTCAAAAAGCTGTGTGTCAAACAGCCATTCTCTTGATTGGCGTAAGAAAACAATGAAAACATTCTCACTGGTCACTTCCTTGGACACTGCATAATTCTTGCATATGTGATAACTAAAATATTAAGAATGTACCTTTTGTCACAGTTGTAAGTTTTCTCCCATAACAAGTGACAACTGATGTTCCCCATTGTCATACCTAGGTGACACAGGGTAAGAGTGACACTGGAACAGCTAATCTGATGCCCTACATCCAGACATAAGAGATAATACAGGAAAAACGTAGAGGACACCAGATCTGCATAGAGAAGGCTAATTCTGTGGATAGATTACCTAAAGGGAGGCTATAAGAAAGAAAGTGACAGACTCTTTAGCAGGGTGTGCTGTGATAGTACAAGGGGGAATGGTTTAAGAGAGGAGATTTAGATTGGATATAAGGACAAAGGTTTTTACAATAAGGTGGTGAGGCACTGGAACAGATTGCCCAGAGAGGTGGTGGATGCCCTGTCTCTGGAGATGTTCAAGGCCAGACTGGACGGGGCTCTGAGCAACCTGATCTAGCTGTAGATTTCCCTGGTCATTGCAGGGGAGTTGGACTAGATAACGTTTAAAGGTCTCTTCCAACTCAAACAATTCTATGATTCTATGGTTTGTTGCTGCAAAATCCACTGTGGTGAAGTGTGATGTCTTTTCCATACCTATGGACAAATACTTCTTCTGGAGTTTAGGTTCTGAGAGGTGCAACAACAAATGGTGTGATTTGTGTTTCTTAATCTCTTGAAGGCAAAAGGGATCTTCATGGAGATTTTCCTCTCTAGTGATGTTGGTGATCAGTGTGGATGAGAAACAATTTGTTCTTTAACACACACAGGCACTAAACAATAGGAATGGTCTCCTTGTGCCTGTTTACTTTGTCTTGAATCTTCATGACGCTTTTGCTCTTTTTATTAATGCTACGTGCTCTCTTCTTTTCCCCACAAATCAGCCTGAATGCACAGGTAATCCAATAATACTCAAGTGTTGAACTTTCGAACTGAAAGTGTGTTCTAAACCCTTGGGCTAGATATAAAACATGTTTCATATCATTTCTCTATGCAGAGAGGGCACAGCAGTCTGTACCATGCATACAGCTGATTCTTTGCATTAGGACCTTTGTTGGTGTGAATCACCATTTCTTTTCCACAGAAGTTCATTTTGTTGCAATTAAATGCACTATATTTCCAATACAAGACGAAGTTCAAAGTATTCAGTACTGATATCTCATAGCTTTCCACAGAACAGGCACTGTGGAAAATGTAGTGTCTGTGCTTTCTTGTAAGACTTCCATTTTAACCCATCCTGTCTACTGCTCTGGCAGTGTGAAAATCCTTTGCCCTCTGCTCCCTCCAACCCCCACCCTACATGTCACGTTTCGTACTTACATGTTTAATGGTCACATAACCAAAATGATTTTCTACTGCCCTAATGGAATACGAATATAAAATATTTCAGACAGGCCCTTTTCAGGTATGTTTAGGGGCTGTAAAGAGGGTGTTACTAGTGAAGTAACTTAAGATCTCCTTTCAGCCAGACATATCAACAAACAGCCAGAGCTTACATTAATGATCTTGAAGCAATCTTGAATAAAGAATTATGACTGCTGGGGCTGGGAGAGCTGAAACATTTTTTTTTTTTAGATTTTTCTAATCAACTGAATTAATACTTCATACATCTGTTATGTTCTTTGTTCCCTGCATAGTGAATCCTTTGGATAATCGAATTAGGATATGTATCTAACTCACATTAGGAGTACGGATGGATGAATAAGAAGTGTGTAAGTGCCATAGTCAATGATTTTGCCAATATTCCTACTCTTGACTGGACAAAACCACTACTATGTTGCTTTATGTAAGATAACCTAAATGTCTATCAGTTGCTGAGCAATCTTTCATTTAACCTTTTTTATTATTTTGAGTGAATACATCAGCCAATAGTATATTTCTTTTCCTTTATCACAAATGACTTTAACCTGCTAATCAGATCCCACATTTCCTTACTGAAGGAGAAAGAATTAAATTATTATTTAATTTGTATTATATATTATGTATTTATAATTAAATACAAAATTATCATTTTGCATTCTTTGATAGAACCGGAACACAGAGCAAACCCTCTTTGCAGACATGACTCATATTCCATGACATGACTCTTCTGATGCTGCCAGAGATCCTGCCACCTTACTTTGTAAGAATAGGACATATGCAATCACAAAGGAATAGTAAGTAAAAATCTCTCACAAGCAGAATTGAAGAACATACTATCTCCCTTAATCAGGTCTGGATTTCCTGTGTTCACCATCTTCTGATCCCACAGGCGCTCCTCCAGAGATATTTGTGTACCATCATAGAATATATTTTGAAACATTTGAAAGATGTATTTCATTCTGAAAATGATTTCTGTCACTGAGGAAGTAACAGGAAGTATAAACTTTCATTATAAGGTCAGTCCATTCATTACTAGAGAATGGATTTATTTCCTTGTCTTTGTAGCTAAGTGAGCTCAACTTGGTTTCAAGTTGCCACATAGAAAGTTTTTAGAAAAAAGCCTTGCCTCCTGCACTAGGTAGGTTCATTTCATTCAAGCTGGATCCTTCAGCTAATTCCTCTGACCTGGAACATGTCTGTTTTAGATGGGCTGACGCATCAGATCCCAGTTTCTACTGATAACAGCATAGGAAAATCATGATCTTAAATGAATCGCTCAATGTCCCTATGTTAAATGTTTAGAATGATGTTAAAACCTTTTCTTAGGTCACATTTTCCTCATTGACACATAAATGCAGTAGTGTTTCTATACAGAGTCTTCCAAATGAATTATGCTTTAGTTTAGAGAACTGCATTACACATCTCCTCATACTCATCTCACTTAGCTACTTCTTGATTTAATAAGGCAAGTAACTCAATATATTTTTATTGCCCATATTTTAAAATTAATGTCTTGACAGGGAATTACGGCAATGCCTGAGTTTTAATGATTCTCAAATTGGTGTTGACTCCCTCCTCCTTTTTTTGTTTTAACCTATTGATGGAAACTATTACACTACAATAAAAGCTTACTGTTCGGACAACTTGTTCCAGTGGCAACTTTCTTCTTTCCCTGTAGAAAAGTAGCTATTTTAAAAAAACAAACACACAAAAGTGAGCTGAATAGCTCAGCAAGAGTTTTGTTCAGCAGTTGGGACTCATTTGCAGAGTTCCATTGGTCCTGAGGGAAGTTTCTCATCACAAGACAACCAATAGAAATGCAGGTATTTTTTTCCAGGTAAGAAAACACACCTAAGTCCAAGCTGTGAAAAATCAAATCAATACTGAAGCGAAGCCCACTGATTTTCTTTCCCAAATCAGTAATGTAAGAAAGTTTGGAATATACTCTGAGTGGTTTTACAAGAAGTCTCCAGTCCTGAAAGCAGACAACATTTACAGGGTTACTGATGTCAGGAAAGGAGAGGAAGAGGTCCTCAAGTGGCAAATATTCTACCTATCCTGACTACTCAGCAGCTCTGCTTTGGACAAGCAGGCATTCCTTCTTCTCAGCAGTGTGAAAGCCAGGCTTATCTTGAAAATCTGTCAAAATTTGTTGGATAAATTAACCAACTTGTCTTGTGTGCCATTGCTCATGTTCTTGAACAGGTCTGCTTGATTCTGTTTTGCCAAGGGCTGCTGAGTAACTTTGACAAGATCTCTTTTGGAGGTTGGTTTACATGGGCTAGCTATCAACTTCGGAAATGAATACAGAAAAAAGCTGACTGTTTTCTCACACAGCTGCACTTCAAATGAGTTTGATCAGGTCTAACCTCATGCTCATTTCTGCTGCCTTAATGAATTCTGTATCCAGAAATCCCATTTCCTTGAAGTAATTCCTAGTATTTCTTTGGGAGATTGGATAAATAACTAAACAATGATTAACATTTTAATCCAGACCACTTCTTGATCATTCTTCAATTTCCAGAGGGCTGGTCCTATGACAAGTATAAGAAACTCACCAGCAACCTGAATTAATTATACTTAATATGAAAAAAAAAAGGAAAGAAAGAGAAGCTTGGGTCTGCTATAGCTGTCAATAAACTTCTCAGCAGGAAGCTTTGTTCCCAATCACCCAGTGCTTTCAGCAAAATGTCATCAGAGGGAGATGTTGCTAGATGTTCCTAGACAGCTGTTAAATTGGAGAGGAAGAGAAAAATAATGAAGAAAATTGCCAGAAGCCCTGCTCAACTATTAATCATGAAGAACACACCAGTGCTATCCGAATATAAAGAAACACACCACAGCTTTGCAGAAGCACCAGTTGTGGATACACCACCATTCTTTACAGATGTGTGAAAGGTGCTATGGGAAAGCTGGAAAACCTGAAGATGGATTTAGCTCCTCACACATTACTTCTGTTATCTTTCTGAGGGCAATCCAAGTGATGTCCACCAGGGTAAGGCGATGGGGCAAAAATTGTGCTTTACAGTAGGTGTTCTTCAAATAGAAGCATAAAATACAAATAGAGCATAAAGTACAAATAGAACATAAAATACAAATAGAACCATAAAATAGAGGTAACAATGGGAATATTTACGCTTGTTAACTTTTCCTTGCCTATGCCACTGCCATACTTCTCTACTAACATCAGGCCTACTGCATGCTGCACTGCAGAAACTTGCTGAGGAGGATTACTAAGGTTCCTGATATAGCTGCATTACACACACTTTGATACACCTTTATGTCCCAGTGGTGAAGACAAAGCAGAATATTGAGGACTGGTTTGGTTTGAATGGGCAGGTGGCTAAGCACCCTGCAATCGCTTGTTCACTTCCTCTATTCCCAGTGGGATGAGAGAGAGAATCAAAAGGAAAAAAAAATAACAAAGTAGAACTTGTGGGTTGAGATAAAAGCTATTTACTGAGAAAGGGAAGAGGGAAAAAAAGGATAATAGGACAAATGTATATATGTATATATATAACAAATAATGCACAAGCAATTGCTCACTACCTGCTGATTGATGCCCAGCTAGCCCGCAAGCAGTGGCAGGAAGTGGGAAGCCTTATGAACTCCCATCTTTTTCAGACTTTCCTTCCACGTGATGTCATACAGTATGGAATATCCCTTTCGCAAGTTCAGATCAGCTGTCCTGATTCTGTCCCCTCTCAGCTCCTTGGGCTCCCTCAACCCCTCACTGGCAGAACAATACAAGAAGCTGATAAAACTAAATATCTTTGGCTCTGTACAGCACTGCTCAGCAACAACTAAACCATTGGTGTGTTATCAGCATTGTTTTTCTCCTAAAACCAAAACATAGCATCATACCAGACACTATGAAGTAAAACAACTCTGTCAGCCGAAACTAAGCCATCAGAAGCAAAGATAAAGCTATGGGGAAGATAAAAGAACAGGCAAATGCAGATTGGTTATGAATAACAGGAGTTTATACCTCAAACAATTGGTATCACACATAGCAAAGGAGAGCTGTCAAAGGCTGTTTACCATTATTGACTATTGTACAGAGTAAGGTGGCACCAGTTCTAATAACTTGCATTTTTATATTAAAAAAACAAATAGTGACCAAGCTATTTCTGTGATCCCGTACTTATAAAATGGTAAGAAGAAATCTGCAGTGTACTTTCCTGAGAGGAATTCAGGTGACCCAAAAGCAAACTGCCTTTGCTTTATTAATCTTTGAAAACAGCCCGTTTATTTCAAACATTTTTGCAAGACAGGGAAGAGGGAAAGTAGCCTAGTGGAAGTTTTAAAAACTATTTGAAAATCTGTTCCAGCATGTTAATAGACCAGTGAGGGAAGTTATACAGAGTCTTGGAAAATGATGTTTACAGCACTCGTCCTACCCATTGCAGCTGATAAAAACTTTAAAACCAGTCTGTGATTCAATTAAATAGAAAAGTAGAGGGTTTTTTTGGCAGAGAAACTAAATTATATCAGCTATGTGAACCACTTGTCAGGAATCTAGCAGCTGTTTTCTTGAATTCACTGACAGCCAAGGGAAAACTAAAGCTGTAAGAGTTACAAGCTGCTTGCTAATTCATCTGTTCCTTTACACAGGAACAATCTGAAACTCTCCAGCACCCACTGGAGTGAAAACTCATCCATGCCAAAAACCTTTCCACAAGCAGGCTTCAATAATCTGCCTACAAGATTGCACTTGAGCTTCCCTAAAGAGGGTGCTAGAATGTGATATTAACAGTGAGCTGATTTGTCTCTTCACATTATGCTCCCGTTCTGATGAGGAGCAGGGAGGGAGGCCCTGGCTGCACATTCAGTGGGAATGACGGAAAGGAGGGAGAAGTAAGTGCCGAGCACCTTCCTTAAGAAAGAGCTCCTAATTCTGATTTTGTGCTGTTAACTCCACTAGTCCACTGGATACCGGTAAGATGAGTGTCCAGCCCACTGCTGCTGTGAACCACAAGGCCAGTCTGCACAGTCTGCACAAGCAGCAGCAGTGCTCCAAGGGACTCTTTGACCCTATGAATACTGCATATGCATTCAACCCACCAGTTTGATATTCTTGTGGCACTACTTTTTATGTTTTAATAAATGTATAAAAATATGAAACAAGTTTTGTTGCTTATATACATTGACTATATTATATATTTCATATGTGGCTCAAGACAATTCTTCTTCACTCAATGTGACCCAGGCAAGGCAAAAGGATGGACACTTGTGAACTAGATCGTACCCTGAACATGGGTAAAGAACCATTGATTTCAAACCTCTGGTGACTATTCCACAAAAAAAAAAACAGTGAGATTGCCTGCTTACACTTTAATGCTGAAGGGGAAGCTTTGGTATGTTTATGACTGGTTTATCTTAGTGGTCTTATAAGCAGTCAGTGTTCCCAGGACAATTATTCCGGCTACTTAAACAAGGTTTTTTCAATCAATACCTACTGAATTCTAAGTGCCTTCAGATACAGTTTCAGAAAATCAATAGTTAAAGATATAGGTTTTTCAGTACTTTCATACAAATATAGTTTCCTTCTTTCTCTTCTGCATGGAATATACTATGTAAGAGTATGATTCATACCTACCAAAAGCTCTCCAATGCATTCAGCAGTTTCAAGGAGTACTTCAGCCATATAAAATATAAGGAGTGATATCTTTACTGTAAGAGATCCTCTTAAAATACATTGTCTTTTGTTTCTGCATGTGGATTGAAGAAGATGATCAGAGGGCTGGAGCACCTCCCCTACAAAGACAGGCTGAGGGAACTGGGCTTGTTCAGCCTGGAGAAGAGAAAGCTACTAGGAGGCCTATTTGCAGCCCTCCAGTATTTAAAAGAGGATTACAAAAAAGAAGGGGAATCAACTTTTCACTCAGGTAGATAGCAACTGGACAAGGGGGAATGGTTTTAAGCTCAAGGAGGGAAGATTTAGATTCGATGTCAGGGGGAAGTTCTTCACAGAGAGAGTGGTGAGGTACAGGAACAGGCTGCCCAGAGAGGCTGTGGATGCTCTGTCCCTGGATATGTTCAAGACCAGGCTGGATGGAGCCTTGGGCAACCTGATCTAGTATCAGATCTAGAGGTTGATGGCTCTGTCTGTAGCAGGGGGGTAGGAACCTGATGATCCTTGGGGTCCCTTCCAACCCAAGCTATTCTATGATTCTATGATTGTACCAAAAGCATGTTGAATGCTGGCAGTTATCTCAAACACAGGCTGTAAAGATCTGCTGTGATATTCTGATGCTTTTCTAATTTAGGCCAGGCAACAAGATACCATAGGCCTATGAAGCACAGAACAGAAAACTAAAGTCACAGTTGCTTTTCAGACACAGTTCCTGCAATAAATCTGGGGTTTCCAGGGGCCTAATTGCATATTTTAAATGAGGCGTACACTTAAAAGGTTTGCCAAGTCAAAACCTTTTTCTGTAAGTTCTTTTGCTAGCTATTTTTACCCATTTCCTGGCATAATGCAAAATAAAACTCCCACTTGGGTGCTCTGATATACAGTGAATAATTAGAGCTGAATGGAAAATGGAAATATTTTTCAAGAAATATACCCCCCGCCCCAATTATAAATATTCCAACAAGTGACTACAGCAAAAAAAATAGTGCTTATGCAATGTAAAGTAATATATAATAATGCAAAACAACTAATAATAACAATGTAAAACTGATTTTTAACTAGTGGAATTGCTCCACTGAAGTAAATGGCTTGTTTAGTTAATATTCATGTTAATTTTCATGATGAAATTCACTGGAAAAAGGATATTTACTCAGTGGGAGTAGCAGTGTCAGAATCTGGCCCCAGTGAGCTAACATTCTGTTTCCATGTACTGACTGCCTTTACTAGCAGAATTTTATTTGATCAGTTAGAGTAAGTAAGCCAGCAAGTGAATGCTTTGTAAAAACTGAAGATTGCCTGCTGATGTTGACCTTTTGGATTTTTGCATTAAGGTGTATGCATTCAAAGCAAGTTTAGAAAAAAGAGAGTAAATCAGTAACTTTCAGTTGCACAGTTAATTACTCTACTCCTAATTTTAGTAACTCACAGTGAATATATTGTGTGGGTATATCAGTGTACAGTAGTTAGATCTGACATAGTATAACCATAAATAGAATCTGAAACTGAATGAAAATAAACATAATAAAGCTTTCTTTGTTCTCATCCATTGTTTTCGGGCTCAGTTCGAACCACCTCAAGTAACAGAGAATTACTGAGTGTTCCATGGATTAAGAAGAAATAGAACAGAGACACTCTTCTAAAACAAACAAACAAAAAATTACTGGGAAGAAAACAAGTATATCTTGCAGACAGTACAAAATAAATCTCTTCACATCTGCTCACTGAAGATTCTGAAGCTAAAATCAACCTTTTTTGATTTCCATTTGTTTTTCCTCCCCTCTCATTTTCTCTCTCCTTTTTTTTTCTCCTTTTCTCATTGACCCTCTCTCTTTCTTGCCCTTTCTTCTCCTTTGTGTCTGCGAAAGTTGACTGTCCATGGAGAAGAATTCGTAAAAGAAATTTAATGTCCTGCAGTACATTTCCAAATCATGCTCATACAAGTTAACCTTGTAGTACATTTGGCAAACTTTTCAAAGGAGGTTGTCTTATACAGAGATGGCAGTGAACCCAGTTCCTTGTTTCTTCTAAAAAATAATTCTAAGTGGATGATCTATCAGAATGGAAAATGAGTAGCTTATCACAGCAGTGAAGAAGCTGAATTTTGGCTCAGCAAATAAACAGTTCACCCATCCTATTATTACCTTCTTACTATGAGTGCATGTTAAAACAGAAATCTGATAGCAAATATATATTGAAATTACCAAAAATAGCCATGCTTAACTGACTGAACCTCAAAGGTAGTTCGAGCAAAAAGCTTGAAGCAAAGAAATTTGCTGCAAAAAAAGAAATGCAAGAAATGAAAATAAAGTGAGTTAAATAGCTGAGAAAATAAAGGATAAGCAAGAAACTGTTTGGTAAGTGATGGCATCTCATTAGGCGGGTTGAAATTTTAGAAGCCAGGGATGTTTGTCAAGGTTACCAATAAGGACATTTATCACTCTTCAATTTCCTTTATTTTCATCTTGTTCTGTCACAATGTTCAGGTGCAAAATAATGTCAAAGAGGACACTGAATGACTGGTGTGATAAATGCATACCTTCAATTCTTCCCCTTCTATCTTTCCATTTTTTTTATTTTAATATATTTCCTAAATTTTTAATTTCTTATTAGTTTGATTTTGATTGCTTTTTCTTTAACTGTAGAATGCTTTTTCTATAATATTGTTTTCCCATATGCTTTCATGTGAAATCTCTCTCTCTTCTTATTATCTTCCTTATAAACATTCTGTGCTGCATTAATAAAGACTTCCCAAAGTCTCCCCAGCTCACACATAGCTAACCTCTCTTTTCTCTAACCGTCCCATGTTCTTCTATTACAGTTTTCATGAAGCAATTTAGTAAAATGAAGAATCTTGGGGCCATAAGGAGCTTTTGGTGAATTACATCCGAGTGATTTATTTTATGAAAAAATATCATAGAATCGTAGAATGGCCTGGGTTGAAAAGGACCTCAAAGATCATTGAGTTTCAACCCCCCTGCTGAGTGCAGTCACCAACCACTAGACCAAGCTGCCCAGAGCCACATCCAGCCTGGTCTTGAGTACCTCCAGGGATGGGGCATCCACAACCTCCTTGGGCAACCTGTTCCAGTGTGTTACCACCCTTTGAGTGACAAACTTCCTCCTAATATCTAACCTAAATCTCCCCTGTCTCAGTTTGAAACGATTCCCTCTTGTCCTATCGCTATACACCCTCGTGAACAGTCGTTCCCCCTCCTGTTTATATGCTCCCTTCAAGTATTGGAAGGCCACAATGAAGTCTCCCCAGAGTCTTCTCTTCTCCAAGCTAAACAAGCCCAGTTCCCTCAACCTTCTTCATAGGAGAGGTGCTCCAGCCCTCTGATCATCTTGGTGGCCCTCCTCTGGACTCGTTCAAAGAGCTCTGTGTCTTTCTTGTACTGGGGGCCCCAGGCCTGGACGCAGTACTCCAGATGGGGCCTCACAAGAGCCAAGTAGAGGGGGACCACCACCTCCCTCTCCCTGCTGGCCCCTCCTCTTTTAATGCAGCCCAGAAAAAAATATATCATTGATTTCATATTTTTCACAGATGATGAAAAAAGAAACAGTATAGGGAAGTACATACATTTGTGGTTTTACTAACTCGCTGAACTCCAAAGAGCATAGTTAATTCATAATGCCCTTGAAAGATAGATTTTACATTGAAATCTCTGATTTAGAGAAAAGATGTATTAAATGAAAAGTAAATGGAGAACATCTTCATCCTTATGTTTCTATGGATAATCCAGTGCACTTTTTACTCCAGAAAATATAAAGGAAAAGACTCCCACCTGTGAAATATGATCTGCAGCTATCATTGCTTTCAGCAGCTCTGTGAATCTAACAGCCCAACAAGTTCCTGTGAAAATCTAACCTTACCCTCTGCCTTCAGATGGATTGTCTTGCCAACTGACTCATTAGTTCACTGTGCTTTTGGCATGAGTATCTATTTTGCAAAAATTGTGAATTCCCTATATGTGTTTTTCTCAGGGGAATTACATCCCCATGATTTCTTCCTGTCTGTACCTCTGAGTGAGAAATGAGGGAATTCATTGAGGACAGATATCTGAAACATGCAAAATGGGTCTATCACAGATGCAGAGAAAACCAACCCATAATATCTGATCACACATCCTTTCTATTAAACCTTTGCTGAGCAAAGTCACCATACAGCATAACTGGGAGCAGGAAGTGTTCCTTGGGTGGAGCCAGGCTAAAAAGGTGGTAGTGGTTACCAATGTTAGTAATTCATGTCAGTTAACACAAGTTTTGTAAAGCCGCCTTCTGCTTTTCATCCTTCTGATCCGTACTACTAATACAACAAATATCACACAGAAAATCAAGGTAGTTTGTACATGTGGCAGTTTGAAAATCTGAAGCCAGTAATTTTGTGGAGACAGTGGCAGGAGATAGAGGTAGACTTTTAAGTTGTTGAGAGGCAGTAGCGATGGGCAGAGTGAGAGGGAGGGTGGTAGGAAGACTAGAATCACTTTGGTGGTGGAGAATTTATATATGTGGGTGTTAAATATTTTATGTTTATATTGACAGCAGATAGATTGTCTTGCATCTGGCAGGCAATGTAAATTAAATCTTTTTTTTTTAATTTATCACTTGTTCTATGGTTTTTTACTACCTTCCTCCCCTTTAATTCTTCCTGAAGATATATTCTCCTAAGTACAGAATTTATAAAGTTTCATTGTCTGTGTTTCAGAATCATGTTATACTACCTGCTGACCTTGCTTACATTTCAGACACTTGTTAAAAAGAGAACAAGGCCTGATTCTTCTGCCTGAAAGCAGTTTGTGGGGAAAGGGGGTAGGGCTTTTATCGTATTGCAAGGTGGAATGTTTCTGGAATGTGTTGCAAAGCGTGCCTATCAAACCTGTTCCAAATCCTCTTCTTCTTGCTTTTGAACAAATCTGTCAGCTGCCCACAATATTTTAGAAGCACAGATAATAAATTTTTATCTTTCACGTTATTTAGTTCCATAGATGTAAACAACCAGTTTGACACATTGATAGGCTTCTTAAGACTCTGTAGGAAATTGATGCTAGCATTAGCTTCTTTGCATTATGTATATTTTGCATTAAATAAAGGACATCTTTCCACATGTGAGGAACAATCTTCAGCTGTTTTCATTCTTCAGCTCAAGTGACTAATAGCCAGATATACAGGAGTGCAGACACAGGTGTATATACACATTTAAACATCCACATGATATATTCATTAGACAGGTCCTGAAATATTGCACAATGAATGTGCAAATAATCTGCATCTAGTTGTCTTATATGTTCTATTAAATTCCATTCTATTACAATTCTATTAAAAATTATATTAAGAAAACTGTTCTTAATTATATTAAGAAAATTTTATAAAGAACCCTTCTTTATAAATCTAAGTGAAGTAGAATTTCTCCCTTTCATTACATGACCAGGTCTGAAGATATCTCACTGTTCAATCTAGATTCCCTCCATATTTAAAGATAAGTCACTTTTTTAAGGTGTTTCATGCTCACTAATTCTAAAGAGCCAAGCACAGGTAGACTCCCAGTAAAAAAAAAAATAAAAATAAACCACCAACCAAATAAAAAGTGTTGTCTAAATATCTCTGAAATACTTTGTGACCCTGATAGGTAGCATAGGCAGAATGGAAAATAGTATGGAATGTGATTAAAACATCCTGTGAACATTGAAACATCCTGTGAATAAAACATGATTAGAACATCCTGTTCTATCTAACTCTTTCTCAGACCCATCATCAAGCATTTTGTGTTTTATTTTTCATTATATTAGAACTATGCCCATGGGTTTCATCAGACAGAATTTCTTATATACAAAAGGTGACCAGGGCATGCAGTTAAGTCACAGAGTTAAAAAATAACAAATACCCAATAGACCTTTATGCCACTAAAAGAAAAATATATTCAACCAACCAACCAAACACCAAACACACACCCTGGGTGTTAAAACAACAGTGACAAAGTTAAAACAATATAAAAAAAAATAGGCTAACAGACCTAAAGAAATGTAGGAAAGGACAGATTCCTCATCATATCACAATTTAGAATGAATTTTGGGGTCAAGTTTAAGTCAGCACAATCAAAGAAAAACTAAATGAAATCTTATGCCTTTTACTACGAGTTAAGATGAAAGTTCTGATTGACCTATCTGACTTTATTAATAGATTAGCATATGCTTAAATTTAAAATGTTTAATTAAAAACAATATTTTGCATGAGTAAACTTTAAAAACTACAGTGAAAGTACACTGTCTCCTTTGAGATGTTTGATCAGTATATTTTACAGATGAGAAAACTGAAGTACAGTGAATAAACTGATGTGGTCAAGACCACATAACCTTGTCACTTACAAAAATATGACAGAAAATACAAAATCTTTGCTCTAACCTCTAGCAAAAATCAATAGTTATACAAAGCAAGAAAAACAACTCAAACTTGTAATAAGTTTAGTGAACACCAAGGTTAAATTATGTAAGATATATTATTTTCCTGCTCAAAATATATATTTTTTTCAACTACTGCATTATTATTATTTTCTATGGAATAATATATAAATATATGTACTAGTAGCTTTACTGTGATAAAATATCATACAGTATTTTGATAATAAGGAAATTCAAAATGGAGTAGTCAAATAATAGCACAATGAAATACTCCTACAACCATTTTTTTCCCAGTTTTTCCTGAGATTGTTGTTTGTCTCATTATTAGGACTGTAACTGACATGGTTATTAGACCATTGTTGCTAATATACAGATGGTCTTTTCCAACCTCAATTATTCTATGATTAATGATTCTATCACACTATTGTTCATATAGACATTTTAAGGAATTGAATTTGGCTCTGTGTCTGTACTGGCATATAAGTACATATACAGTTATGAACATATGAATATCAGTTATGTGTGAAGGGCCTTCGTTAGCTAGCTAGCTGTTTTACAGTGCCAGACATGCAGTTATTGTGCTTTCAATTGAGCAAGAAATCTATACCAGTGAGACCTGCATGGAGGAAAAAGTGAGAAGTAAGAAGATTTCTTCTTTGAAAAATATCTTCCATTATTCATTGCTATTTACTGAAGTCCTGGTTATGCTACACTAAAACACAGTGAGAAATATTTGCCCCAGAGTATCTTCCTATAGCTTTCGTTAGTACCACATACAGTACAAGATAACAGCACACTGGGGAAAGGGTGGCAAAATCAAGGGTACATTATTGTGTACTTCATATTCATTGTTCAATTGGTACTCCACCTCAACCTCTTCCTCCAGTTAAAAAGAGACAGCAGTAGGCCTTTGTTGGGCATTAAGTTCACACTTAAAAAGATATACTATCTATATTTTTCTGTATATGGCAGTTGAGAACACAATAGCTATATAAGAGATTTCTGTTACATTTTGACAGAAAGATGGGGATGAATTGAATTTATTTCAACAGGGAATACTTTTTCAATCCCAGTTTTCACTCTGAAAATAAAAACATATTGCTGAACAGCTGGGGAAATTGCCTAAAATGTACATGCATCCTGAAGTCTAGAATCAGGGTCACAGTTGCTAAGTAACTACTTTTTGGAATAAAATAGATCTGATAATGGTCACTTCTCATTGTGGATAACTGGAATGAAAAGGAAGGAATGCCTTTTGCAGAGGTTCCTTGTAAGTACAGAAGACTGAACAGTGGTGATTTTTTTTTTTCCAGATCACTCTGGGGTAAATAGATCTGAAGAAGATACTGAATACATTTCAGTACATCTAGATTGAAAATGCATTGTTCTTTGGACCTCTAGCTCTGAGATAAACTGTTACCTCCACGCTCTGTGTGAATGGGAAATTAGAGATTTTGGGAATAGCCAGAAAATCAAATTTCCATCCTACATAAATATTGGAATTCCAAATGTTTCAAAAAATTCCTGTAAACAAATGTTTCCATTTTTCCAGTCAATTGAAATGTTTTATTCTAATATTGTCTTTTCTGCTATATGACATGGAAATGTAGACTGGAGAAAGATACACTTTAAAAGGAAAACTAAACCTGAACGTAATCAGAGAAGTGATTTTATTTTTCTAAATTTAGCTTGTGTATGCTGATCTTCTGACCAAGATATACTGCCATTTTGTAAAAGTAGGGAAGTGTCTTGAGGTGTGTGAGGCATTGCTGACATGGAATAAACAACAACAAGCAAAAAGAACAAAAAGAAAAAATCACCACCACCGAAAATAAAGTAGGACATGATATTAAGTCAATAACATCTTGCACTGAGCAAGTTATGAGTCTCTCCCCTCTCCCCCACCTTCAGTTATTTTGGCTGGATATCCTGCTTGCTGAGCAATGCTATAAAGTAATTCTACAAGAAATCACTAGTAAGATTACAGCCCTGAAGAGTACAAAGATAACAAAAGACAGGCAATGGAAAGTGAACATCTTTATAAAAATCATGTATGTTTTTATTTAATAAAATAGCATTTGAAAGGCTAAGGATAAGTCATAGTAAGTAAGAGATAAAAAAAAATCCAGGAATTTTCTCTTTCATGCTTTTGTTTTTAAGAGATTCAGGAAATCATCATTAATGACTTCTTTCCATGGGAAGGAATTAATGTTATATACATACCCTTTCTCCATTATGACACTATGTTACTTCCCTGGAGGTTTACGCAAATCTTCATTGTACTGTGGTTAGCAGCCACTGTATCTCTGAGAAAATTATGTCAAACAGCTAATTACCGTAAGAAGTATTTAATAAGCTGATTTGATCTGTTATATTTCAATTTCTTCTTTCTTGAACACTAGCTGAACATCAGACTGTTCCATTCTTTAAGTGCGATATGTGTCTCCTTAATTATTTCACTGGGTCTGTCATACCTTGTATTCATATTTTGCTTGGGTAAAACACAGGTATTTATTTTGCAACTCTTTGAGCCCTTTTTTTTTTTTTGATGACATATGGGCTTGTCTAATCCAGTCTGCTGGTGATTCTGTCTTTCATCACAACCTTGTGTGTGTGTGTGTGCACCTGTATGTGTGTGCGTTTGCAGAGAAGGACAGGAAGAAAGATGTAAATAAAATGGGAAGAGGTATGGTGAAAATTTAAAACTATTTTCAATCATGAAGACTTCCTGCTAAGATTTCATTCCCCAGAGAGCTGTGAACAAGATAAGTGTTTTGATTAACATCAAGAATATTTCAAGCCGTATTATTTACAAAAGTATGCAGGAATGATATTGCATAGTAATGAAGTATTCCAAACTCATCAGCACCGGTAAAAAATTGTATTATTGCCCTTCTTTCTTTAAAATAATAATTCCCATGTTAGTTTACCCTGAGACAAAACAAAAGAGCTTCCATAGGAAGCTGCTTTAGAAAAAGCTTCAAATGAGAGAAAATTTTCAATACATGAACTTGAAATTGGACTCAGATTTGGAAACAAAGATCAATAAATACTTATTTTAAAATGCAATGTAGGTTTCCTCCATTTGAAAATGCAGAAGTGAATTTAATAGTGGAATTAAAAAGGCATTTAAAAGGGTGATGATGCCAGTTAATTTTCATTATTTTCCTCAAGGAAAGGAACACTCAAGCAATTTGAGTAGCTTTAAACATTCAACCCTCAATGTTCAAGTATAGATATGAAGACCTAACTTTTCAGCTTCTCTCTTGTCCAGAACTAAGTGGGCATAGCTGCAGCTGGACAGCATATCACATATAGTAAACCTATGCTCCACATGCATGCACACTTAACCTGTACAAGAAAACCTCCACCAATACACTCACTGCTCCCACAACTTTTCTGTTAGCAAATCCTTACCTAGTCAGCAGAGAAGTAACTGGTCATTGAAAGAATGGAGTAAGTGGCACTACAGCCAGTGAGGTGCTCCATTCTAAAATTCTTTTTATATATAAATCTAAATACTTTTAGAATAACATGAAGATGCTACTTTTAGAAGCTCTTCACTTAAAACTCTTCAGAATATCCCCTGGGTAGAGAGTAATCTCACTGTCTAATTGGATTCGGATACATTTTAATGTGTAGAAATCATGAACAAAGTGAATAAATCAATCTTATTCATCTACTATTTAAATGATAGTAGTCTTCAGAACTTGAAAACCTAAGAGCTAAAACTTAGTTATTATGCTACAGTTTTTTGTTTTACTAGAAAAGCCTAGAGAAGAGCTAATTTGGTAATGGTCTTCAGCTGTTTAAAAGATGTGGCAAAGCAAAGAGAACAGACTGTTCTCAGTGTTCACTTGGGGTGAAGGAACAAACAATACGTATAAATTGAAGCAGAGAAGAATTAAGCTAGGAATAAAAAGAAAAAATATATGGTAACACTACTATTTAGAGTACATTATCTAAACAGTTTATAGAATTCCCATTACTGAGGGATTTTAAGATCAGACTAATAGAATATCTCAAGTTGGAAAGGACTCATAAGGATTATCAAATCCAGCTCCTAGCTTCACACATGGACCACCCAAAAATCAGACTGTATGACTGAGAGCATCATCAAGATGCTTCTTGAACTCTGGAAGCTTGGTGCTATGACCACTGCCCTGGGGAGTCTGTTCCAGTGCCCAAACAGCCTTTTGATCATAGAATCATAGAATCGTAGAATCATAGAATCACTGTACCGCCTCCCTGGGAAGCCTGTTCCAGCACCTGACCACTCTTTTGGAGAAGAAATTTTTCCTCACATCCAACTTGAATCTCCCCTGGTGCAACTTGAGGCCATTCCCTCTAGTCCTGTTGCTAGTTACATGGGAGAAGAGGCCAACCCCTACCTCGCCAGAACCTCCTTTCAGGAGGTTGTAGAGAGCTATCAGGTCTCTCCTGAGCCTCCTCCAGACTAAACAATCCCAGTTCCCTCAGCCGTTCTTCATAAGACTTGTGCTCCAGACCCCTCACTAGCTTTGTTGCTCTTCTCTGGGCATGCTCCAGGGCCTCAGTGTCTTTCCTGTAGTGAGGGGCCCAAAACTGAACCCAGTTCTCAAGGTGTGGCCTCACCAGAGCTGAGTATAGAGAGATGATCACTGCCCTGCTTCTGCCAGCAACACTATTTCTGATACAAGCCAGGATGCCATTGCTGGCTCATGTTCAGCCGAGCACTGACCAATACCCCTAGGTCCATTTCCTCTACACAGTCTTCCAGCCACTCTACCCCAAAACTGTAGCATTGCCTGGGGTTCTTGTGGCCAAAGTGCAGGACCCAGCAAGCAGGACCTGCCTTTCATGAACCTATGCTGGCTGAGCCTGATCCCCTGGATGTCTCGTGCATGCCATGTGATCTCACTCAAGACAATCTGCTCCATCACCTTTCCTGGCACCGAGTTCAGGCTGACAGGCCTGTAGTTCCCCATATCCTCTTTACAACTCTTCTTGTAGATGAGTCACATTGGTAAGATTTCAATCCTCTTAGGACCTCTCTGATTGACCAGGAATGCTGACAAATGATGGAAAGCAGCTCAGCAGTCACAACTGCCAGCACCCTCAGGTGGATTCCATCTGGCTGGTGGACTTATGACAGTTCACATGGAGTAGTAGGTCTTTAACTGTTTCCACCTGAATGGCTCATTGAGAAGAATTCCTTGGTGCGAGCCTCCACTATGAAGCTGATCCACATGGAGTCTTTGCTGAACATTTTTGAATTGATGAAGAACCTTTTTTTTGATATCCAGCCTGAACCTCCCCTGTCACAGCTCTGTGCTATTCCCTTGAGTTCTCTCACTGCTTATCAGAGAAAGGAGATCAGCTTCTGCCCTTCTACTCCCTGTCATAAGGAGCTGTTGGGCACTACGATGTCTCTCCTCAGTCTCCTTTTCTCTAGGCTGTATAAACCAAGGAACCTCAGCCACTCTTCATTCCCCTCTAGACCCTTGTGGAATGGTTCCACCATGTATAGCTGAGTAATTCTTAACTGGTTTGATGGAGAACCAACTTAGACAAGCATCAAAGCCTGTTAAATGCTTAGACTCAGTTCTGTGACGCCCCGGCCACTGTAGCACTTAGTTCTTTCATTTTTTTCCCTGAACTCACATTTAAAAAAATGTTTTAATTTTGAGAAGTTTACAGTTTTAAAAAATCACTTCTTCATTCAAAACAAAACATAAACCTAAACAAAATAAAACCAAAAACAACAAAAATCTCTAACCAGCTGGCTCTACTGACATTGTCGTCAGTGTCTGCACAAGAAAACGAGACAAGCCAAAAGACTTAATGTCATATCAGTGAAAATGTGGGGAAAAGAAACCAGTTGTAAAGATTATCTATGCTACAGCTCATTCAGTGTCCAGAGCTGTAGATTTTTGGCTTTTTTTGTTTGTTTGTTGTAATTAGCAGATCAAATGGGACAGAAGAAAGTAGTTGGAGTTAGTTGGGCAATGGGCCCAGGAGGCCCATGCATTCAAATCTTCTTACATGGATTTCCTAGCTAATTATAGTCAAGCATATGCTTGGAAGGGATGTGGAAGGGCACTTGCACAGAAGAAGAGCTGAATGCTTTAGGATGCCTTCCCTCAAACTAACCTTACTACAATCTATACACCTTTAGAAGCAATCCAACTAAACAGATTAGGTACCTCATAGCTGGAGATAATACTCTCAGAAATATTAAATTGTAAGGGTTTTTTTTTTCTATTCTTTATTACTGTGGGCTTTCTAAAATAAGCATTTCCTTGATAAACATAATTCCTATTGTTTAAATAAAATATGTTAGTCATTTTTTGGTTCAGAAATAATCCAATTATGGAAACTGTTGGAGTAAGGAAATGCAAATGAAAGAGTGGCCAGATATTTAATTTTGCCCCTGAAGAGCTTATGGAATTCTTCTCTGAGAAAGACATGATTCAAATTAGCTCAGTTGTAGTACTTTTAAAATTACAGGCTGCATTTTGAAGATGATACTGTTCCGCTTCTAAGTGTAAAGTAAGTCATGCAAATACCAAGATCACATACACTCAGTTTTTATTCACAACTGTCCTGAATATACAATAAATGGGAAGCACAATAGTGTATGTTGTCTTTTCTTTGTCAATACATGATGTAATGCGACTGTGTTTTAAAGTGTGTGTTAATAAACTTGTAGTCTAATTGAGTTTGCTGTAGTCTTGTCATTGTAGCAGGGAAGCAGTACTCCTAATACACCCTGGAGACTGAAGGAAAAGATAAATAACATATACCAAGTCTGTTCCTTAAGGTGAAGCTACAATTAGATAATGTCTTATTTTGTAGCTACAACCCTTCAGCCTTTAAATTAGGGCATACATTCTTCATTTGAAAAATGGATGTGATATATTATTTGTATGTGTAATCAAATGAAAGAGAGAGAAGGACAGTATTTCTGACAGCAACAGAAACCTATGAGATTATCTTGTTTACATACCAACCAATGTACTAACTACTGCTGCAACAAACATGAAAAGTTGACTTTCTCTTCTACATGAGTATTGATATGCTTACCCAAAATGATCACACAAACTTTGGATAAGTTTATGCATGTCACAAATACTGGGCTCTAAATGTTATAATCATACAGGTTCTCAATAAGCAATTTTACGTAAATTCTTTTAAGCTTCATTCAAAAGCTACACATTCAACACGGAACAAAAGAATTCTTTAAAACAAACTATAATGGTTTCAAACCTCAGAAAATCATTAGATTGAAGGATAAACATAGATTTTTATTTATAAAGCAACTGCCCCACTTCAGCTCTAGTAATTTACCTAGAGCAACTTAGAATGTGAAAGAGGTTTTATTAGGCATTTCAAATATTGTTAAATGTAATTGGTGTGAGTGCATTCATCTTGGGAATTCATGTTTTCTTGCATTTTCAAAAGACTTCTATAGTGATTTATTCTGCATATTCACTGGTATGTGACTATTTCTGAGAGGAAGAGTTCATGGAAGAAAAACACTGAAAGGCAAAATCAATCTCACAGCTGATGAAGAATATTGCACAATATACAGCTGGTATTTTGCATTATTTTGAAGACAGATTGAAATTCTGCTGGAATTGATATTTTACAATTAGTCTACTGGTAGCCCAAAGTGGGTAGGGTTCTGATATTCCAGTTTCTTTAACCTCAGCCTGTAAGCATGCAGAAAGTTTCAAGATCCAAAAACTCAGGATTTAAAGGTTCATGGAAATATTCACAAAAGTGTGCAAATATGAAGATTTAAATTACCACATTACTCAGTTATATTTCAATTAGTGAATTCCTTAATCATTCCCTATTTTTCCAAATGTCTCTGTGTGATGCAGTCCACTGGAGTTAGAAATCTCAGCAACCTAATTCTGCCTACCATTAAACCCTACATTGTTTGGAGTTTGAGTCATAGAAGTCAGATCCTCAAAAATGTTAATTCCCATCAATGGCAAAAAAAAGGTACAAAGTATCTTAAGGAATCTGCACCTCAGTTCCTCAGACTATTCAGTCTGTCAAACTGGCAGTTTTCCTCCACCTGCTGTCTTTTTCTGCTCTGTCAGCATTGCAGCATCTTATAGACCAATAACTGAACTGAGATGGAGAACAGCTGACCATTCAGGGCATCATCCACAACACAGGGCAACCTGTTCCAGTGCCTCACCACACTCACTGTAAAAGATTTTTTCCTTATATCTAACCTAAATCTGCCCTCCCTGGGCTTGAAGCCACTTCCCCTTGTTCTATAGCCACAGATTCTGCTGAAGAGTCTGTTCCCTTTTTTCTTGCAGCTCCCCTTTAGATACTGCAAGGCTGCTATCAGCTCTCCCTGGAGCCTTCTCTTCTCCAGGCTGAACAGCCCCAGCTCTCTCAGCCTGTCCTCATAGGAGAGCGGTTCCATTCCATAGATAATTGTTGTGGCCCTTCTCTGGACACGCTCCAACAGGTCTATGTCTCTCCTGTACTGAGCACTCCACATCTGGACGCAATACTCCAGGTGAGGCCTCACCAGTGCAGAGTAGAGGAGCAGGATCACCTCCCTTGCCCTGCTGGCCACACATCTTTTGATGCAGCCCAGGATACGGTTGGCTTTCTGGGCTGCGAGAGCACATTGCTGGCTTATGTCCAGCTTCCCATCCACCAGAACCTCCATGTTGTTTTCTGCGGGGCTGCACTCAATTCCTTCATCCCCCAGCTTGTATTGGTAATGGAGGTTGTAACATGCTTTTTACTTTTTGTTTTGGTGGGTTGGGTGGGGGAAGGGGTGTCTTGTTCTTGTACTGTTGGAGATTTTGTGTTTGTGGAGCTCCTTTCTCATTAAAATCCTACAGGGAAAAGAAAACAACACAGCTGTGCTATTCATTCATTCTTGTTATCTTGTTTGTCAAAATGCAGATCTTTTGTATCGCCATAGCAGTGAGCAAAACCATGGAATCTGAGCAGGTCAGGGTCCATAGCATGACAATGAAAAACTGGCCATTGAGCTAGAAAGAAGCTGGGTGCTGGACTCAGCTGGATACTGATGTTGTTTCACTTTTGAGGTCAAGAATAGCACAGTGTCCTAACAGCACATAGTGGTCAAATGTCTTCGGAAGGGGAAGAAAAGACATTCATACCTGCTAAGACAGCGGAAATCGAAAAACAAACAAACAAAACCAGCAGGAATGTGTAACTGCATCCAACAAACAAACAAAATATACAAACGGACCAATAGGGCATACAATGAGGTGCAACTGTCCAGCAGTGACCCTGGAAAAAAATAATTCTATTATGTACTTACTCTAATGATATCGTACTTTAAAATATTTCTTAAATTTGCTCTATTAAGAGTAAGAAGGACGATCAAAGACTGGTCGACTTAACAGAGAGGAAAACTGTAGGTGAATTTGAAAATTAATGTGTTTGATAACATTTTTCCTAGCAATCTTCACTAAAGAAGGCAGTTGTGATGAAGTGGTTAATACAATTAATGTGATAGGTGCCAAAAATACTGTGGAAGAGATGTTCAGATGAACTGCTTGTATCTACCTGGAAAATAAGAAGGAAGTGACATGCAGAGGGCAGCCAATATGACTTTTTTTTTTTTCTAAGAACATATTTTGTCAACCTAATCTAATTTCCCTCTAGACAGGATGGCAGGCTGGGTGGAGAAAAGTTACTGAGGTCATTTATCTTAACTTTAATAATACTTTTAATATTCTCACATGAACATTCCATAAATTACACAAGAAACATAGTCATAATGACATTCTTATAAGGAGAATGCAAAACAAGTTGACTAAGTTAATGATATGTCAAGTGGAGTTACACAGGGTTCTCCCACTGCTTATCTCCTATTCAATAGTTTTATTGAAGACACAAATGTTGGAATGGAAAACAAGCTCACTAAATTTGCAAATGACATAAAGCTATGATCTGAAGGAATGATATGGGTAAATGCTAAGTACAAGGTCTGAACAATTAAATAGATGTCTTCTCAAAAATGAGTTTGAAGGGGCTGTAGCATGTCATAAACAGAAGCAGTTTCATAGTGTTGTTTAAAATGGAAACACCTTATCAGGAAATATGAGGAGAGAACATCATAAATTTTACTTTGCTTTCCTTATCTCTGATATGGCTTCAGCTAAAATAAAGAATGACTTTTGAGAACTGTGTTTCAGAAAATGAATGTGCACTAATTGGAAATAATCCAGAGGTCACAGCAGATCACAAAGTAATGAGTTTAAATGCAGTAAAGAAGTTTGAAGTGGATATTATAAGCTATGTGGTAGAAAAAATCCCTTGCCATTGTAATTGGTAGAGATTGCCTAGGAAGGCTGTGGCCAGGGAAAATCTTTAAAAAAGATCTGAAAAACATTTGCTGGAAATTACATCAGCAGAGATGATTCTGTCCTAGAGCAATGGTGTGAACAAGGGAAATATCTGAGGTACTTTCAACACTATACTTCTGTGATTCTCTGTGTTTTATCCTGCAACTTTCTTTTATGATCCAAGCTTCTTACTCTACTTGAGTTTCACTCTGCAAGTTGAGGGGGCTGTCTTCAGAGATGGCTTATTGGGTAGCTTTGCACCACAGTAAATAATTCTGATGTCTGCAGTTTTCCATAGGTATAGTGCTAGAACTGTTTGTTGCAAAGGGCTATATATGAGCTGAAGATGGTCCTATGGGCAGAGCTATCTGTGGATGTGTCCCTCATATTTAATTTCCTGCATTTAGTACACAATTGTGTTCTCAAATATTTACAATACATAAATTCATCTCCAAGGCATTTTCATCTATAGGCTGCAAGCAGAAAATCAAAGAACATGATTAGAACCCTAGCACTACTCATTTTAACACAGAGTGGATAGCTTGAAATTGTGTGCCCCAAGGGACTATTAAAAAAAATAGTATTCAAATTAGATTAAAGCTTGCAGACATGTTTTGAGTACTGCATGCCCATTTCCTATGAGATTAAGCTTTTTTTCTGTTACCAGTAACATAACATGAATTAATGCAGGTATTTTATTACATATGTGGAAAAATATCATACACATCATTTACCTGCAGTAAAAAATATACAAGATCATGTTTACTGAGTTTGCAAGCACTACTCCAGTTATCATGTCACAGACTAAAATCATTACCCCCTAAGGCTTACAAGTTAATTAGCTCTGATTTTTTCTCCTTTAGCTTTTTTATGAGTGGAATTTATGTCTATACTAGAGTAGGATGAATGCAAAGTGAATGAGGAAATTTTAAAATATCAATTACAAACATATTTTCTATTCAAATTATCAGTAGGATTGTACATTTTTATAAAACTTTTATCATGTTGTTATTCTCTTTTTAGTAATACCAAATAATTCTATTAATTACAGCAACTATATTGCATTGTCTGTAAGAATGTGTAAATTCTTCTCTCAGTACATTATATCAACTAAGGAAACGTATTTTATTAAAATGAGAGTTAGTTGCTTTAGGCAAAGCATCATTCTCTTCCCATTAATCAGTTTTCCTCCTGATTGAAAACTACGGATTTTTTTTTGGTTACAGTTTCTGTTAAGAGAAATGCTTTTTCCTTTTAGTACACTGGCATCTAATAGTTAAACTCAAGATTCTTGGTAGAGAAAGTGGTAATTACAGCAGATTATTCAGGCAGAACAGAACAGGAACACAACAGATTTTGAATCCTTTAAAACTGATGAGAAATGTAACAATTTTTCATGGTGAATAAAAGAAAAAAAATTGAAGACGTGAGAAAGTAGGTCTAAAGGATTGCAACATTTACACTAGAGTTATTAAAACCAATAAAGCCCTCCATCATGGTGGCCTTTAACGCTTCTTTCTAGAGTGAAAAGTTATCATTTTGCAAGCATGATTTCAAATGAAAATTAGAATGTTACACTGGGTTTTATGATGAAGAAGATGAATCGTATATAATATAAAAACATATCATCCGCTAAAGCGTAGGACACAATTCCACACAGCCAATTCAAAATGTTTCAGAGGTCATTGGCAGATACAGAGAACAAATGGCATATAGCATATGCATAGGACACTATATTACCTGAAAATTGTCTTGCCGCTTTGTCAAAATCAGATTTAGATGTGAAAGTACAAGCTCTCAGTTTATGTCCACTAGTAATGTCTTGTACCTTGAAGCTTGGAGGTTTCAGTAATAATCCTTTCTGTTGCTGTGAGAGAAGAGTAGCATAGAGATACATCCATATTAAGTTCCATAAAGCAGAAAAACACTGGCATTATTTATTTGAGAAAAAGTACACAAGTGAGTGGGGCACAACCACCTTTCAGATTATTATAATTTTTGGAAAATTGGTCAAGATTTCATTTATACTTCAACTTGAAAGGTAACAAAAAATTACTGAGCCATGTGATGGACAAGGATAGGAATTTGAAAGTGCATTTTGCTTGTTCTGAAACAAATTTCTGTACCACATTTTGTGGTAGGTGATATAGCAGAACCAGGTTCATTCAGTAAGTATACACCTGATAGTACTGATTCTCTCTGAGGACTCATTTGTTACTAATTTACTTACTAACTGGTGGTACAGGTGCAACGTTTCTTTGCAATGAATTGACAGTGGTCTAGCTGTGACATTAGTGAAGTAACACTGAAAGAGCTTCTTTCTGGGTGAAGAGTTTCTGGGTGAAACTTAGGAATGGTTCCATTAAAGCCTCCCAGTACTATATTAAATAGAAGCTGTAATTCTTACACCATGAGAAACAGGAATGCTCACAAATAGGAGGTGCTTAGAATCACAGCATCACTGAAGTTGGAAAAGACTTTTAAGATCACCAGGTCCAAACCTCAAGCTATCATCACTATACTCACTAAACTATGTCCCTAACTGCCACATCTACACATTTATTGGACACCTCCAGGAATGGTGACTCCAACACTTCCCTGAGCAGTCTGTTCCAATACCTCACCACTCTTTCCAAGAATAAATTTTTCCTAGTATCCAACCTGAACCTCCCCTGGAACAATTCTTGTCCTATTGCTAGTTACCAGGGAGAAGAGACTGACACTCTCCTTGCTACAAGTTTCTTTCAGGTCATTGTAGAGAGTGATAAGGTCTCCCCCAAGACTTCTTCAAACTACACAATACCAGTTCCTGCAGCTTCTCTTCACAAGACTTGTACTCCAGACGCCTCACCACCTTCATTGCCCTTCTCTGGACACGCTTCAGGGCCTTGATGTCTTTCTTGTAGTGAGGGGCTCAAAACTAAACACAGTACTTGAGGTGCATCCTCACCAGTACAGGGGGACAATCACCTCCCTGGTCCTGCTGACTGCACTATTTCCGATACAAACCAGGATGCCACTGGCCTTTTTGGCCATTTGAGCCTGCTGGTGGCTTACACTCAGTTGGTTGTCAACCAGCACCCTCAGATCCTTCTCCACTGCATGGCTTTCCTGCCTCTCTGCCTCAAGCTTGTGTGATGCTTGGGGTTGTTGTGACCAAAGTTCTAACCTGGCACTTGGTCTTGTTAAAGCTCATACAATTGGCCTCACCTCATCAATCCAGACTATCCAAATCCATCTGTAGGGCTTTCCTATCCTCAAGCAGATAACGCTTCCTCCCAGCTTGATGTCATCTACAAACTTATTGAGGGTGCAGTCAATTCCCCTGTTCAGATCATAAATAAATATATTAAACCAGACGGGCCCCAATACTGACTGCTGCGGAACACCACTCATGACCGGATGCCAGCTGGATTTAACTCCATTCACCGCCACTTTCTGGGCTTGGCCATCCAGACAGCTTTTACCCAGAGAAGACTACGCTTGCCTAAGCCATTGGCTGTCAGCCTCTCCAGGAGAATTCTGTGAGAGACAGAGTCAAAGGCTTTCCTAAAGTCTAGGTAGACTACATCCCCAGCCTGCATCAAGCAGCTCCATAACCTTTCCTGATACCAAGGTCACACTGATGTGCTTGCAGTTACCCAGTCCTCCTTCTGACCCCTGTTGTAGGTGGATATCACGCAGGCAAGACTTTTGCTTAAACTTTCTGTGTGGAGAAATACCACTTTAAAACAACAAAAACAACAAATACAAAACACAGCAACCTATCCCCAAAATTGAAATCATATTTTGGTCAGCTGAATGTTAACTTATATTTTCTCACTGTGATATACTGCCTAGTAAAAAGAATAGTTTAAGCCATCCCTTCTCTTCAGGTAGGTCAGGCCTATACTACTCACAATTTAGAGTATGATTTCTATTCATCATAAGAGAGTCATGAATGTCAGTGCATCAGGTACCAGGTTCCTGAATTCCAGTAAAGCAATATAACGCACAATAAAAAATTAAATTCAAGATTGAATGTTCTTGAAACATAGTTCTTCTTAATGCAGTCAATTAAATGTTTTAATTCATGCATATGGAAATTTTCCATGCAGAACAAAAAGGTCCAGGGTGAAATATTTAACAACTACTACACTTAAATTTTTAGTATTTGAGAATTCTTGGAGGAGAGGTTTGCAAAGGATATTTGGGGGATGGGAAAAGAAGCAATTTCCTTTATTAACTATAGGTTTTAATCATTTCCAATAAAGTGCTATAGCAAAGTTCATCTGAATACTCCAGGTCAGCATAATTTTGGACTTTTTAGGAAATGCAAACACTGAGATATTATGGAAATATTCAGCCTACTGACAGATCATATCCTAAAAACCGGCAAAAACAGATCATTAGGAACAAACAAAGCTTATGGAATATCAAACTTTTCAATTTTCTATTCATCTGCCATTTAACACAAATATTTGTGAAGGTAATATTTGATTTGAAATTAGTTAGACTATGACAGAAGATAGAATAATTAGTGGATGCAATGGGCTTCATAACTTAGGGTTTTTATGTCAACTAGGACTTCCTAAAAATTTTTACTATAGGACTGTCAGACAGGACAAATATTGAAGGTCATTTACATTGTCTGTTCTATTTGAGTATGTCCACATCCCTACTGATGAGCAATAACTTTCTAAAGATAGTAGGAGCAGCTGTGAATTAACTACATGATTTTTAAACAGAAGAATAAACTGTTAACAGCCAATGGATTTGCTAAGCAAAATCTAATTTTAAGCGTTATTTTTTCCTGTCTATGTTATAGCATAACTTTAGCTTCACTCTTGTAGGCTAATTTCAGAAAGAACATGCCTATCTCACAGCTATGAATATGGGGCCATAAAGAGCAGCAGTATTTTCTGAAACAGTTCTGGCACAGGCACTTTTTTTGAGAAATTAATATTAATTCTAGTTTTGTTTAATGCAATTTCCACATCACAATAGGCTTCAGCAAGTAGGACATCTGGCTTTTGATATGAGGGCTCCTGGTCATGTATATTCCAGCTGAAGAGTATTTGAGACTCGGTAACCAGAATAATCTTGAATGAGAGCACTTTGGAACAATGGAGTAGCTGCTAACTCAGGGGAAAAATCATCTACTCACTCACTGTATGGAAGTCAAAGTGGTTAGTGGATAATCCCCAGGAAAAATGAGGGAACGAAGAACTGGAGTGTCAAAAACTTGTTCTATAGGACTCTGGAGCTGGAAACTCTGGAATAAAACACTCTTCTCTCTGAATGTAGGAAATATTATGAATGCTGGACATCAGTAATCTCTTGGGAACATAATGTGAGAGCCGGTAGATAACTCATGACTAGAAAAATTTAACTGTACAGAGGTGATCAGATGCAGGAAGAAGGAACTGAAATGCCAGTATTTATTGCTAAAAATCTAACAAACACTCAAGCTTAGCAGAGACTCATAGGAAGAGAAAAGCAGAGTTCTCTTCAATAATGGATCTGACCTTGATCTGTAAAGGCAGAGAGCTACATGGCAACGTGACACAATGCAGGAGCCCATGGCATGTGGCTCTTGCTAATGGTCGCTGCAATCTGTACTTGCTTTCTTTTTAAAATCTGTGCATCTCCTGCACGTTGTCACTAAAATAGGACTCAGAAATGCTGAGAAGCACAGGGGGGCTGGGCAATGGGACTGGGGACATCTCTGACAGCCCCATTCTGCCATTCCTCCCTCCTCACACTGGGCTGTGCTCCAGATGGGGCCTCCTCAGGGTCTCCCCAAGACACCCATCTACGGCTGTTGGGCCTGGTGATGCCCTCACACCACAGCCCCACAGCACCTCACCATCACCTGGGCACCCTCACCCATCCAAGTAGCCATTAAATTACAGCTCTGGAGAAGGATGTGGTTAAGGAAGGGGTTGGGAAGGCCTGTTTGTGATGGATAAATAAGGAAATAATGTTGTAGTGCTGCAAGACTCCTTTGGAAATCAGATGCGTTCAGCACGTGAACCCAAGGGGTATGGTTGTGAACTGCGGATGGAAATCCCAGAAGCACACAGACCGCCTACATTAAAAGAGTGGTAAAGGAAACTAGTAACAACAGGCACTGAAAGAAAGGAAAAAAAAATCGTAAAATATGTTTATTAAATTTTCGTTGTCTTCAAAGTTTTACTTATTAATTTTTGTGTTTTCAGCAGAAATTATAACTACAATGTATTTCAAATGTTCAAGAGGAGGAGTTGAAGGAGTTGCAGGAGTTAGGCTATGCAAATACAGTGGCTTTATTTTGAACTCTATTAATCCCAAAGCACAATAGCAATCAGGGTTTCCCTTGTATTTCTTTAATCCTCTGCACGCTTTTGGTGTAATAAACTGCTTTGCTGGCTTGTTTGTAATACATCTTGTGCGACGTTCTGCAGCCCCAGCCATTGCTGAGCTCATTTAAATTCACAGATAAGCGACTTTTCTCTCTTCCCAAGCACAAGGTCTAAAGGAGGCACTGTAAATATGGGGGATTCAGAGGGCTTGTGAGCTCTGTGGGTTTTCTGAGTTTAGCACAACTTTTTGCATAATTTAAGCTCCTTTCTTAGGAAAAAGAAAAAAAGATTCAGTTAAAGCATAACCCTTTTTAGCCCTAAGTTCTTAATCCAAAACTTTCCATTGAAGTTAATGGAAAGATTTCTGAGCGCCACGTCCATCTTGAAATGGATGTCTGTGCCCTCTATTACTGTTAAGAAAGCTCTGCACACACACAGCTACCAAGCAGCAGCATCTTTAATGCACTACTTGCTCAGCAGATTTTCACTCTGTATCTTCCTCTTCCTGATTTTCCCCCCATCTCTGAATGTGTTTTCCCCTCTGTCCCTTCTGTTCCATTTCTCATCCTGCTTTTGTCAGTTGCTTTTTTTTTTTTCTGTTGACTGTTTCTTCTCCCACAGTATCTCTGTGTGAGGAGCAAACAACACTGTCCAAAAATAATTTTCACTTCCCACTTCCCAGGGCTTCAGCTGACACAGGAGCAGGCAATATGAACTTGCTTAATGTCTCCATCTTAAGGATTTATCACTTGTGCATAGTAAAGAAAAGATTTAGGATGGTTTTAATTTCAAGCCAAGATTTTTAAACCTAAATGGCTAATTACAGGCTTCTAAATGCACATTTAATCATATAAATAATCATATATTTTCAAAAATGCTGAGCATCCAATGCCTTTAAAAAGTAATCTTACTCTTTACAGCCCAGATAAAGCCCAGTATTAATTATCTGGGTTTAAAATCGATTATGATTCTACCAACACCTTTTTTTTTTTCAGAGAAAATCTCTGTTTATCACTTTGAATTCCTTATAGAAATTATTTGTATGCACAAAGACAACCTGGAAATTTCTGTATTCTGAAGTCTGACTGCAACTTTGTTGTTTTTCAATAAAGTTCTCTGTGTGTCACATCATATTTAAAGCACTGTAAAATGAATAGCAATGATTTTTTCCTGTGATTTTCATAAAAAGAATGGGAAAAAAAGACTGAATCACCAAACCATGCTGCATTTATAACTATGCAGAGAAAATTCTCAGTAACAATGTATCTCCTGCAGGGGAAAAAAAGAAGTATATTTTCTTCTGGTAAAAATATTTGAATTGCATTATTCATTTTTGTCTTACTCTTTTCCTATTGTATTGCAGCAGGGTGATCCAAATGGCTACATTTTAGCAATACCTCTAAACTATATACAAGAGACCATAGAATACTTTCATACTCCATACTTGTCTAAACTATATGTATGTCAGTGGATTTTCCAATTTGTGAATGCAGATTTTTCAGATGGGTTGTGGATCACAAAGTAGACAATCATTAAAGGAACTCCAAGGTAAAATCATGGAAGAAATAAATTTGGGGAACTTGTTTCTCCTAGTCACCTTCAGTCTTTGCAGCCTACAGATACCGAGACTATACTTTGTAATTGCTGTCCGTGCAGAAAGAATTTATTGTTCCTTTATGGGCAACCCAGGACCAGCACATTCCTGTTCCAAATGTCACAGCCCTTCAACCCTGACTAAAAGGTACCCTGCAATGATGTGTGTGTCACAAAAGTGCCATGGATTGTTATTAAGGCACAGATGTGCTTTCAAAAAGAGATTCTTCCTTGGGAGGGTGCCCTGTGTGCCCCAAATTCTCTGCAACCTGCCCCAAATGCTTGGGGTAGGGGTGGACTGGAGGCTGTTGCCAGTCAGCCCTGCCTGGGGACAGCCATGGAGCTTGGGCCTGTTTGGTGTTGATAGAGGTGGTGGGAGCAGACTGTGAAGAGCCCCCTCTGAGCCTTCCGCCTCACTTGGGACTGCTCCAGGCTCAGCCTTAGGTCCCAGTTCACAACATGTCGTGGATATTCCGTTGCTGGCAATATCCTTCCCCTGGCCCAAGCCATGAGCTAGGCATTCTCTTCCCCTACAACAAGCTGCTCTTGCAGCGTCTGCATATAAGGAGATTGGCCAAAGCAGTGCAATAGTGCAACTCTTTAAACGGACTCATACCACTGGGAATGTGATAAGTACTAATCGATGTATTTTACTTGAGCTGTGATGAGGCCTTCCACTTAACAAGCAGTGATTAGAAAGTCACTCACTAGGTCGATGAAATCATACTGAATGTTGTGCTTGTTTTCTTAACACAAATCCTTGTCTAATGGGATACCTCAATTCTTTTAATACAGACCACTGAAGAGAACTAAAATTAATTGGAAGCAGAAGTACATCACCATCATCTAAGGCAATTTTTTAAAAGAAATTGCTGGATTCTGCATCAGATGAACTGCTGAAACAAGATCCTCTAAGTAGTTATTTCAGCCAACATGTACAATCTTCCTTTCACTTATCCCTGTGACAGAAATTGATTTTGGCTTTGAACAGGCACAAGAGAAAGGACCCTGGCAGGTAACTTACTGCTGTTCCACTGGACACTTCCATAGCTGCTAGGATTTGGCTTCCTTGTTCAAAGGTAGGTGCAGCTAGTAACAGGTTCATATCATCTGCTATCAGACACAAAGTCTAACATACTGATTGGTAAATAAAAACAAACTGAACAATGGAGTTCAGCACTGTTTAAAGCATGTTTAAACAACCATTGTATAATGTGTTGAGGTTCCTCTGTACTTCAAGGATTTTCTGAAGATCATTTTCTCTTCCTGGATTTAGCCACTGAACTTCACATAAATCTCATATTCTGTCTTCTCTATAAAATTGTACGTATCTGCTGTAAATTCCTTGAAAGGACATCCAGAACTGTTGCAAAGGTTATGAGCAAGCTTGGAAGCAATCTGTTGACAGACACTACTGTTCAACTGACTTCAAAACCAGTAATGAAAGAATGCTTTTGAAGAAAAAATGCTGCACTGACTATGAGGAAAAGGTATGCAGCTCTCCACTTTTAAACATTCATAGTATTAATCACAGAAAAACTCATGACTTGAGGAAAGCACTAATTATCAGAACTTGATGTTCAAATTTATATTCTTGCATATAAAATATTTTCTTGTGGAATGATCCTGAAGTTCTCTCCATTTTCAGAAAAAAAAAAAACAAAAAACAAATCTCTGGTAGATTTTAAAGCAGGAAGGGATCATTGCTGTTCTCTAGACTGCCCCTTTGTGAAGATCAGACTGGAAAATTTAATTAAGATTGCTCTAGCTATGGATATGTAAAAAACTATCTAATCTAGCGTTTCATATTGCCATGGCCACAACCTGAATATAATTCAGTTGAAATACGAAGTTCTGTCAACAACATACCCTTGCATACCCCTTCATCTCACATAACCTTCTCTGGTACCATATCGCATAAGCAGCAGAAACATGGGCCGAATTGCTCCCTGTAGGTTTTACAGATCAAAATAATCATAACTATGGTAATGTCACATAAGGGTAAGATAATAATAGACTGTACATTTCAATAGGAATGAATATTGACAGGTGTTACATTAAGCAAGCTCTGTGAAGAAATCTTCCTCTGAAAAGGGAGAAAGACAGTGGAGAAGAATTTCTCCTTTATGTATTTCTATCACATTTGTGAGATTACATATGTCAAATAAGATCTGTTTTTCAGATGGCTGACGGATGTGTATCTCTATATATATATATATTCAGAAACCACTTTGTGACATTAAGATTTAAAACACCACAATTTCTGAAGATACTCTTTTAATTATATATGGTTTGAGGATTATTTTTTGCTTTGTTCTGTTTTTTGTTTTTAGAGGTTTATCTTTGTTGAGGTGATCTGACTTAGCAGACAAAAAAATAAATAAAGCAATGAATAAAGCATTTAAAAGGAAATTTATCAGAAGTTTGAGGTTACATTCAGCTTAGGAAAAGCTAAAAAGTGTTCACAAAAAAAAAAAGGCTACATCATGCCTTGTAGATGCAAAAGCAGTTTCCAAGAGGACATTCCAACAGTGAATCCCATATAAAATCTAAGCAAAACAAAAGCTTTTAAACAGGGAAGGGAAAGTAGTATGTCTACTGGATGTAAATTATTTTAAGTACACACATGAATTAATAACTCATCTTATTTTTTTGAAGGTGATAGCCTTGCTGAGGAACTGCTGACTTGAGAAAATACTGGGAAAGTCAGCATATCTGAAAGGACCGTGATAAAAATAGGTATGAAAATTGAAAATTTGATCTTAATTTCTCTGTCCCTCAGAGCGTGTCATGTAAAAGATGTGTAATCATTTTAATCTGTAGCCAGAAGATTACATAGAAGTATACTTTGAAATGTGCATAGCACTGCAAAATATGACAGAATAATAAGCAAAAGAAAAGTGTAGAAATATAGATAATAATAACTGACTTAATTTATCCAAATGGGAGAACACCATGTTTCACCAGTGAATACAGAACAGCACATTAATCAGGAATAAGTCTAAATGAACCAGGTCTGAATAACACAGGATTTCTGTGAACACATCCCAGGAGTGTTAGTGCTTGATAAAAATGAGTAAGGAAATATTTACTTTAATAAAAATTGCTCCACTCCTTTTAGCATTCAGCTTTGTTGTAGCAGTCATCTTCATTGCAGTATGGAGGGCTACTGTTGCTTCTCTGTTCCAAAAACAACACCTCAGGGTCAGAGCTTGAATGACCAGACACTGCTGGGTATTTTTAATGAGCATATAGGAGAGAGCTTTGCTGATTAAAGAATTCTAATGACATTATCCAGTGAAGCTACTAGGCAAAGTTCACCCTTGTGCAAGAGCTGCAACAAAATGTGTGAGGAGGCACTGCATCTAAAGTGCATTGTCAAACAGATATTACTGATCATAAACAAAATTCTTGCACAAAACATCAGTGTACATTCATTTCCTAACATGAGAAATCATCCCCAGGAAAGATGGGGACGGACTTTTTATAAGGGCATGTAGTGACAGGACAAGAGGAAATGGTTTTAAACTGGAAGAGGGTAGAGTTAGACTAGATATTAGGAAGAAACTTTACTGTGAGGGTGGTGAGACACTGGAACAGGTTGCCCAGAGAGGCTGTGGATGCCCGCTCCCTGGAAGCATTCAAGGCCAGGCTGGATGGGACTGTGAGCAACCTGCTATAGAGGGAGCTGTCCCTGCCTACAGCAGCGGGGGTGGAACTGGATGATCTTAAAGGTCCCTTCCAACTCAAACCATTCTGTGATTCTATGATTCTTTGAACCATTCGGTCTTACATTCTTCCAAATTATGATCAGATTGATGAAGGGAAACTATTATACTTGATTTCTAAAAACATGATTATAATTTTTTATGCACTTTTCTTTCTTCCCCTATATCGTAATGAGAGCAGAAATATTACAACCCAGTTCAGCTGGAGCAAGAATATCACTATTGTTTCTAGTAGGAACATCTTTGTCTTTACAATAAGAAAATAGATATGAAATAAATCCTATATTATGCAGTTTGGGTATTATTTTGTGAGCTTGTGTGTGTGACCAGGGAAAGCTAATGATTATTATTTTCTCACTAACATTTTCCTTTATACTAGAGAATCAAAGAAAAAATTCAATCACCATAGTTAACTCTTATTGTCACTGTTCAGTTTATTACTCTCAGATAAGCCAAAATTTAGTATGTCTGTGCAGTTACGTATTCAGCAGTGGCCCAGGAGAAACATCAACCCTTTCTAACTCTGAAAAGCAGAGGAATGCAAATGCATAAAGCATGAAACACATTTCAGGCTCGCTTTGACTTATACACAATAATATGAAGTGTGTTTTTCAGTAAGAAAACGTATTTTTCTCTGAAGGAGTAAAGCTTCACTGGTAAGTGATGTTTGTCGTGAAACTCTTCATGTGGAAAGCTCTGGGACCTGGCAAAGAAATAAGTTTTAAAACCTGGAGTTGTCCTGCTGCTTGTCTTTTTTTTTAAAAGCAGTTTTTAAGTAATGCAAAAGTAAGATCATAACAAGGCTGAAAATACACACTTGCCGGCCAGTGCTTTGAGGATCTTTACTGTAGTTAATCCCTCAGATTGATGCTGTCACTGGCCTTCTTTCTGAAGCATTTCCTAATTGGCTCCCTGAAAATTCAGCTTCTTGCCCTTCAGAGAGCAGCAGTGTGACTCTTGTCAAAAAAAGGAGCCACTTAATTCAGGATAGAGTCTTAATAAAAACTCTGTATTTCCAGAAGCATTACTACACGTATTTTTCCCCCCCCTACTTTCTTTCATACCTTAACAACAGGGCACAAGAGCTTGGAGTACACAGAAACCTTCTAAGTGAATCTCATTTAAAATAGGCAGCCTTGCTCTGCGTTCATGTATCTCGGTGTGATGACTCTGGAACAGCGATCCCTAAGGCGGGTCCTTTCTCTGTGGGAATAGTTTCCTGAACAAAGCGCAAGGAGAAAAGCAAGGAGGAGCTGGGAGGAGCTTTGCTCCTCAGGGTACGATTTCCAGCAGAGTTTAAAGAAGCCCCTGACCTACTCTGATTCCACCAGATATCAGAAATTTTTCATGTCAGACAGGACTGTTACGATGTCAGATGTGAGGGGAAAGAAAATTTGCTTCTCTGTCTTCTCTTAGATGACTGCCACAGAGCAACTGAGCTCAGTCTGCCTCTGGCTATTTTGTTTCAATTTTAGATGATGGTATGCGGCAATCAGTTTCTTCTCTAATTGCCCCAAATGTAATTGCAAATGTTGACTGTTTTATTAAAAAAACCTCTATGCAGGATGACCAACCTTTCAGGAGCAGTTCAAACAGATCTACAGCACATCTAGCAGCAGAGAGGCTCTGTCACAGGAGGTGCTGAATGATCCAGCAGCAGAAGAAAGCCAGCCAGCAACAGCCACCAATCACCCTTAACAATTTTTGATGGGCCACTCATAGAGAAGACTGTACGGTATATGCTACATAGCACAATAGTGGGCATGCTCCCATGAGGTGAATGATGTGAACTTATCTCTGGCAGAGAAGGAAACTGTCTCCCTCTTATGCATGTCAAGTGTCTAACAGGGTTATAAGACAGAAAAGTATTAACCTTGCTCCATATTTTGTAAGTTGGTCCTATAGTTACCCTTGTGTCCCGCAAGAATTGCATGAAGTTGAATATTTTGAATCAAATTTTGTTCTACTCAAGGTGGTTGTTTTTTGTTGTTGTTTTTTTTCTGGATGCTTCTTTTCAGCAAGAAATAGTCAGATTTTATCTACTTGAACTGACTCCCACTCTTCACTCTCACCAATAATTTGGCATCTGAACAAAATAAGAGGTGTTTTTGGCCTGTTCTCAAATAAATGTACTAAGGTCTTGTAGACACCATCCTGAAAATCCTGCTGTCCTCAAGGCTGAAAGCAGAGATGTTATAATGCCATAACATTGGGTAGAGAATGGTAGCCAACTGACTTTTTGTATTGCTGAAACAACACACAAGGAATGTAGCACTGGCAAGTATCCAGTCTATCAGTAAGATTAGAACAAAAAAGAACATATTCATTCATGGCATGCATGAAATAAATGTCTCTGCGCAAGTTTTTGTTTTTTCTCAAGGGTAACAGGCAAAAGTGGTTTGAATAGTGAAAAAGTAAGCATAAAATAAAAATATGTTATTTAAGTAATATATGCATATTCATACTTTTTGTGTGTTTTCTTTGACTAACCCAGAAAAGCTGTCTCTCCTATAAATTCCTGATGCAATGAATCAGCAATAGAGAATGAATATTTTCTACCAAATTTTCTTAAAATTAACTCCAAAAAATCCTTTAAAATAAAGAAAAAAGAATTGAAAAAATGAAACATTTGTATTGCCTGTATAATAGCTATACATATATTAGGCAAATCCTGACAGAGCAAAAATTATTTTCTGATTTCTTCCTCTCCTTTCATTACTTGTGGTCTTGTTTTGCACCTGTTTAGCACTTGTCCTTACAGATGCATTTAGCTATCGTTTAGGCACTTGCAGGAGCAAAATGAGAACAGATGCGTCATAAGTACAAAATATGTGCTAAAAGGACATCCTGTAATGGGAAATCAGAGCTGAATGGGAGGAAAAATAAAACACGGCAGGATATAGAGGATGCAGACCTAAAATTAGCAAAGGATAGATACACTGAAAAGACAAAATTCAGCAGATAAGGGCTCCTGGTTTATTGTCTAAAATATGCCTATCTGCATTCCCAGGGAACAGCATCAATCTGTCTTGATTTCTGAATAAATTGAGCTCTCAAGCAAAATCCCTGTAAAAGAAAGCAGCTCTATTTTTATCACAGTGACCTTTTTAGAAGGACTTTAGAGAAGAAGGAAACAAACTTGTCTGAATGTCTACCAGCCAAAGTCCAATTTTGCTTTCCTGTCTGCAATTTTTTTTTTTTTGCCAGTTTTATAAAATCTGGCAGTAAGGGTATTTAAAAATGCTCATCCCAGAACAGGCTCCCTTACTCGTTTAGCTTTTTTCTGGTCTTTAACTGGTATTTAACTGGTATTAAAATGTTATGTAAGAATCTGGATCCCATATTCAGTGAAGTTACTTGGTGACTTTAGCTAGACTCAAATCAAAATCTCAGTTCAAATAAATGACTTCATACGTAGAAAATTGCAGAAAATCCATAGAAGTAATATCTTAGGAGCTATGTTAAATGCATTAAATGCCATAATGAGGTGTATTTGTGTATTTTTGGTTTATTGTACATTTCCCAGGATGAGAAAACTCTGATTTAATTAGGAGAGTTACTGGAACTGCTAACATCTGGCTTGAAATGAAGAGGGAGCATGTATTCAGGGCATGTGTTCTAATATGAGGGAGTGGGTGGTAGGATAAAGGATTTTTATATAGGGAGTATTATGTAGGGCGGGTTTTGGCATTTGTGAAAGCACTGTAGGATAGTAAGATAACTGGATGAAACAATCAGATAATGTGTAACCCCTGTCTTTAAGGCTGTGATATCAAGGGACTGAAAAAGACAGATATAGCGCTTATTCTTAAGAATAAATTAGGACATAAAGAACTGTAGACAAATCAGCTTAACTTCAGTTTCTGGGAAAATTCTGAAACAGTTAATTAATCAATACATAAGAATCTGGAAAACAGAGAAGTGTCACAATAGTCAGGATATCACTGTGTATACCAAATCATGTCAAATATGTCTGTTACCTATGAAATGTTAGCAGGGGTGTTGAAGAGGGCATGAACAGATGAAGTCATACATATATTGATTGCGTTGAGCCTTTTGATACTGTCAAGTAATATACTTTCAAAAACATATCTACAAAACATGGTTTTCATGGACTTTCTCTAAGGAGGGTGTATATATTCATAAATGAATATAGCTGAACTACGGGAATCAACAATATACCAGAATGGAAGGTTATAACAAGTGTGGCTTTATGGGGACTGTCATGAGTGTGAAGCTACTCAATATTTTCATTAGAGATGACAGAGTACTGAGGAAATGTACTTAGAGTGCATGAGGCACAAGTTAAAGGGCTGCAAAAACTTTGGAAAGCAGGATGCAAATGTGAAGCTTACCGTAACAGAGAAATGTATTAAAAAAGAAACAAAGAAATTCAGTATGAACAGTTCTAAAATTTATGGTTACACACAGAGATATTTGTGTGCTAGAAGAGGCAAAACACGAATTCAGTAGCAGCTTTTCACAAATGTGGTTATATCCCAAATTTCAGAATATTGTAACAATATCAGATTCCTGTGAAGAAGGTGAAAGTGATACTTGGTCAATAAGCAGGAATGTCCTCAATATCTGGAAAATCCTTCTCTCTTAGTTAGCACTGGTGAGGCAGTTACTGGGATGAAAAGAGGCTAGAAATTGGGACCTGCAGGAAAAGAGCAAAAAAAAACAAGGTTGAGAACAGAGAGGAACTATGCTGTAACCAATAGCTACGTGTGACCCAAAGTCTAGCTTTCTGTAGCATGTCTGGGTGACTTTGGTTCTGTTTCACTAAAATAGTTGTTAAAAAGGAAAGTACATGAGTTAAAATCACTCAGGATAAGAGATTTTAATTCACAAATGAAATTGCTGAGATGGGAGTGACTAGCAACTCAAAGATTCAAAACTAATGACATAAAAATTTGAGAAAAAGTTAAAAAATTAGGAAACTGTAACCAAGAAGCAATAGAAGTGAATACTTTCCTGCCTGGCCAATAACTACCTGGATGACATACATTCATTGTTTATGGTGAGGTTATTAATATTTGTTTAGTAACTGTATGCAATCTGTATGCAAATATTTCAAGGGGGGCTACTGGAAAGATGAAGCGGGAGTCAGGAAGCATTGTAAAAGAACAAGATGTAATGGTTTTAAAGTAAAAGAGAGTAGGTTTAGATTAGGTATTGGGAAAAAAAATTCATGATGATGGTGATGAGTCACTGGCACAGGTTGCTCAGAGAAGCTGTGAATGCCTCATCCCTGGAAGTGCTCAAGGCCAGACTGGGTGGGGCTTTGGGAAACCTCATCTAGTAGAATGTGTCCCTGACCATAGCAAGGAGGGTGGAACTAAATTCATTTGTTAATGTCTCTTCCAATCCAAACCATTCTGTGACTCTGTGATAAGCAGCCCACAGTGTGGAGGGTCACAGCAGGAACATACTGGCCCCTATCAGCATAATTTGGCAAACTTTATTACAATCTGTGGAAACTAAATGGGCTCATTATTTTGAAAATCAGAACGGTAATACTAAAGCAGCCCCTATCAGATAGTATTGCTAGGGAAAACTACTAGCAAAGACTTCTTCAACATGTGTATGTGTGAATCAGCATACTGTTGGTTCAGTAGAACCATGCCAGCTAAAGATCTGTTAAAACATTAAATCTGTGGCATAAATTACAAGAATTGCCTAATCTTATTTTTGAAAAAAGGTAATTAGGTTTCACTCCTACAAGCAGAAGGATAATTGGGTCCCAAAGGTCTAGAATAAGGTTAAACAATTAGACTATATTTGCAAATGAATATTTCCTGATTGGCACTTGAAAGGATAAAGGGTTTATTTGAAGTAATTAAGAATTTAACCCATGATTTCATGAAATGCAGGTATGTCAGGCTTGCTGCTAACTTGAAAACATCTCTGCAGATACTTCCAACCCTTGAATGGAATTTGAGAAAAGGTGCCTATATGATTATAACAAGGGCTGCATTGAGTGATCCAGCTGACTTCATGTATCAGTGACTGAATGTTTGGATTTTTTAGTAGTAAATTGTTGATTATTGGGTCAATATATCTTGAAATATAGCTCAACAAAACACAGCGTCTATTTATCACAGCAGTTTTAGAGATTAGTAAACAGAGACAAAATTAGATTTATGAACCCACCAAAGGTCACACAAGTGAGTTAGCGGCAAAACAAAGAATAGTGCTTCTGAGGGCCAGCTTCCAGTCCAACACCTGAACTGCATGGGTTCAAAATGAGTAGCGCACAAAAAAGCAACTTGACACGACAAGACAGAAAATTGATGGGAAATGCGACAAGAAATATTGTCACAGAAGTAATTTTGTTTCTCATGTGTGGCAAAGTCTAGGCAAAATACAATTCTGAATGATTTCTGGCTCAAATTTGCAGAAGCATGGTCCTAGCCAGTAGCCTCTGTCACTAAATATACTGGGCTATAAAGCGATGAAGCTGGTTGAAAACACAATGGAATTCAATCCTGTTACAACTGCTGATCTTTTCAAAATTTCTTCAGCTCAACACAGAGATTTATTTCCATTACAGCATAGACACTAAGTTTAATGACATTCTTTCCTCACTGCATTAGCTTGATTTAAAAGGAGAACTAAAATATTTCGTCTAGCAGGTAATTTGAGTTAATTTTTTGAATTATGCTTTCAGTAGTTATAAAATACAGAACAATAAAGCAAGACATGGTGGATAAACCAGAGAAGTTGTATGAAATATTGTAACAATTCTGCATTACTGAAATAGAAGTACAGGCCATTGTTTTCAGTATATTTCTTTACTTTTGTTTTTCCAAATTTCAGAAACTGGAGAACATATCCTGGTGCACAACTGAAGCTACACCAGAAGCAAAGCTTAGATCTTGTCCTCAGGAGAATCTAGAAGAAATAAAGGAATAATTAGAATGGCTTGAATACATGAAGATTTTAATTATTCATAGATAATTATTTCATTTCTGTGTTTTGTAACTGGGAAATCTAGAACAGATATAAACTTTTAATTAACTCCTTGTTGCTCATACATAAAATAATAGCTAAATTTCCTAGTTAAGTGGAAACAGTGTTGTAGCATACAGTAATAGTATGGATGCAAAAATCTTAAATGGGATTAGATAAATTATTTTTATACCTTGGAGAAATAAATTGCCCATATTGAAATTGGGTCAATTCTACTGTGTTGATGCATCAGGCATTCCTACAAAGAGTACAGTATGATTTTTTTTTTTCAGTATGGAGCTGCTTATAGAACTTTTCCCCAAAAGCCAGCCATCTCAATTGCATGATCTTCTTTATACATTTTGACAAGAATCTGGGTGTATACTGAGTTGAAATAAAAAGTGCATAGTAGTCAGTACAACTTCTCTACAGCATTCTGCATATAATCCACTCAGACACTTCACTGAACAAATGATGTCTGAAAAATGAATCTGTTGTTTAGGGAGTTCAGTAAGGTTTTTGAAATGTTGTCTACTATTCCAGAAGGATATAGAGAATAGCTACATTAGTAAAACAAACAAACAAAATTGGAAAAAATCTTAAGAAGTTTATCAACCTAATTACCGTGGATATTGTTAGGTTTCATCACTAAACAGAGAGCTAGAAAGATATTTGGAATATATACCACGCAGTATAAATAGTGAAAGCAATACGTAAATGTAGACATAATCTTTCCCTCTGTTACTCCTTTCTTTCTAGTTCGCAGAAGCAAATACTTCCTTCTATAAAAATGTTCTTGGAGGATTCTGCATTATTTACTGCCAGACACTGATGAACTTTTGTATTGCATGAAATCTTGAATTAATTCTCATGGACACTGTAGTCATGTTGCAGGACCTCCACACTGCTTTGTCGGGCAGCACTGACTGCCAGGGCCATGTGTCTTCTCTCTTGACACCAAGCATATGCACACAACAACCTACTTGGATGCAGTTTACCTTGCAGTCTTCATAACAAAGACAAATCAGGGCAGAACACTTCTCACCTAAGTTGCATGCTTGAGCATACCATCCATTCTGTCAACAAACAAATTCAACTGGGAAAAACAAACAAATAAAATTAAAAAAAAAAAAAGTCTGGTTGGGATCAGGAAGACAGAAAAAAAATCTATTTTTATTTTGTTACAATCTAGTTGTGATGCTTATTGGGCCAAACTGAGGACAGCTACTTCCATGGGTAAGCAATTGAAGGGAGATCTGCTGCCCATACTTCTAGCAGCAACAGTTATTCTTGCTTGTAGTTCATTAGCCAGCCCTTCAGAGGAGGTTGTGATAACCTGCAGATACAGACCCATGGCCTCAGAGCTTGTTCCTTGGCCTTGACCATAGTTGGCCTTCCTATGGCCTTGACCATAGTTCTCTATATCTGAATTGATTCACATATGGTATGGTCATCTGCCCACTATAATATTCCTACAGTGCTGCTGTAGATGTCTAAAGGAGTTTTCTATTCAGGCCAAGAAAAGCTGTGTTCAATCTGTAGGAAGTTCCTCATGACTTATTACAGGAATTGATAGCCTTTTAGCTAACAGGTGGCTGAACAAGTGCTAAGCAAAAAGGATTTCAGGTGTAACCATCTTAAATTGGAATGTCTGCCTGCCTGACTCAAGAATATTACTGGGAAAGCTGATGCCCTGCCTTGTGAGTTTATGCTTCAGGGGTGTCATGGACTGAAAAATAGGACATCTGCTGTGTTATTGCATTGCTTCACAATGGTGGTTGCAGTTTATTTTCAGCAGAAATTGATCAGGGCTTTGTTCTTTATCTTTAGCTGTCTCTCTGTGCTGCCTTCTATCAAAAAGATGATTTAATTGGTACAAGTATCACAGTGAGAAATGGGATGGTAAGAGAAGCAGAAAACACTCATGCCGGTTCTGTTTTCATTCTTCAGTCTGAATAATAGTTGAAGCTTTGCTAGACACCAAATAATGGTCGGTTAAACTCTGTTTTGGATTTGTCTTAAGCACTTATATCCCTTTGACCTTTGGTAAAGCAAAGATCCCTAAAAGCTAGTTTTGTAAACAGTGCTTCAGCGTCTAGGTTGGTTAGCAGACTTTGAATGTGTCATACAGGATCCTTTCTGTCGAAAACTCCTTTGAAAATTTCTTACTGTGGAGAAAAGTCAAGCACAAGGAAATGTGCAAGGCAAGCCTTGAAGAAATTCTTGGATCCTACATCCCATTTGTTGTGTGCTTTACCTTAGATGTTTCTGGTGTTTTTTTCCTACTTCCTTTTAATTATGTTTTTGTCACCTTTTAAAAAGCAAACAAATAAACAAACAAAAACAGCATAGTAGATGAACCTTTTTGTTTCCAAGAAATGGAGGAATGGAGTGAGGAAACCCCATGAAAACACAGTCTTAAGTGAAGAGTTCACGTTAATGAGCACACATCTAAATCCCTCAGATTATATTTATTACCAAAGAAGTGTATCAGGCTTAAAATAATTCCTGTCTTCCCCTGATCTTGGCAGGTTTCCAGAAGAAGACTGCACATTCTGGAGAGCTTTAATGCAGGTTATGTAGGAATAATCCAGAGGCTCTTTTTAAGGTTCATATGTTAGATCTGCTTACTTCTAGGAGATGCAGAGGTACTAAGGAGAGGTGAATACTGACTCTCATTTTTTCATTAAGTGGTGTTAAAGAAGTGAAATTCCAGCCAACATGGGATTAGGACAAGGATACTATGGGAAAATGCAGCCAGAGAGTAGAACATCAATATCCATAAAGGACCTGGATTTGTAAAGCCTCCTCTGAAAGACCTTGTCCAAGGAGTACCTTCTCATATGCCCTGAGGTAAGCACATAACCTAGGTAGATGGAAATCTAAAAAAGGGCGGGAAAAATAAACTGGAGTTTTCTACCTCAGCTTTTCCATCTTTAAGCTGTCTGATTGCAATTTCATGTTTCCAGGAAAGCAGCACTGTCCACAGGATGCCCTGCAGTCTCCAGAGGCAACAGATGCTGTAGGGTGCATACGGGTTAGAAGGCAATAGAAAGTTTGAAAATAAGTTTCAGGCTTCAATAAATGCAGCAACTTGTGCCTGAGAATATTCTGCAGTCCAAGCAATGCTCCAAGAACAAAGCTCAGCAAGGCAGGTATGCAAAGAGGAATGTAAAATGTTTAGGTGCTACTTTAATGCAACTGACTTTATTTTAAGACACAAAGCTTTTACCTGAAGGCACTGTAAAAACCATTCAGCAGTATCACCGGTGTCTGTCACCTAATCTGAATCATTGCTGTCATCAGTGACTCTGTGCGGTAACTGATACTTAATGGGCTGGAAAAATCAAGGCAGGTTTGGTAGGCTTATTCTACTTTTCAAGTTCATACAGAACATGGAAGACACTATATTTAATCATATATCCAGTCACTACTCATTGTGTTTCTGAAGGAGAAAAGCAAGTCTTAATCATTATATTATTCCCATATCATATTTTCTTACAAATATCTTTTATGGCTAGCAGTATTTCTTTTTTAACATACGGTCACAGATTAACCATTACACATGTACTTTTTTTTGAAGACATATAAGGAAATGTACACAAATTTATGATTTATTTTCAAATCTGATGTTCTTAAGTCTTTTTTTTTTATGTCTCTACTTTGTTTGAAATGCCCTTATGAAGGCACAGTTGTTAACTAGACCACCTTTATACAGTTGTCTGGTGTCTTTTTTCCATCCCAGCTAAATAAGTACATCCCTCAGGAAAAAAAAAAAAAAAGTAAAGAAAAGAAAAGAAGAAGGAATTCAGTATGTGCACAAAGTTTCATTGTGCAACCTACATACTTGGGGGGCTCACATGATGTTCATGCACCATAGTTAAAATCTGTGGTAAAGATTTTATTTTCTTATCCAGAAAGTTTTTGTGCCTGGCTGGGTTAAAGCTGGGTTATGGTCTATTAGCATGATGGATATCATGCTCTAAGGGTAGTGTCTGGAAACCATTTGTATAAGTTTATGTGGTGCCCAAGGGTGACAGTTCAAAATTCCTTAGAAAAACAGCAAATCCATCTTCCCAAAGTATGCTCTGTAGCCTGAGTCACCTTGTCAAGCAGGTAATAGCAGATGAAAATTCACTAGTGTTCAGTTCCTTGCCTGACAAAGCCATTGTCTCTCTTTTTTTTTGGCTATTTCAGTGTTCAGAGCAAGAAGGCTATTCCCTTTTTGTAAACCTCTGCAATCCCACATGATCAAAGCATCTTGTTCTTTGGTCTTCAGTGTGATTCTGCCGTGTCTGCCAGATTCCAGGGAGATCACTGAAAAGAGATAGATCTGTTATGAATGTTGATATGAGGGGGTATTAAATGTAAACTCTCAGGTTATGTCAAAACTACAAAAGCTTCAGACAGATATTAAAAGTCCAGAAATTTCCAGAAGAGAGCTGTGATTTTTAGGAAGTGCTTTTCCAATTCTACTGAGCAAGTGGAGAAAATTATTTATTTGAACAACTTCATTCTGATGTTATGAGACTCCATTGTGCTTACCAGTTTAAATGACTGCTGGCCAATTCCAAACTCCGTGGATGAAGAGGATCTGATTCCTCTCTTCATAAGCTCTCTGACATATGAAGAAGTTGGCAAAGTTTGACTGCTTCCAGCTTTCATTTGAGATATGGTGGGAAGCCATCTCCATCTGGGAACCTAGAATTCAGCATTTTATGGGATAAATCTGTATGCTTACTATTTGTGAGCAGACTCTCCACTCCTTTTCTTGTTTTGCTTCACAGTGTCATTCTAACAAGTAGTTTATGAAATGCCACAGATACCTCTGTTCTGCCTGATTCAAACAGTAGATTAAAAAAAAATCAAAATTATTAAAAACCTTCTTCTTCTGAAGACTTAAGAACATGCCTAACATGTGCATGTTCTTAAGAAAAATCATTGGTATCTTACTCACTTTGTTCACCATCTAGAACATCAATGCAATCTGCTGTCTGTAGTGTCTTCAGAAAAAAAAGACTGCAAGGTTTAAGAGCTATCCTCATGGACTAAAAGATCATGTAGTCAAGTTTAGGAGCTCTTATCACAGTCTAGAGGTTCCCTACTGGATTTGTCCTAAATAAATTTCTTACTCTGATGCTCCCAAACACAAAATTCACACAACACACTCAAGTTGGAAATGCTGTATGGAGAAAGAGGTGTTTAACTATGAGTGGAAAAACTCCGGAAAAACTCCACAAAAACTCCAAAAACTCTAGACACAGAATAAACCTAATTAGAGGGGTGAACCTATAGCTAACTTATGTTACTAACCTTTCAGCTCGATTTTTCATTCTGACATGTTTCTTTAATAAAGTACCTTTAAAAGCCTTATGAAAGTGAATAGCCTTTTTTTTTCTTAACACAGTCAGAAACCTGTATGTTCTATAGCCTCAAGTTCAAACTGAAAGGTAATTGGAGAAGTATTCACTACATCTGGTTGGAAAGTATTTGACTTCAGTTTTTGCTGTATTTCTTTTTTTTTTTAAAACCGGGCTTCCTTTTTTTATAGAAAAAAGAATCTAAAGCTGATTTCAGTAGAAAAACATTTTCCTCTGCTTTCCTCTCAGATCTGATATTTTTGCAGAGGACAAAAAAATTTGCTGACATCTTCAGTATGCAGAACTTTACAGGAAAAGGTGATCCAGTGTCTTTCAGATATTCTTGAGACGGAATATATATATATATATTTTTGAAAGTTGCTAATCTAAGAATGAGATGCTCCGTTTTGAAAGTACTAGAGATATCCTAAAACAAAGTTGGGTTTCAAAATTCAATTGTTTATTGAAGGGCAAACACATCAATCATGTAACACCATTATGAAATAGTGATACCTGAGATAGATTCATCCACAAAAATTACAAGGGCAACTCTATTCAACTGGATGAGAATTCAACCTTGAATGAAGCTAGAATATAAAATAATGGTATTAGAAAAAAATCAGTATCAGTGGAATATTTCACCTTATCTTTCCAAGAGAGTTTTACTCTCTAATAAATCCCAAGTTCATTTAAACTGTGCAGCACTGAGAGCTGCAAACTTATATTGAAAAGTTAAAGTGTTAGAATGTGGATTTGCCAGATAATCAAAAGCAGCTCTTTAGAACTTTAAACAAAATCAATGGAAGATACTTTAATAAGCAGTCAGCAGTTTTAGTTTCAGCAACTTGTCAAATACTACGGCATACATATATATTAGCTGCAACATACAGCCTGAATCATTCCGATGCTTAAATGAATATTTGCCATGGGCTCTATGGAGAAGCCATGTATTGCAGACTATACTGCCATGGTGGTCTTTGCATGCCAGGATAAAACAGAATCAGAAGCTGCCCTTCTCATCTCCTCTTATTTGGCTTAGGTGTTTGAAAGTTTGCCCTCCCTTTCAGTTTCTACACCTAGAAAGTGCATGTGTGAGAGTAATCATTAAATCAAATCACTCACAAACCTAAAAGTCCCAGCTTGCCACTGTAAGGGGAGTGTGGGAGAGGCTTGGAGGGTGAATCTTCCACTTCTGTGGGAAAAGGCTGAAGTGTGAGCCTCACTATGAGAAATCTCTTCCTTCAGTATGCAAGGAGTATGACTATGCAATAATAAATTGAAAGTCTGCTCAGCTTTCTACCTTAATATCAGCTCATCTTCCACGGGAGCTTCACTATAACGAACTTGACAAGGAGAAGCACCCTTCTTCCATTTTCTTTTTTCCAGGACTTGTTTCTGACCCATCTGTTACACAAGACATTAGGTTAACATCAGTTAACAAAGTCAGTGCAAAGTTAACAGCTGCACTGTTTTCATAAAATTATAAACAGTCACAAGAAATGTCCTCTGCTATCCTTAAAGCTGGCTGGAAATGAGGAACAGTTTCAGAGTTTAGTATTTTATTCTGTTATGGGGGGAAGGGGTTTTATTAGCCAGAATTGTTTTTCAGCCCATTACAAGTGTTGCTGAAGTCTTGTATAGCTCAAAGGGATTAGAAAGCAAATATTTATCTGTGTTGTTTCAGTCTGTTTACTTTGCATTTGACTGAACTTTGGATATTGCCAATTTCACAGCAAATGACTACCCGCTGGCAGGAACAGGGAGCAGTGATAATCGTGATTCCAGCTGTCACATTTCTTCTCCTGAAGAGCTCTGGGACAATGAAGTTGGTTTTTGCCCTTTTTTATGAGCTGTGCCCAGCACATTAAAAGAGCTATTGGGATTTTTGCCACTGGCTTCTATTAGCAAACTTCTTCAGAGCTTACTATTGCTAGTACCTGCCCTATGCTGATGCTTTATATGAGAGAATTAGCAGGTAATAAAGAAGGTAGGAGAAACGAGGAAAATCAAACCCTTCCAGCTCTCCCAGAAAACAGGCTAATGCCAGCATCACCTCTTTTACTACTCTCCAAAAAGGAGCTTAATGACTGCTTTATTCCAAACACAGCAAAGCACTTTTCATACAGATTTAGCTCTGGATGCAGACATAATACCGTGGAAAGCTGACTACTCAAATAAGGGCACACTTGGAGAAAACAGCTTAGAGATATCTTTGTGACAAACCAAAGGCAGAGTTCTTGATCAGCCAAATCCTTTTTGAGATTCTCAGAGCCTCGTAGACAGTCACAATAGGAATCACTGAAATGTCATTTAGTATGGCACTAGTCAGGTAAATTGCTGCTGTCTCAGAAGCAAATGGGAAACATTCTGAAAAAATTAAAAGTAGTAATAAATAACACCATGTTCCTGGAAGATTGTAATGGCAAAGAGGAAGAATGAGACACTTCTCATTTGCAGGAATTATTGGAAGAGAGAAGACTCATTGCACCTTCATTCTTTTTTTTCAGAGTCTGCAGAATCCTGTGATGTTCTTCACATGAAGAGTCCAAACCTACCGCCCTGGAAAAGTAAAGCTAAGTGTGCCTGTAAATCTTAGGAGGATATTGGCTGAAAATACAACAGTTCCAGCAATCTCTGCAAAGTATTTCAGCTGTAATCTGCTGGAGCCATAATGAATGCTTTGTATTCCAGCTGTCTGGTTCAAGCCTATCTAACATTCAAATTGAGCTGTATTAATCAAGAAGGAACTAAATTATTTAATTCAGAATTCAGATATTGAGCACAATGAAATGAAAAAAAACCAACCAAATAGGCAGTTAAAGACATACAGCAAATGTCTTTCCCTGCAAGCATGAAGTGTCTGGCTTCAGTGGAGCTATAAGTGTGAGGGAGCAGCAGGTTTTAGTTACGTTGCCACTTCTGAGACTATTGTAAATCAAGGAGTCTACACTGAAGTCAGCCACCACATATCTGTAAGGTGAGACAGAGTTTTCTGCCACCTGTATGATTAAAAGATGGCCACCCTGGGAGTACTGAAGTCCTAATCTAACACTATCCTCGGCAGAGATGCTGGCAAATATGACAGATGTGGTGGTTTTTGAAAAGGAATACACAAAAGCCAATTACTATCTTGCTGACCAGACTAAGGTGCAACATCTGTGCGAAAGTGTAAGCACTAAGTATTAAAGCAACTTTACTGCATTATATATACTATGTGCATTATACTATAACACATCTCAGGGCACAAGGAAGCACAACAAAGAAGATGAAATCTTGTGCCAGTCTTGTGTATTCATGTAGTTAAAGGCTGGAAAAAAATATTCTTCCCTTTCACATAAATATTGTAAAAATAATATGATTTTTTTTTTTAATCAAGTTCCTGTTGAAATTTACTAAGCTAGCTATATTCCTTTTCACAGTATTCTCTTTAGTACAATTTCTTCCCTACTTCACAGGTATATTGCTTTTAAGAGACAACCTATAATAAAATAAATATCAAGAGTATTAGAACAAAAATTGTTGATATAAATTTGAGTAAAACTCTGGAGACAGGAAATAAGAATTATGCATTTGTCTATTGTATTATTAAGAGAGATTTAAGAAAAAATGAACAAGATGTAAAATAAGAGCTGCCTTTTATGTCTCTGAAAAAAAATTACATTAACAATTATTCAATTATTAGATTTATATAGAATTATATATTAAAATCAGCTTTCATTCACCTACTGAGCAGAGGAGGAAATAAAAACCAATATGTTATGTCTGAGATGTGTTTCAGTGAGACATCACATATTGCATACACAATTTGTTCTGAGAGGTGCACTCCGTGATAGCATCCTCTCTGTCAAAGCGGTCTTTTGTAAATTCAGAGGCAAGGGGCTATGCATGACATCTGCTGGGACTAAGCCACAACAAGCAAGCATGCTTGTACATGGCAAGGCATCTGCTTAAACCAAGAGTTTAGAAACCTTCTGAAACCATTTGTTGAAGTAAAAGTCCTTAACAGGAATGTCAACATCCCTCCAAATATTCCCCAGATTGACACCCATATCTTCTTCTGCAAGGGCACTGAACCAGAACGAATGACAGCTCTTCATAAATAAATAAATGTAATATTCCGAAGGCTTGCATAAAGCCAGATGCCACTGTGAAAGTAATACAGCTCTGTGAGGAGGACCACTGGGCCTAGAGAACATGGTGAGATGTAGAGAGCTCAACCTAGTAAAGAGAAAGCTAAGAAGCGATTTGATCACAGTCTATAGATATATACAAGGAGAGAATTAACTTTTATGCCAGACAGCATTTTGACTTAACAGATAAGCTGGAAGCTAAACAAAGTGAAGTAAGACAAACTTCAAATGAAAATTTTTGCACATCTTTCATGCTGGTCAGGTATTGGAATGGATTTTGAGGCATGTGACAGTTTGCTCAATTCTTGACTCTCTTAAATCAAAGTTGCCTCTCTTCCCTTGAGATGTGGTGTCATTCAAGTGCATTTCTATTAGGCAGAAGATGAATTCTTTCAAAGGAACTTTATGCTATGTCTTCATGTGTTTCAAACCAAGTGATCGTAAATGGTTCTCTCTGGCAACAACATCTATAAATAGAACTTCTGCCCTGGATGAAGACAACAGCAATTTTCACCCTGCTCTCTGTGGGAGAAGGATTTTATTTCTCAAATGTGAGAAATGCTCATGTTTGCAGTTTGTGTTCTTCGTTCCAAATGGCTTAATATCACCTAACTACATTGGTGATTGCTTATCTACTAAATTAGAAAGTGACTCTGGTGGTGCTGCAACCACTACAGAAGCCTGCACACATCGCCAATTAATGCTGATTCTTTATACATGACATTCACTCTCTTCCTCTCACTTTTGTACCACAAATGTCAAAATATTAGTGAAGATAAAAGTGGTTCACTGGGCCTTGTATAAATAACTTGCAGTAGAATAAATTTATCTCAGAACTTTTTAATGTTACTATCGAAATTGAAGCATGCCCATTAGGTGTACTAATTTTCTGGTATATTCACTTGAGATCCAGCTAAATCTCTGAGATTAGAACTTTCCACTAGTTGGCTAGCTCTTGGGTTATATCTCACAGTTCATTTCATTTGCAGTTCTGTGAAGTTTTGAAGTTGCTTATTTAGAATAAAATAGTCCTTCAAGGCAAAAGTGTATGTTTGAAAAAGAAAAAATCACAGAATCACAGAATGGTAAGGGTTGGAAGGGACCTCTGGAGATCATCTAGATCTCTGGAGATCTCCTGCTAAAGCAGGTCCTGTAGAGTAGGTTGCAGGGGAAAGTGTGTGCAAATAGCCTGCTGAGATATGAGCACATGGTATAAAAAGCAAGCCTGATGTAAAGATTACTGCTAATTTGTATTGCATCCAAACCAGAACAAGCAAAAAAGTGTCTCAGAATTTCAGAAAGTTTAAACAGGTCGCAGAAGATGGATTCTTGTGGAGCTTGTAAACATGCAATTTTTATTTTACCAAATATATTGCGAATACAAAGGAAAGTCACTGAATGATGGAGGGTGATGAAGGCCCAGGCTGGTGCCTGAATAGATATCTGTAATTTCCACTCAACATGGCCCAGGCAAACCAAAATGTTGGACACTCGTGCCAGATGTTTTCAAGGACCTTAATATCCTTTTTACACTGTGGAGCCCAGAATTGGCTGAAGGTGAGGCCACACCAATGCTAAATATAGTGGGAGCATCACCTGTTTTGACCAGCTCACTGGTCAAAAAACATCACCAGGTGTCACAAGCACTCCCAGGTGCTTCCTGCTGAGCTGCTCTCCAGCCACTTGTCTCCCAGTCTGTACCTGTCCCCGTGTCTGCTGTTACTCCATCCCAGGTACAGAACCTGGCATTCTTCTTGCTGAACTTCATGCCATCACAACTAACACTGTGAATAATGTCTTCAAGAATATTTGGTATTGATGAGAGATTTCAACAAGTAAGTGGTATAAAAAGCAAGCCTGACCTAAACATTGCCACCAATTTGTATTGCATCCAAACCAGAACAGGCAACAAGTGACTCTCTAAGTTTCAGAAAGTATAAAGTGTTCACAGAAGATGGATTCTTGTGGAAACAGTAAACATGCAATTTTTATTTTTCCAAATATTTAATAATAAATAATAAAAATAATAATAAAAATCACTACTGGAAAAGAAAATCGCTGAATGTTGGAGAGTGATGGAGGCCCAGGTGGTCCCCGAATACATGCAGCCATTGACTGTGAGGTCACCGACCAAGAAGGGGTTGTGAGGTCAGCGAGAGATGACTGTGGTCTCACTGGCCCTCGCTGTATAAGCTCAGGTGCTGGCAGAGTGCAGCGTGCACTCGTGCCTGGACTCCAGTCGAGCACAGCTGCGAGACTCGGACCGCTGAACGAGGCCTTCTTTGGGTTGTGCTGTTCTTGGGGCAGCAGTTCTTGGTGCCCATCCTACAGCACCACCAGCATTTTGTTTCCCCGGCCCTGTCTGTCTCAGGCAGCCGGGCTCCAGTGGGGTGCGCTCGCAGCAGCAGAGGTGAGTGAGGTGGGGACGTGGCCTCAAGGCAGCCGGTAGGGAGCAGGGAGCAGGAGGGTTTGCTGCTGAGGGACCCCTGCGGCAGCAAGTGACCGTGGTTTCTCTCTCTCCTCTGCAGTTTGTGACACCTGCTGCCTGCTGCGGCGCCAGTGAAGGGAGCAGCTTTCCAACCTCAGCTCTCCCCAGCTCACCGCGCAGCCCAGGGCCATGGAGGTGGCATCTGACTGGACCTGCCCCATCTGTGGGCAAAGTCGCGAGGATGTCGCCTATGTGACCCCCTGTTCCCACCAGTTTTGCTACGGCTGTGCATTCTGGTGGGCAAAGAAGAAGCCAACTTGTGCCGTATGCGGGCACAAAACAAAGGCCATCCGATACGCGGTGAGGTCGGATGATGATTACCTGGAGTGTCCTGTCCCGCAGCCCGCAGAACACCCAGGCAGCGGCCTGCAGGGCGAGCAGGGGCCTGCAGAGCCAGTGCTCATCGCACCGGAGCACAACTTCCCGCCCGAGGTCTGGGCTGCCTTTTTTGACGAACATCCGCAAGACCTCGAACCCCTGTTCCGGTGGCTGCAAGAAGAGATTGAGACAACGATCTCTGGCGATGAGTGGTGGGAGGTATTTGTGAGACACTGCACCGTGGTGGGCTTCCTTTGTACGTACGGGCTCAACCAGGCGGCCTTGTTGC
>NC_034410.1:78578411-78583703 GCF_002078875.1 Numida meleagris
CCACCGCCGGGCACAGCGTGGCTCGGGCAGAGGGGCAGGCCATGTGATTGTTTCTGGTTTCCTTTCAGGGACTTTTTATTCTCTTTAATGGCTTTCATTTTAGATCTCATTAAAAGTCCAAGCATAATATTAAATACATTGAAATCATTATTACATTGAGTACATTTATTTTGTAAATTTCTTAGAAAGTCATTTAGCCTTGGAAGGGGTCAGATTTAATTTCAGCGGAAACGCCAGCATTCCACGTTAGGTTCCCATCTGGAAAGAAAGACTCATCTGTGTGGCTGAGCTCACCCAGTAGCATATCATTCCGTTTTATAAAGTCCTCCTGCTAATCCTAGCGTCCAAAGCAGCCATGTAAGATTCAGCATATATCAAATTTTCACTTTTAAAAGTAGGAGCCTCCATCTCACCTTCCACAGTGTTAAGTTTGGCCACAGAAACTTCACAACAGTGATTAGTCCATAAATCCCCCTCTTTGCCGGTACAAGTCACATTAGCAAGGTTCAAGACTTCATCAGCATGTCCCCTGATCTCCACCGAGATCAAAGATTTCAGACAGGTAATTTTTATATTACCACACGAAGGACGTGAATTATTGTAAGGTGAATAATTCCTTTCCTTATTTTATTTCTTTATCCTTGAGAGAAGCTCTAATGCAGTTCAGGTATACGGAAGCTTATTCTGTGACACAGCATCAAACGTCAGAAGTTTCTATTTCCTTATTTTTTTCTTCCAGGTTTGCTCCCAAGGATTTTTCTCAATTGACCATATCTGTAAATTCTGGTATCTACTCCAGTAAAGGTCAAAAATTACTCTGCACAAAGAGTATATACGTTCTTCAAAGAAAATACTTTGTTTGATATTGGCTTTAAGATATTTTTCAAAGGGATTCTTAATAGTAAAAGTTTAAATGGAAATGTTTTCAACCAAATAGAGGTGCGGAATATTACTCTATGCGTTCATGCTTGCCCTTTTTTTGAAAAGCTGATTATCCAAATGGGAAAAATGTTCAAGAATTACTTATGTAGAAAGTATTTTTTAAAATTAAGTACTTCATTTCTCAGTTGATACCCGACCAGATATTTCTGAATAGAGTACAGTAGAATGGTTTGAGGAAGTTAGTTCAAACTAAAAACAGGGTTTAAGGTGAAAATACCAACTCACATAGGAACTGCAGCTAGTCTCCATGATACTGTATTAAAAAAACAAAATTTTAATTTTCACTGTCTAGAACATGCACTTTTCCAAAGCAGTCTCTTACTATGTGCTGCAGTCTCATTTCAAAATAAATATTTAAATAGTATTGCAGTTAGCCTATTAAGTAAGGTCTAATCCAAATAACGGCTTCAAAGTCAATGGAAATTATTGGCATCACGGAAGCTTTTAAATACTGTGAGGAGTTTTTCTTCATGATACTTAAGCACTGTACCAAAAAAGATAATTCTTCACCAACAATTTTGAGATTTTCCTAATAGGTGATGGAATGAATAACTGTGGGCATTGATGACAGGTGTGGTAGCCAGGGATTTTGCTTGTGACTTCCCATTTTGAAGTGTTTCCTTGGAGGAGTGAGAAAAAAAAAGACTAGCTGTGGAATAACTTCTGCATGGTGATGGTGTCTTCTAGCCCAAATGAGCCTGGGTACAGCTGGAATTTTAGATCCTCCCTTCCTGCTGATCTTTAAATCATAGGAAGTACTAGCAGAAATAGTAACTTTTCCAAGAATAACTAACATTACAGAAGATTCAGAGAGCATGCAGTCCTTCTAATTACCAGGTGCACAGGTAAACGGTTTGTTTTTCCCTTTAGTAGCTGCTATAGTGACTGTGACATAGTACGTGAAATAATCATTGAGGGATGTACCTTCTACCAAAACCTACCGCAGTCCCAGACTCAGAGAAGAGTAAAATGGTGCCAAAAAGAGGTAGCAAAACTGCTTCGGAATTTTTCTGAGGCCTTTGAATGATTTTGTGCCCTTCTGCTCCTCTAAGACCTCAGTTCTTCCCTGATCAGCCTGGTTACTTTATCAGCTTCTACTAGCTTGTTATGTTGGAAGCACCACTGGGAAACACGTGCAATCCATCACACACACGCAAAAAGCTAGGTGAGGAGCAAGTCAGATTTCTGTGCTTCCTTCCTATCCCCTAACTTGCCCGGCTTTCTGCAACAGGAGTAGATCCCATCACTTTCTTATTCCCACCCCTCCAGTCAATCTACTTTGTAATGTTTAAATTAGGTATTACTTTCTGTCTTGTGTTTTAAAAATGGTCATTGCTCTATCAATTCCATTAAAACAGAATTGCAAAACAACAGGAAAATACTGCAGACGTTTTAAAAGAAACTCCCTGTAAACAGAAACAATTTGGTGAATGGAGTAGGAATTACTCTTATTTTAACAGATAAGTCCCAAATTCTGCATCAGAATATTCCTCATCTCACAGGATTTGTCTTGTGGGTACAGCCAGTCTTTGTAACCGTTTGAACAAGCGCCTACTCCCTAAATGAAACAGAAGGTCTGCAGGTTTTATCGCTTTTGCTACCTTACAGCATACTATCACACAGTGCTCTTTTATCCAGCAAGAACTTGTAGATTCCATGTCCCACATGGGCCTGCACTGGAACCAGTCGTTAATTTTATCTCTGGCTGCTAGGTCATTGCTCTAGGATGCAGTTCCTTGTCTGCATATTTGAGAAGTAAGACTCTCCTAAGTGCCCGTCATCACTGAGAATTTATCTGTACTTCCCAAGCCTCCTGCCGCTCTCCAGGTACCTCTACATTACAAATGTTTGGAAACAAGAAATTAAAATGAGAGTGTATTTTTCAAATTTTCTTGTCCCACAAACAAAGGCATACTTTGTCAGTATGAAAGAGTTACACACCTTGGCAAAACACAGACATCTGAAAGTCATTCCTTCCTTCTTTGAGTCTTGCTAGTGCCTGATAGTTCTACAGTTTCTGATGTACTTTCAGAAGTGGTGAAGCCTCCTGTGACTCTTTTCATTATCAACAAGCAGAGCCTTGAGAAATGCCTGGCTAACTCGTCTCTATACCTCTCCATGAGGTGAAACACACTCCTCACCTTCCCCAGTAACGTTAACCGTCCCAGTGAAGATGCACGCTTTCAGATTTAGACCCTCACTCATGACATGACACAAAACACAGTCATAAGCAAGAAGACTTTCAGCCTGCAATACAGGTTAGAGTGATACAAGAGCATCACAAAACAGAATGGAATTCACCGACCAGCTCACACTTACTCCAACGTCTGTCGTGTGTTTGTTTTGGTATTCCGATATGGTTACCGGTTTGAGTATGATCTCCCTCCCTTAAGAGCAACAACTCAGTGCAGCGTTCCAGAATTGACATTATTCTCTGACAGTATTATGAGCATGTTAACAATAATGATTCACGATGTATCCACACCACGATGTGAAGACATAATGAACATCTTCAGTAAATAGGGATAAACTTACTTAAGTTGATGTACCTGAGCAATTTCAATGCTCAGAAAGCCAGTCTGGGTGAACGTGGAAGGCGTCATGTAAACACGAGACACAAAAATCAGCAACTACCACATTTGGTTTTAAAACAAAAAGGATATAGAAAATGAAAGAGAAGATTTAACGGAGGCCTTCAAGTATGCAATACAAGGTTCATCCTGTGAGGAAAACTGTTGGATGAACCTGTCACGTGTAGCAACTGAACATCTGACGTCTGGATTTCCACCTGTTTATCTTGATCCAATTTTGAACTCCTAACTTTGAAAAGGAATATCAGCCTGATTTCAGTATGGTTTATACGGATCGGAATAACTCTTGTAGTAGAACTTCCAGCTTCTCAAATTTCTCAGTGCTTCCAGCATTTTTAAGAGTATTAGAAACTCCTTTCTGGCATCCCATTTCTCTGCAGCTTTCAAGACAGATTCTAGACAAACCTTAGATGTTCTGCTAAATAATTTTCACTGAGCTACGGAGATAGACTAAAACTTACGTCCAACTCTGTTCTTTTGGGTACTGATAACAGAGAAAATACGACATTTTGACACTGAATTCTCTTAAGACTCTAACTGGTCTCATCAGAACCGGTGAGGAGAAGCTTCTGAGCTCTTCTACAGGAAAGCTCCTGAAACAAGATGCGAAAGCTTTGCTTCTCTCTTTCTTTAGTCTCTCTTTGAGCATACATACATAGGAACTTACCTGTATACACATATGCATACACCAGTGAACGAAATACAGAAAATCTGGCCCTGTATGACACACAAAATATTCAACTCCTGGGAAAGTTGCTGACAGACATAAAATTAGGAGGGGGGGACATTACTTCTAGAATCTACACCCGAGAGAACATGAGATTCAAAATGAAGACAGCAGTTACCCAAGTAGTAGGCAACACTGAACTGCTGTAACTGCATACTGGGGAATTTCAAAAGGCACAAAGAAGTCGGTTATGACCTTATATAACTGCTCAGCATTTATCCGATGCCAGTAGACTTGCTCCTTATTATTACCCATGGCACTGAGATTAGATCGCACTTTAGAGTTGTCACTGCCCGTTTCTCTTCTCCAAGGATTTATTGGTTGTACAGAACCCACGCAAGACAAAGGGAAGCTTTGGGCACAGCAGCCTCTACGCAAGGGGCCAGATGAAGCCAGAGTCACAACAGCTCACCACACGAGGAACGGGTTTGTGTAGAAGTTTATTCTTGCACCGGAGGTAGGCATTCTTCAATCAGTGGCAGGAACAGTTTTATCAGTAAATGTCAAGTTCTAATGCACAGGGCATGCAGTGGTTTATAGTGGGAACAAAACAACATGCCGACTTACTCATGGTCTAACTTGCCATTTTGGAGAGGGAAACTATATCTGTCACCCATTTATATTTCTTTTTTCCTCTGGAAAAATTCTGTTCCCGTTGTGGCAATGGGCTTACAGAGATGGCCACAGAATATTTTATTCATCTCCCCTTTCTCTAGCCACGTGTGAGAACAATCCGCTTTTTTACAACTCCAAATAGAATTCCATCGAAACATAAGCAAAACCCTTCTTTTGTTCATTCCTTCAGCTTTTTTTATTCCTTCTCCAGGAAGTTCCCCCAGAAAATGTAGAAAAACTGTGGAATACACGACTGAAAAACAGAGGAAGTTGTAATTTTTCTTTTTTTCAGACTCCTGACATCGGTTGCTGTTTTTCTACCAAATCTGAAAGAACACAACAGGCAACAAGAGTCTCTCTAAGTCTCACAACGCGTAAGCAGTTTACAGGAGATGGATTCTTGTGGAGACAGTAAAC
>NC_034410.1:78585103-78641963 GCF_002078875.1 Numida meleagris
GTGGCGGTCCAGGACACCCCACCACCAACGCTGTGTCCTCAGGGGAGCCGCAGGAGGAGCTGGAGCAGATGGAGGCAGCGGGTCCCTCCACTCGGCACAGGGACTCCTCTGCCCGGGGCAGGGACTGCTTGCGTGGGGGGCGCCGGTGCCCCCCGAAGAGGAAGGCCCGCAGCAGCCCCCAGGACTCATGCCCGCCCTGCAAGAGGCGGCCCCGGCGACAGCACTAGGCCAGCAGCCCACCGCCGGGCACAGCGTGGCTCAGGCAGAGTGGGATGCCAACATCTAATTCCCTTCCACTCTGGAGAAAAAATAAACGTTAAAGAAAAGAAAGAAAATATCTCTGTATTATTGACAAGACAGTTGGAGTTGCTGTCTTTATCCATGCTGATTTCTCCCTCTTCTGGTCCTGGGTGAGGCCAAAGAGTCATAAGTTTATTTCCTCTACCAGAAACCAGGCAGTCATGGCTCTGCTAATGAAACAAGTGTGGATCATTTCTACAGGCACTGGCCAGGGCTAATATAAAGGAACATCCTTAGAGAATGCAGGATACTTGTGAATGGAATTTTTTTCTACCATTAAGACTATTATTACTGGCAATTAGATTAACAAAGCTATTGACACTTTACATTGAATATCTGCTTTTTTTTTTTTTTTTTAAACAGGTACATGATGGACTAGGATGGCAGGCACAAAGTACAATACATTAATAAACTTTGGGTCAGATGCGGTTATTAGTACTCAGTGTGTCAGTACATCAGATTCACACATCTATCTGCCTATCAGACCAGATTACACACTCTACAGCACACAAGAGACAGAAAACCAATACAAACTAATAGGCCATCAGGACATCTTTGAAGTCAGGCATAATTTTCTTATTGCCACTTAAGTTATGTTAGCCTGTAAACTTATTCTTCAGGGTTTTGAGTTGAGGAAAAAATGAAAAACTCCATAAAATCACGAAGACCTTTCCCTTTATGAAAGGGAAAAACTTTAATAATAATAACTTTTATTACTTCATGGAAAAAGTGATTCTCAGAGGGATTTATTGCAGGTGTATAATTATAATAGACATATTTTTCTCTCTAATTCAGATTCATCACAGATATATGATATAAGGAATATGAATGCAGTGGCCTGAAATAGGAAAGCGTTATAGGACAAACAAACAAAAAGAAGCAACTTGTACATCTCCTTATTCCTGTTTCTTATCAGGTGTAAATCATGGAGGTGCCTCATGTTTCTACACATGGCAATGCAGTGGGCCATTTGCTTTACACAGACACTTCTAGATGTTGGAAAGTTAAGAAGAAGGAGGATGTTAGGTTAGATAAAAGACAACAGTGGCTAGTCCGAAGAATATAAGGTGGGAAATCTGACCAGAAAACTGGCTACAAAGGAAAGCCTATAAGTAATGAATTGTTATTATATGAAGTCAAAAGAAGTATTTACTCAAGGACTGACCTTAGGCATTGATATTTGGGCACCTTCTCTCAGTAATTTCAACGGAGAATAGTTCTGGTCCAATTATTACCCATCATAATATTAATGATCCATCAGTACATTTTGCACTGAATTCTTCTTTTGACATGAAATCTGATTGGGGTGAATTTTTGGTTGAAACCCTCTGTTATTCTTGAAAACAATGCTAATGGCTAGTTAGCATGTTTAGAAAAGTTGTAATACATTTCTGAAAACATTCTAATGAAAAAAAGAAGTTACTATGTTCAAATTCAATGTAATTGACTGTTTTGTGACAAGATATTATTTTTTGAAACAAATTGTTTTCATAGAATTTGTTCCAACTGAATTTCCTAAAGCTATGAGTAAACTATGTCCCACTGAAATTCTTTGGTGAAATGAAACAGGTTATTTACTAAGGATTTACTAATATTTTTTTCACTTTTTAAATTTAACTTTCATGTCAGGTCAACCAGGGTCTATTTTTTATACTATTAATTATTCTTTGTGATGAAAATTTGCTTATGAAACGAATAAACTAGCTCTTCCTTGTTGATCCCAATGCTTTATCAGAGATTACAGGTGGGTAATCTCTGTGCATATTTTTGGGGAAATATTTTATATTTGGAGAACAAAGTTGTCTTCTCTTAACTTCCTAGACAGTATCATGCTGAAATTAACTGCATATGTGGAGTTTATTTTTGCTGATCAATTTTAATAACATATAATCATTTTAAATGGTTTTCTTTTATTTTAATAATTGTTACCAAAGTGTATTTTCTTAGACATTGCACATTACTCTTCTGTATCACAAATCCAGTTAATATCTCCACTTTTTGGAATTGGTCAACATAAGTTACTGGTGAAGACTCAGGTTGAAATACTGATAATATTCCCATGCACACTTTGAAGTTGTGTATTTTACTGTGCTTGGATTTCACAACTGCTTAACTTGTTATTCACTGCAGTGAAAGTTGTGCATTAGAGATCTTGGAAAAGAAAAAAAATGAAAAAACTGAAAAATGCGCACATTTCCTTTACTGTTCATATACCTTTCTGTACCATCTGCTGAATACATTATTCCTACTTCCACTAATACTACATTTACATGTTTCTTAAGTTTGTATATCACTGTAAAGATACATGGGAATGTCATATCCTGTAATATTTGCTAAAAGAAAAATTGTATATCAGAATGAGTACATTATAATTTGTTTTCACAGGAGAGATATTTGATCTAGTAAATGGTATATTTTTAAATCTCAAAATGCAATTGTATCTATAGCTGCTTTTTAAAAATAAGTTCATTGTAAAACTCTTTGTCTTTTTTCTTCACCTTGAGCTGCTAAAAACACAATCTTCATAAACTTTGTAATTTGGCACCAGCTGATCTAAATTATCTGATCTGATTTAGTACTGACTAAAGCTAACAAATATTATTCTTATTTTACAGAGTCCTAAAGTAAATAAAAATTAAGTAACATCCTCAGTGCCACGGGATGCCCGGGGAGAGTAAAAAAAGTAAATCCTTCACATCACAATGGCAGCATTCGTACTGATTTCCACAGGCTTTTCAATCTGTGTTGTTAAATCCATTGACAAACTTGATGTGCATAGGCTGTTATTTCATGATATCATTTTTTTTAAGTGGCAATTTAAAGAAAAGTAGGCTTGTGGAAAAAAAAATCTGGCTTTTTACTTTACGGTGCTGCCATCTGAAAGCAATTTTCTAGGCTTCTTTAAAATATTTTGAATTGCTGTGTGGGGAGTAGTTTCTCTCCTGTTATTGCTTTAAATGAACTCCACTGCACTAAGTCAGGAAATGATCACTTCAAGTTTCCCAAGCAGCCAAAAAGCCTGTACCTCCACACAACAGAGTAATACTTTCCTTGCTGCTGTCTCAAAACACTTTGCAAACATTAAAGTCCAAACAGCTCTGTTTGAGAGAGATAAGTACTGAACCATAATCAACTCCATTACCTATAGTGCTTTACCGTTCAGCTTTAAGCAGAATTTCTACAGACCAGCAGCTGCAAATTAAAGGTAATCTAATTTTTTATTCTGTGGATTTCTGCATAAAGCGTGTATTGACCTACCGACATTTAACTTATTTTTATCCACGATTCTGATGTTACTTTAAATTATCACTTGTATTACATGGTAGCTGTTCCCCAAGCCAATGGAGAGCACATTTTCTGTTGACTGAGTAGCAGATCTGAGAGATCCCAAACTGCCTAAAGTCACCCCCAGTCTTTCCCATTTCCATCAATCTTTCTCATCAGCAGTCACTACCAGTCCTTTTTTGATTTTTATTTATTTCTGTTCTAATGGAGAATTAAAGTTATACGTGATTTTCCTTCCTGCACCAATCTAATGAAGATAATAGTTTTGTCTTTTTTTTCTTTTAAAAGTTGTTGGTGAAATATATTGTGCACTGAAAATTGCAAGTATGGGCAGATAAAAATTATATGTGAGCATTTCAAACTTGAGAAAATATGGACAAAATAAAATTCAGCATTTCATTTTGATATTTTCAAAGCAAACTTTTAAACTAACCTTAATTTCAGAAATACAATTAACTTTTAAAAAGTAAAAAGTAAAATAAATGTTGAAAATCAGAATAAACAGTAGCCTAAAAAAATAATTTTAAAAATTCATTCTGCTAAGGGTATCATAAACATGATCTTTTCAGGTCCAAGTGAAATTACCCAAAAATCCAGTAATACAGTAGAGCGTATCACTGAAGGGAACAATAAGCTCCATCCACTCACATAACCTTTCTTAGTTTTCTTCTTTTGCAGTGGACTCACTGCAGAGTAGGGTTTCAGATCTTTTTCACTTTTTCACTAGAATTCATTTGTCCAGACAAGAAGTCTACTCAGTAATAGGATAAGAGAATGATAAATATTTTCTATTATGATAGGAATCCTATTTTGATCTTTTGTATATGAAGTGTTCCCAGCTCTGTGCCACATTCATTGAATCCTTTTTTCTACTTCTTGACTTAATTTTAGAAGGGAGAAATGTGAGTGACTACTGTTTCACTCTTATTGAGGTCACCGAGCTCGTAAAATTCCTTTTACATTTACTTGTGGCATGGTCACCAAAAGCAAGCAGAAATTCCCACCATTCTGCTGTGGGTTCCAATCAGGTAATGAGAAGGCTTTACTTTCGTTTTTATCCTCCCTTACCCTAGCAGTTAGCTCGTATGTGCACATATTTCTTCATTTGACTCTTTTATGGTTGTTGCAGGTTTTTCCCATCTTTTCCATTCGTGTAGAGAAAAGAAAATCCATCTTCAGGTATGTGCATGGAACTTTTGTTGTTTTCCTTTATTCTTTTGCTTTTTATCTATTTACAAGTCCTTTCCACCATGATTGCGGTATTTAAAGAAGGAAACTGATGAAGATTTAAGTTGTGCTTCTGCTCAGTACAGTAAAAATGAGCTGACAACTGTTTTCTTCTTTCCTCACATTCTTTCCCCTAGACTTCCAATTTGATGTCATTTCTCTTAAGCATTTACATCTAGAGGTATTTAGAGATACTGAATGGAAGTGCTAGTGCCAGTGGCTTACAGTTGTGTGCCCTCAGGACTTCCCCACACAGCTTCTTGCATACTAACTGGTCTAGCAGCCTAAATGCATGTCTTTATATCTGGAGCCAAAAGTGGTGCAAAATGTCCTTATTAGAGAAAAACCTGAGCTTACTGGGGACTCTTCAATCCATGCACGGAAAAAGACTATGTTGCTGTAAGACATGTGGCTGATGAGGGACAGGGATTAAATCTAACTCTATATGAGAACTTACTTCTTGTGAACTCATTAAATATCCTTAAAATCATTGAGCCAACAACCACTGAAATCATCATGCAGATTACCAACACGATTAATGGACTTTCGGGTAGGGTCTACACTGTATAGCTTGCCTTGTAAGTGTTGTGTTAAGAGAAGAAGCTTCTGTGGTCTGCTTTTTCTAAACCAAGGTTTTTTAATCTGTTATTCTTTGTTGAAATAGCATGTAATTTCACCCCCTAAGAAGACTTACGTGCTTTCATTTTGAGTCCACACATTATTAAGCACAGATTCATTTTAGTTTCATAAAACATTAAATAGTATTCCAGATAAAACTGGTTTTGTTTCCCACATGTACAGAGTTGTTTGGTCGTCATAACAATGAAAGCAAAAATAAAATATGTGAAGTGTAATTAAATCACTCAGTTTATTTGTAGTGCTAATGCCATTATTCAGTTCAAAGGATTTCATTAAATCATTGAAAATTCAGGAACAAATTATGAATGATCTAGGAGGATGCTACTATTAAGTAGCAGATGTGACTGTAAGATTGATGCACGTGGTGTCAATTAAAACACAATACTATAGCTCGCTCACTAGGGAAAGCTGAGATAATGATACAGCCCAAACCTTGATTTACTCAATTCTGTTTTCAGCATAACCACTTACTAAGCCAATGGGAGTTTTATCTGTGCTAGGAATATAAAATCCATCCCAGAGTGACTTGCATGGTCCCAAGCAGACCACAGACTTGTTGGAAATAAGATTTCTGATCAATACTTTATGCACTGTGACAAGCTGGCATCTTTCATTTATTAGAACTTTTTCCCTCTAAAGTCAATGAGATTTTTGTCATTTGGTTTAATTGTACTAGGCTAAAGCTCTGTTTCTGCAGCACATATACTGAGCAGGCAGGTCCCAAATTGCCAAAATGTGTGAATTTGTGAATAGAGTCATTGACTTCATTAACATTGTTCATCTGACAGAAATTAAGGGGAACAATTCCTTCTTGGAACAAACCTTGCCCATGTGTGCACTTCTCAGCTCCCAACAAGCACAGCTTACTTTCCAGCATGCTCTGATGCACTCAAGCAAGTCAGGCTATTATTTTGTCCTAAACATTGACAATTTAATTGAAAAAGGACTAAAATGTGCCTGCTGCCAGGTGCTAAGTGTATTCAGTGCCATAGCAAGAGGGGCCAGACTGTAGTGGCCCTTTCTTAATGTCAGGCATGGGCAGGAGTGGCATGTAATGAGCTAGTAAGATTGCCCAGGAATGCCCTGCAACAAGATGCTTTTGTTCTTCTTCCCAATGAATGTTTGCACTATTTCTGCAAAGAGCAGTCTGTGACTGGAAAAAAAGGACCAAAGAGGGAAGTTGAAAGTGAATGCGATAACCAAAGGACTAACTATTTTATTCAAGTTATTTAAACCTGAATACATTTTCACTTGTTTGTTAATGGTCTGATATAAAGCTCACAGAAATCCATAATAGTTTTTCCACAACTTCTACAGCTTTGAATGAAGCCTTTCTCACTCTTTTAAAATACATTTTCCTATCTTCTTTGCTCGCCTATAATTCAGCTGTGAGATCACATGCATTACAAGTAGCATGAATTCAAAAGTGTAATTGCCCTACTGTGGAAAATAGTGAGATTAATTAATATCTTCATATCTCATCTTCTATATAATGACTTTGTTATAACTGAAATTGTCCTTCTCTTATCATACTGCCATTTTCTCCTGGTTTTAACTGGGTGTTAAACTTGAAAAGGTCAATTATGTTAAGTTAAAAAAAAGACATAAGTTTGAAGATGAACAACTGACATTTAACCTACATGATGATGCTCTGCTTTTTAACTGTGAGTTTGATTAATTTAATACCAATTTGGATCCATTCTTTGTTTCATTGCCCATGCAGTAAAACTCCAGAAATTTGACCCAGGAGAGTATATTTCAAGATGGAATAGATGCTTAGTAGATATATATGTCTCAGTCTCATAAATTCTCTGAAGTACTAGAGCAAATGTAATTAAATTAAGGGAGCCCTTTCTTATTTTTTTTTCTTTTGCTGTTCTGTGATACTTATAGATAGAAAGCAGAAACAAGGTCTGTTTCCTGAAGAACATCTCCCTTGCATTTACTGCCTCTCTTCTGGAAGGTGTTAGTCTCTATGACAATCCAGTCATGTAAGTGTTAGTACTAAACAAACTCTCACTAGTAAATTTGTAACTTGTTCTAATTGAACCTCGTCTGGAATGACAGCACTATTGCTTGGTTTTATCTATGTATGATGTATTAAGACTTTACTCTGACATCACTGACTAGGAGTAGTATCCTAGCTGAAGTCAACAGAACTATTTTTGATAAGGTAGTGTTTGTATTGAGCAGGCACCATGGGAGCCGTCACTTAAATATTTGTTTCTTACTTCCCTTCGTTGATGTAGAGTACAGAAATCTATACTTTGTTAATTGCGAGCCTTTGGAAAACAAATGGGAGATAGAAGGCTTTTTTATTGTTTCTGTCTTTAGTGTTCAGGTGGTTTTATGCAATGTACAAGTGTGGTTATGGTCATATAGTCCTTCAGTTACTTCTTGTTTTCAAATCTGTGTACATACTTAGCTGCTCCCTCACTGGTTACTAGTCCTACACCTGCAAATAAAAGTCCGTCAGCTTCTCCTCAGTGTCTTTCTGCATCTTCCTGGAATTCCCAGTGCAGTGCTTCTCATCCAGATAGTACGCATTCCACAGAAACACTTCGTAAGGCATCGATATTTCTACATTAGGTCAAATTGCAATCAGTGTGAACCAGCACAATTTCTCTTCGGGATTTTCCTTTTTCAGCTGCTGAGCATTCAGGCATGACAACAGGTCAGGAAACTCCTGCTCTCATTGGGTCACTTCAGCCTGTCCTCTTTCCTGTTATAGCATAACACATAGCCTACATATCTATTAGCAGCAAACTGTTAGCTTTGAACAAGTCCTGTATACAGCTAAACTTGAGATGTGTGTGTCTTCTGTATAATAAATTTATCACCTGCAAATTACAAATAAGGGTAGGACATCCAGCCATGTTCTCATAGGAAAAAAAGAGCATAATTTTTACATAAAAAACAATTGGTTATTTTATCACAAACTGACACGATATTCAGTTTTTGTTCAGACAAATATTCAGGTTCGTCCTGTCTCCCCGGATCTCTTAGTCATTCACCTCAATGGGAAAATGACCAAAGTAAACATGGATAATGGCACAGCTCTCTTCATTTCACTTCTGCGATATTGTATGGATTGCTTTTATTCGTTCATTTATTCATTCATATTCATATTCATGTCTAAATATATCCAGGAAGTGAGCTGCATAAACCTCATTTTAAAATTTCTCACAATGGCAAAAGAGTACATATCACTCAGAGCTGCAGCTGTCCCAGCTGTCTTTTACAGAATGACCTGAACTCTCACCTGTGGTAGATTTACTGTGTGCATGGACGTTCAAGCTCTCTATCATAAGAAAATTATGAAGTAAGTCTGACTGGGATGCTAGTGCTCCAGCTTCTGTGTGCAGCATTTCTTTCCAGATATTTTTGAAGAAATAGAAGTTTACACTTCTCTCAGCTCATTTTTTTTCAGTGTCTCATTTTCCTCTCTGTTTATCTGTGTACTAATGCACTCCAGGAGACTGTTCCCTACTCGTATCTGTCTCGTAGGACTACTGCTTAAGTCTACAGTGTCACAGAGCAGCTGGTAGTATTTAGTGACCTCCTGCACTATTAGATGGAAATTGATTTTCCTCTTCCAGGCAAGTCAAAAATCCATAATGTGCTCCATCAACTTTGTTTGTGTAGCAGCACTAGAAATTGAAGTTATAGGGGAAGACGCAGCTCTTCAGACATCATAAATGACAGTGTCTTTTCTGAATATTAGAGAAAACAGACTGTGGTAAAGAAGTTCTCTAGAGGCTTGCAAAATAAAAATATAAATAAAAATAAAAAATAAAAACCAACATAGCAAGGACTTGCTGGTAGAGTTCTCTTTATTTTTTGCTTAATTCCCCTATAATGTTTCACCACTGTGAAGTCATATACAACTAGTTATATCATGTGTCCACAAATGTGTCCAAAAGTCTGCAAATACTTGCAGTCTATAGCCCCCAAACATAACTGGAGAAATACTACCCAAGTAACAGCGCATAGGTGTGTTTCTCCAGGTAGAAGGAACAACTTGAGATTTTCTTTTGGTTGCAGCAATTCATCTATTCTGCTACAGAGTTAAATTACTGTAAAGTCAGTATTTATGAGAAGTATTTGTGCAAATATCCTTTCAATACAGTAAGATCAAGAAGTGACACATCTTTCTGGGCTTTAAATTACTATCATTCTGGACATCAGTACTTCTTGAGCACTCTCTCACCCTAAGGGTAAGCTCAGGATGCATGTTTTCATCTCTGGGTCTAAAGCTTTGAACTTAATTCCTGTTATATATAAGTATGACCAGAGATATCATCCAATCTCCAGCAAAGATGATTTCCTTGACCATAGTTTTCCCCACAGCAGCTCATAACCAATTAGTAGCTGAGGAATATGTGCACTAAAACCTAATATAACACACTTTGATGTTAGGAGTGGGAATTGAGAGGAAACTTGGTCAGTATAGCTCACCCTGATGGGCGCTTAGCTCAGTATGTGGTGTCTGAACGCTTAGTATGAAGCGTTCAGACACCACAATCTTGGGTAAAGTGTAAGAACCTGCACAGAATACAATCAGGTTAAAGGCGGTAGGGTATATGGTCACATTAATACCAAGGGGAGACTTTTTCCAACAAACTAAAGAACACCTTTTCTCGGAACAATGTTGTTTTTGTTTCACTGGAAAGCTGGATGGAAATTTTCAGGCAAATATACTCACTGTAAAAGAAACTAAAACAGACATCCACATAATTGCTGAGGGCAATCACAAGATAACCACAGTCATAAAGCAGTTAGAAGTATTGTTTAAGCATAAGCAATTCCTTAATTTATCATAACTGCCAGTGAAAACACCACACACCAGCGAACAGAAAAGAATATAGGGATTTGATAAACTGAAGCCCTAGATCATCCACTCACTTGCGCAATCTAGTATACGGTATAGCCTCAAGGCTGTTAGTGGTAGTGTAGTTGCATTTAAGATGAGAATATGTATATCTTGCTTCTTTATCACACAGAAGAGTTTATACAACATCACTGGTTATTGTATCACTGGTTTTATTGTAATATTATAATTTATTATAATATTTTCTATTAATGACAATAGTAATGACAATGTTTTTTTGGAATAGATTGTGACACTGTGGGAGTCAGGCTTTGTCTTGAGCAGAGCACAATATAAAAGGCCCATAACCACTGTCTCATTTTAAGTGTTGTATCTCTGATATTCAGGTTTTCTGAGGAGGCAAAGACCATGGGAGAGTTCTGAAATGCCTGCAAGAGAGATCCAGCTCTGTAGTTTTGGAGTTGCACAGAGGCAACTACACAAGGATGAGCAGGATGTTAAAGATCAGACAAAAACTCTGGGGGCAATTGTGACATACATGCAGTGCACAGACTCTCCTGCTTTTCAGTGTGCACTCTATTACCTCCAAAATTATTAGGATTTCAAAAGGGGTTAACATTTCATGTTGATGCCTGAATAAATAATTTAAGTAAGACACAAGTATTACACTACTTTTATGGTCTACCTACGAGAGATAGCAAGATAATCCATACTGGATGGTACTACAGTAATTCACCTTGCCCAGTGTTCCACCTTCATGGTAGCAAAAAGAGGTACCTGTCAGCAGGTAGAAATACATGAACCCATGAAGCTTTTTAAGACTGTTCTCCCTATTCTTACCAACAGCCACAGTCATTGTATTAGGTATATCAAACACTACATGCACGCATGTTCCCTTTAGTATCTGTAGATCTGCTCATTCATTTCCTGACTTTTCCCTTTCACAACCACTCATGCCACTGTGGCAACAATACCTAAAGTTCATCAACTTCTCTATGAAAACATATTTTATTTATCTGCTTTAAAGTGCAGTTTAGAGTGAGTAACACCCACAGACAACCAGTCCACCATTTTAATCATCTTGTAAAACCCAGTTAAGTCACACTTATACACCTGCTCCTCATCAAGTTGAATAATACCAGCTGTTCAGCCTCTTCACCTGTGTTGGCTGCTTCATCCCCTTGTGTCTGTTGCCCTTCTCTGCTTCTAGCTCTGCCTTCTTGGGATGTGAAGTCCAGAAGTGCCTGAAATATTCAAAATATGAGTGCCAAAACAAAAGTGGCAAAACATGACTCTCCCATTCTTGAAGTCCTTCCTGACAATGCTCAGCATTTTGTTGTCTTCTGGTGGTTGCTGTGGCACATGGATAATTTCAGAGAAAAATCCATGGCAACTCCTCAATCTCTTTCCTTTTACAGCTGAGACCAGATTTGACATGTCCTTTGCTCCTGCCACCTCCCTCAGACCTATGCAAAGAGCTTGTCCTCTCTGGTAATTTTCTCTGCCTTGTAATTCATTAATTCTTAGAATTCACACAGAGAAGAGGATTAAGCCTTATTGTTACTGTTATCCATAGCTGCATTTGGGAGCTAAAATTGACCTTTCTTTGTGTTGGCCCTTTGCCCTCTATTTACTTCTCTTGCTTTCAAATACAAATCTGGAGTAAGCAGAAAAGAAAATATTGTCTCTTCCAGAGTAACAGCTGTGAGATAAGTGCTCTCTTCTTACCTCCCACCATCAGGGCAGAAGTCATGTCTGTTGTGGTTTGTGTTTTATTTACATTTGCTTGATAGGCACTGAATGCTGTACTTCTCTGAAGTGCACTCTTTCTTTCATTTGCTCTTGGGAACACGATGCTTTCCTAATGGAAGGTGAGGCTTTAAAGGTCCTCCAAACCCATTTAAAGCTACCTGTATTTATTTATTTATTTATTTATTTATTTATTTATTTATTTTTAACCAGGTCGAACGCATTACTTCTGTATTTCAGAAAGGTGATTTGAGGCTTCTTTAGAGTTAGCCTCAGGGCCAGCAACAATGAAAGTTGTGTATTACAGATCTCTCAAAGGGCTTATTCTAGAAATCCAGTTTTGAAATGTCACAATGTTTTTCTATTTCCAGCAGTACAATGCAAGTCCACAACAACATCTTTTTAAGGGAATAAGCAAAGTATTAAAAAAAAAAAAATCCTGCAAATTTGGGTCACCTCATAAGGGCCTCATTCAGTCCATGCAACTCATGGTACCTGAGTAATGGAATTTCCAGAAAAGAAATCTTACTGCGAAGAAATTAAAGCTGCAATTAGTGTTTGACTGTTCTTTGTAGTTCTTTATATATGAAAACAAAAAAGTGTTAAAGGTTTGTTTTGTAACATGAATAATTAGAATAGTGCCTCATGAAAAGTAGTCTACTAATAGAAGCAATAGGTGTAAACCTCACATTAAATAGACCTAACTCTACTAATCTATAACATATATCCTTCCAACCTATCCTCACTGCAGTTTTCTCATTCCTTTCCTTTCTTCATAGTTTTGAATTTATTAGACTACTGTGGCTTTTGGACAGATCATGCTCTCTACATGAAAAAAAATCTCAGTTTTGTAGCCATATGATGGTTAATAGTGAAAACAGGTACTCTTATTTTTGCATGAGCTGAAACCAGCCTGCAACATCAGCTACACCTGCTGTAGTTAAGTTCTGACACTGTCCACAAAAAAAAAAACAGCAGCAACTGTTTTTCTAGAAATCAGCTGGACTTTTACAAGAATTGTCCATATATAAATACTTTTTAAAATGACTATCAAGTTGATCAGATTATTTAGGCAACATACCAGTGATACTATGTCAACATTTATCTAAGCCTTATGGCTTTTCCACTTTGTAAAGAGAGCTTGACCAATCCTCAAATGCCTGAACTTCTGTAGAGCTGCACAGCTAGGTTAATTGCAAAGGTTTTTGTAGTGGAAATTGTATCATTTTGTGATGTGATCTGCAATGAAATGAACAAAAAACATCTTGGCTTATCATCCGGGATGTGCCATGTTGTATTAGGTGAAAAATGGAGGGTTTGGGATGTAACGCGGAGGGCCCTTCCCCATTTCGCTTGCTATTGGTTGACCTACTTACTTGAACCCGTGATGTAAGAAGGAGAGGCTGTACCGCTTTGTTTTGATAACCAACTACATGACCACCCCGTATATGGGTTTTCGGAAGTGGGTGGAAAGAGCACGATATTCAATATGATTGGCCAGTAGCCTGCATGAGCTTCTGGAACAGTCTAGTAAAAGATAAGAAATACTATATAGTTCTGTAACTTTTACCAATAAATGCCATTTTGCTGTTCATCATATTGGTGTCTATATGCAGTATTTGGCCCGGACCGGACTTTTGGTGCAAGGACAAAATACAGAGGGTTGCCTGTGTTCGGCTACAGTGCCATCATGCCCCATTTTCAAAATACGTGACCAGTGTTCCAAATGACTAAGAGCCTGACCACAAGTCTCAAGGTACTATTGTCTCTCTAGAGAAGACAACTGTTTCATCCGGGTTCCACACACAGGGTGTTCTAAAGCTGTGAGAAGGAAGTTTGTTTGAATCATGAGAAGTTTATATTGTATTGCGTGCCATCTACATTAAAAAAGCCTCATTTCTGGAGGTCAGGGGATCAGGGTACACCATGCATCTATATATATATATACACATACACTGTGTTCCAAAAGAAATACCAGACATAGCTATCTCCAAATGTAATGATGCATTTTAGGAGATAGATGGATAGACAGACAGACAGATAAACAAACAGAATAAACAAAGAAGCAAGATCCAGCAAATAAGTGGAATACTGGGATGCCTGTGACCGCTTCTTCTGTAAGGTAGAACTTCTGTAAGGTAGACTAGATTAAATAGCAAGTGGCATGACCTAGAACAACAGATCAAATTCCTCTATCTGGTAAAATCAGCCTAAGCCTGTAACAAGGAACATGGCTTCACAGCACCAAAACTTTTTGAACTAGATTTGAATGTACTTTAATACTGAAATTCATGACTTAAATCCATTTCTATAAATTATGCGATGTGATCAGAAGAAAAACAATCACACTTTCTTCTTCCTTCCTACCTTATAAAGATGTCACAAAAGTTCATTTTCTTTTAAGTAAAAATGTTGTTGAAGGATAAGTTCAGGCCACTAGGAAGCCTTGTCCACTGACCCAGAAGTCATTTCCAAACTGATTTGTTCAGACAGAAACATGATGTTTTCTTAATATTCAATGTCTAATTTCTATTTAAGCACCCAAGCTTTGATTTTAACACAACATTGGCTTAATGAAAGAGATGAAATCTTCAAAAACTTACTCCAAAAAAGTAATACCCACTGTTTCTTTTTATTAAAGTTCTAAATGTGCTAACATTACCATTTAGTGTTAATATGACATTTAATGAAGTCAAAACTTTTTTTCTCACTACGAGTACTGTTAAGTATATTTATTGATAAAATATTTCTACTGTGTTATTTGAATTATAAGCAAGGTGAACAGAAGATTAACAAGAACCAAGAACCTAGAATTAATGAATACATCTGTGCCTCCCTTTCAAACCAATTCCATATTTATGAGATGCAGGTGGCCAGATCTGGGGGAAATCCAACATTTTTTTAAATGAAAATAAGTAATTATGTATGTAAGACTCTAATGTTTTCTACGAAGTCCTGAAAATGCTAGTATTGGAAAACAGTTGGTCTTTCCTGTTTTATTCAATTCATATTTCAGGTTACTGTTAGAGTCTAAGGATTTGCTTTCGCTCTTTTTTAGGTAAGAGAAGGATGAGTTTAAAATATATTTTTATACAATTTTTTTTACTAAGAAAGTATGACATGGAATCCCATTTTCCCACTGAAAAATGGAAATGAATATTTGGCTTCATTTGTAAAAATAACTCCTATTTATTCTTCTTACTTTTATGGATATTCTTATTCTTGTGGGATGAGAAACCAAGAAAGTTTACAATCAAGAAGTTAAATATTGTGTTTCATTCAAAAGCCAGCCACATTTTACACTTTTAGAGACACAAAATTACGAAGTGAATGCAGCACACTTATTTTTCACTGTCTCTTTTCTGAACATTTTCAGTGGAAAAGAGTAGGAGAATCATTTTGCTAATGGAAGAAGATGAGGGCAGTTAAAAAAATGTGAGAAAGTAGGATTTTTTTTTTTCCATTACTTCTTAATGAAAACAGCTTGGCAGTAGGTTTTTATAGCTGTATTAACTAGAAGATCTGTACTGAAATATTTTCTCAAGTGAATCTCATTATTTTTAAATTTGTATTGTGTTGCTCACGGTGTGTTGATTGCAATATCTTTAAACTAACTGAAGACCATTAGAGACACTTAGTTCTCTTCATCGATTTTGTTGAAAACCCACAGTCCTAAATTAGACTGGGAAGCTTGAAGTTCACCTGCAGCATCACAGAGCACCTGAACAGCAAGAGAGTGAGAAGGTGAGGGTATGATTCCTGCCCTTGCCCGTAGTTGTACCCTCCATTCAGGTTGATTTGACTGCTCTGATTTTTTAGCACAAGTCCTGAGATAGCTGATCTGCAAACAATCCCAGGATGGTCTTAAAATCATTATTATTATTATTAATTTAACTTAGATTCACTTGTATTTCAAGAAGGAACCTTAAAATTATTGAAAAAGACTAATGCTAAAATTGAGATTTTTGCACTCAGTTGGAGGCAGTGCTTTTTGGATGCAAGACTGAAATTGGTAAGGGTTCAGTATTTTCTGAAGGAGATAGAGAGGCTACGTATGTTTTGCAATGTTAGTGCACAGTATTTGCCAGTCACTTTTCAGGAACAGCCCTATATGACTTTGACCTATCAGAAAAAAAGCTTTAAACATTGAAGGTTATTGGAAATGTATTTATTCAATAATATGTAAAGCAAGTGAAAAAGTCTATATAGAACGAGTTCTGATCTGCATAGCATACATTTTTCAGACCTGATTTCACTATACTGCTTCTGCTGCGGTCAAAGGGGCGTAACATGTCTAACTTCTAGAAAGATCACAGAAAAAATAACTCTAAGGACAATTTATAAACTAGTGTTAACAGCTCTAATAAAAGCATAGCCATTATAATCTATACTTATAATTTTGCATCTTTTTTTTTTGCTTTCTACAACAATTGGCATATCTCTCATTATTTCTGTAAGAAATTATTATCCTTTGATCACAGTAAAAAGCTCTAGCATGATGTATTTCCCATCTTCTACAGCTTGAGCTTGTTAATGCTTGTCTCTGCTGTATGCAAGACTTGTGTGACTTTTTTACTGCTTGGATTTAAAGGGCATAGCTTAATATTATAATTTTACTTGCTTCAAATGGATTTCCCTCACGACTCCTCCTCCTGCAGGCACCAACAAAATGTTATTTTCACAGGTGAGTTATGGTCAGTTTGAAAGTAAAGACTCAGATTCTTTGCAGCTGAGAACAACTTTTTGCATTAGCTCTAAGCAGGCAGTATGCTAATGGCAAACACCTGCTTGTGAGGTATAGTATGTTCTCCGTAGCCCTCTCTGAAACCTTCTTCTATACAACAGGGCCCTTACATCTAAGGACACTGGGGAGAGCTTTAGGATATCAGGGAGATAACTGGTGAGTTGCTATTTTCTTAGCTATTCCAGAAAAAAAACAGGGTGCTTGCTGAAAGCGGGGTTCCTTTCTCATCTCAGACAGGCTGCCTGTAGTAACTGGAAGCTTTTATATTCCAATGTCGCTTTTCTTGCACGCTTCAGGAGGCTCTTATTCAAGGTGCAGTTTCTCAGAAGAAACGTTCTCTCAGGTACCTTATACCACTGTTGGAGAAACAAGTAATATGTGGCAGTGTAGGGGACAGCACAGAGCCTCATCTTGTCTCCCAAGAGGTTCTCTCAGAAGAAGGCAGGCTATATGCTAACTTGTCTTCCAGAGGCAACATGGAGTATACTTATTACTCGTTAAGCCATTTGGTCAAATGTTACTCTGCTGTCATATTCATTTCTGCTGGTGTTTATGGTGTAGCTGTAGTTCAGCCACTGCATGTGTATGTGTATATATGCATACAGTTACATAATAGATAATACTGTCTGTATGTATATATATATATAGTTAGTGGTATTTAGGTATTATGCTCTGCAGAATAGTCTACAAAGGCTAGAATAGCTTCTCCTTTAAAGTTTGCCAGTAGAGACTAAGTAGTTCGGCTCTCATGGCTTGTTTAGAGTACTTCTCTCCACAGCAGCCATTGGACCAGATGTCCTATGCAATAACAGAGCGCTCTCTTGTTCTTGCTGCTGAAGAAATCAGAGTAGAAGGAACAGGTTTGCCTCTTAGCAGTCTCTGGCATTGGTTTTGTGAAAGCACTCATTTACAGCATCGTGGGGTTCTCTGGAAGGTATGTTTATCATGAAGCAGATAACAGAGGAAAAAGGCAACTTGTCTCCTTGATCTTGTTTCAGCCACTATTGGAGAAGTCTCCTGCTAACTTCAGTTGTGACAGCAAAAAGGGATTGCAGAAACTTGAGAGAGGAGACAGTCTCTGTTGAAATAAAACAACAGGAAAATGTTAAAAGCATTAAATGAATAGGAGAATGCTTAAAGTCTTTTATTTAAGACTTTAATTTATTTATTTTCAAATAGAAAAGGCCTGTATAATTTCTGTTGCATTTCTGTAAGATTTCCTTGATTCTGCAAGGGAAACAGTCGTTCATATAAATAGAATCATAGAATCAGGCAGACAACCCTTGAATTGGCATTACAGCAGGTCTGATGCGTATAAGGATTTGAGGTTGAAGCTTAAAATAAGCCTGATCTTGAAAGTACTATTTTATTTGATTACTAACACGGATCCTTTTTAAAATACTGAATTTCTAAATCAACTGGTGATCTTTGTGTAAACAACTTCATAAACTTCCTGAAACAACTGAGCACTGTAGTAAAAACCAGGCTCACTGGGAACTTGAAAATTGAGATACTCAGAATGATTATTTATTCTTGTAATTTTAGGACAGTTTTCATCCCACAGTCAGAGCATGCTGAGTGTATTAACTTGCTTCTGAATTTGTGCATGGTTGGGGGGGGTTCATATCTTGCTTTACTTTTCTTTGATTTGTAGAATCATCAGTCCTGGCAGAGTAATGACTTAAACACAAATAAATCAAACAAAATAAAAAATAAAAAACCACAAAAATGAATTTAGATGCTGTTTTTAGAGAGTTGAATCTCCATCATGTCATTTCTCTTCTCCTGAAATAGGCAACCTTTGGTGGCTTAAGATAATAAAACTTGGATTGCTTTGAATGGACCTATCCTCAAAACATGGGAGGTTTAAAAATTCCTGGGGAGAAGAAACCGTGCTTTTGAATAGCACCACTTCCTCAGTTTTGATAATCCCCCCTCCTTTTTCTTTAATAATGTCATTCCTGTTTCAGTGTCCATTCATTGGAAAAGTTATGGCTAGAGAGGGAAGGTGTGATTGCACTGCATTTATGAAAGCTTATGATGCTTCAAATACAAATATCAGTTTTGTGCTGGGGTAAAGTCAACAGGTTTCCCTGACTCCTCTATTGTCTCATGATTGTATCTACTGCCTAAAGTGTATTCTAATTTACTGATACTCTTTCTGTGCAGCTCAGAATACATAGGCCCTACTCTAAGTGATTGTACTCTGTATAGGCAATGAGCTCAATGTATCCTGTAAACGTGATTAGTGGTACCTAGAGTGGTTCTCCTAGGAGCCAGGGAGAAAAGTACCTAAGAAGATTGGTAACCAGAAGTAGGATAACAAGTGCCAAGCACATGGTATGGTGGCCAATTAATTAATCACAGCAAATACTGTTGCATTAAATTGTCAGGCTAGATTTTAGGTAGGTAGTTCCATGTAAGTCTTGCCTCTTGTTGGGCACCATCGGAATCTCTGTTTTACATGTTTAAATGGCTTGTAGTCTTCTCTACAAGCAATACCATATGGTCTGGAATTACACATGCTGATCTTTGTTCCTCAGGCTGTCCAACCCAGGGAATTCATATGAGATTTTGGAATATTATTTCTAGCTAGAAGAAAGAGGGCAAAAACAGCAAGTGTGGATACCAAAAGGATTTGCAGAAACGTATTTCTTAGGATTAAATTTCTTGTCTGAAGTATAAGACACAGATTTCACAGAATTCACAAACTAATTTCTTAAGTCTTTAGGCTTTAGATTCCTCAGGAGGATGAGTGATGCCAAGCAATATCCAACATTCAAAGGAATCACGCAGCACTCTTCTGGTAGTAGATTTTTACTTTCCTTGCTGTAGCATCTGAAGTAAGGGGGAGTACTTTCATGCTAGTTTTTTATTATTTTTTTATTTTTGGCAGATGTTATGGGGAAAAGATTGTCCTGACTGAAATCTATCCTTGACTCAGTTCCCTCTTATACTTTTGTTGTTCTTGTCTACCTTAGGTAAACAAGTCTAAATAACACAGTAGATCAATACTCTGTTGAAGAAGACAGAATTTGACTGAATCTTAATGTACTGACTTGCACACCTGATTATGCTATTTATCTGTAAATACCTCCTTAATGACAGTGGAGCAGAAGATGCAATTTTAGTTCTGTTTAAGAGGCAAGCTTGAAATCATTTTTCAAGTATTCATGTAATAAACATCTATGAAAATGACTATTACAATTAATATAAAACATCTGTAAATGTTGACTTTTCTTGAACACATTAATGAGATGAAAGTGTTTTGTTTTTTTGTTTTATGTATCAATAAAACCCTAAAAAGATGCCAAACTCATCTTTTAGTCCTATTTGGCTTTGCTGCGTGCATCTCATTATTCAGTCTGTGGCATTTTAGATCTAAAAAGGAGATGACTGGAAGATGGATACACTTAGATGGATACATAGAGGAAAAGGTCAGTGTCCTTCTTATACACTTTGGATCAAATGAGAAGGATTGCGTTTTGGCCTTATGGGGAATGCAGGCTAGATAGCAGGCTGAGTGAGTTCCAGGCGGATGGTGAAGCACTGGGATTAATTCCCTGGGAGGATGTAGAGCTCCTGCCATTGAAAGGCTGTAACAACAGCTCACTAAAAGGTCTGCCAGAAATGCTGCTGCTCTGGAAAGGACTTTCTGACCAGATGAGACAGCTTGAACCTGATTTTTCTTTTCTCTCTACCATTTTCTTTATGCTTCTCTTTGTGCATGGTAGTCACTACTGCCAGCTACAGCTTTACCTGTCTTACAGCAGAAACCGATCTGTTCAGATTTGAGTGAAAATGCTGGGGCAGTATCATGGGTCACTATTGTCCCTTTAAGTGTTTCATTTCATGATTGTAATGAAGCAACTGCAAAAGTTATTACTTATATGTTAAGAACATACTGCTTCTCTTTTCTCATAGTTACCAGTGCTTGATCAGCAAGTTCATAATGCTTACCTAATGCCTTCCTTTTCTTTTTTTTGTGTAGGTAGCATGTTTATATCTACTTTTCATTCCCTGCAACCTGCCACATCTGCTAATGACCTCTGAAGAACAGCATTAACCCGAATTTAACCGTGAATAGAATAGAATGTACTTGTGAATAAAACAGATCCCATCTTACACCAGAGAACATGACGGGTAAGTGCAGATGCTATTTCCAGTCCTCTAATGTGTGTCACATATTCTTGCCCAGTTGTTCATAATTCATGCTGAGAGGAGATTGGGATTCTACTGGTTTTTAGTCTCACACTCTCCTTGAATTTCAGTGGTATAGAACATTTTAATCTCTGGAAATATGTTAAAATCCTCACCTAAACCCGTCTAAATGTAATGATAATAGATCTACAGACCTGGCCATTCAGGGAAAGCATCAAAGCTAGTGGCACTGGCAGTGCCTTTTATCTAAAGTTAAAAAACATGTATTTTTTAAAACTTATAAGGGCTGTCCTTGAAAAATATTTTCTTTGCCTATTGCAAACAAATTTATTGTCTTGGAAGACTTGAAAACACATGTCACAATAACCCTTTGCTAGATGCTCAGCTGTGGTGAGGGGCATAGTATTAAGTTACAGGTGCAATATAATGCTGTTACAAAGCTGTCCTTTAGCGCAAGTAGGATTTGCTCACTATGAATGTAATTGGTCTTGCACTAGATATATTTTTTTAATTTTAAAAAAAGGAATTTGTATAGCTTTCTTTTTCATCTTGGAATGAGGGGGGTTAATGTTTCATGAAGGAGATAATGAAAACCACTCAGGAGTCATCAAACAAAAAAAACTTCTAGAAGCTACATTAAAAAAAATTGATCTCTGCTTGTCTCTTGTATGTCTGAGTCACTTTTTACTGCCTCCTTTGGAGAAATGACAGATTCAATATGTGCTTGATCTAAACAACTGAAGTGTGTGTAACGCAGAAAAGTGTGGGGAGGATTTATTTCAAATAAAACTCCTCTGTAGAACAGGAAATATTTGAACATAAATTTCAAAGGAAAGTTGGCAGATAATGGCTTTGGGTTTTGCAGGCACAGTCTACTAGTAATTCTTGTTAACTGACATAGTATGATGTAGGCACACAGAGCTGAAAACAGGTACATTTACAGTTCTTATGCTGATTTTGATAAGGTAGGCTAGGATTCTCATTTACATCCTTCTCTTCTTGAAGTTGTGTATATTTTGTCTTAAATATTGGTAGAGGCTAAGAAATGCTAAAGATGGCTGCCAAACAATATTCAACTTCTTAGATGAAAAGCATAATTTTACAGTGCAACCAAACTTGCTCATACAGAAACTTGCAAGATTTAGTAACATTTAAAATTTTCTAACCTCTAACTACAAATATCTCTCAAAAAAATAAAGCTTGGTTTAAAACTCTAATTTTCGATCTTTTAAACCGTATTACTTCAAACTTCAGCTACAATTTTCAAGTTAAGTTGTTTGCCTAGGGTAGATAGTTGTCTGACATGATAAATGTATTTTTTATTAAATCAAGACCTGACATTATAGTTCCTAAAGCAAGTATTTGGATTTAGAAGCCTGAAATATACTTTATGTGATATCCTGGTAAACCAAAAAGAAGCATTCAGTATTCCAGGTCTTTGTAAGTATGTGCCAAGGTTTCTATGATGGACGTAACTAAGCTACTTCTAGAACAATCTTAATTTACATTAAAATATTTGTAAAAAGCTTATGACTAAGTTCTTACTTGTCAATATTTTCTAGTACTTTGCTTGTTGAACCAATGTTAGCAGCTGGTATTACAGTGTTCTTTCAGAAACATACTCACTGTTAAATACATTGATGAAAACAGTAGTTCTTTTGCTTTTGTTTTCTGACTGCTTTCTACCTAGCTGCTCTTTCTAAAAGTTTATAAAGTTAAAAGGTTTTGTAGGCCTCAGCCATTTAATCTCTTTCCCTCACTTCATGCTCTAATACAACTGTGCTTTTAAAATAGTTTTCTTTGGAAGGCTTGCAATGATGAAAACTTAGGCAAATCCACCTCAGGGTTATTGCCCACTCAGAGGCCTGTCCTAACTACAAAACACAATACAGTTTGAATAGACAACAGTTTGGTGAGTTTCCAACTTAGGAGGAGTGAGTTTGACTTGGATGCAAATTCCTTTTTCTACTTTACACAGTTATCATTGGTGTATGTGTCACTGAGGACAAGATGCTTCCAGCTTGGCTGATATAATGTGTATTCATACAGACCTTCAGTCCTCAGCAATACAGATACTGTATATTTTGCCCATATATACAGAGATAGAAAAAATAGTATCTATTTTCAGGATGTCAAGAGGTCATTTTCTTTTCAAATCTGGGTAAGGTTTTTGAGTGAAAATATACTGTTTTCCATCACAATGCCTAGAGTTATGAATCACATGAAACCATGGTGTTGAACATTGGAATAAAGTTTACTTGACAGTCAGCTGCATGGGAAATCATCACTTCCAAGTACTATACTCACAAATTCAAGGATCGTTGCATTATGGTTTTCATAGTTGGATGGTTTTTTTTCCCCTCCCTTACTCCCTTGGATAGTTCTGTTTGAGATGAAAGTCAGACTCTTTGGGGTCTTATTCATTAGAACTAGCTTTTAATTGAAACAACACAACTGAAGCATGACTACTCTTGGTTCTCTGTGTATTCATGTGGCGCAGAATAAAATAGTTCATCAATTCAGTCTTGCTACTTCTTGTTAAATCAGTTCCCTTGATAACTGTACCTGTAGAAAGCTGCATTTGAAATTCATGTTCAGAATTTTGAGAAGAGATCCCAAAAAGTATTGCTCTGATATTTATATCCAGATACATGAAAATTAATTCTTTTTTCTTGCTGTACAAATAATCTTCCATGGCAGACACTGAAATTTCAAAGTTTAAATTACCTTTAAGCCTAATTCCTATGATTCTTTGCTCTATGCTGTAACACTCATCTTGTTACTTTCTGGTACAATTTACAAATGGATAGCGTAGAAGAAATATCAGTCAATGCTGTTTTGTCTAATCAAGTATCTGCAAACATATCTTAAATCATGCAGTTAACTGTGAAGAAGGATGTTCCTGGACACTAAAATAAAAGCATCTCAATTTAAACTGATATTCTTTCATGAGTTCCTTGGGGTAGCATCACTTTTAAGCTGCTACTTTGTGTCTCTACCAAACAGCACTGAGCAGAGGCTAAAAGCACTCCAGGTCTGACATGCTGAGTGACTGGAAGCAACCACAGATATAAAGCTACTTGCTACATCTAGTGCACGGCCAGGATCAGATAGAGCATGTTCTCCAACACTATGTCCCTTAGGGTCTCTGTGTATCTCCAAGGGTGGAGATGTCACAACCTCTCTCAGTAAACTATTCCAGTGTTTGACTAGTCTCATAGTATAGGAGTGTTTTTGTATGTTCAGATAGAAATTTCTGGGTTTTTGTTTTAAATCTGTGCCTCTTGTCCTGTCACTGGGCTCTCCCCGTGGTCTCACTCCCTCTTCTTTTTTCCCAACCATTAGATATTTGTACACGTTGATAAGATCCTCACTGAGACTACTCTTCTCCAGGCTGAATGGTCTCAACTTTCTCAGGCTTTCCTTTCCTCGTATGGGAAACTCTGCACTGTCGGTCACCTCTGTGGTCCTTTGCTGTACTCGATACCATGGACTTTTAAGAAACTTCAAGAGAAAAGGCAGGTAGGAAATGATAGTATTGTTATTGTAAGAGGGAAAGAATGCAGGAAAGTCCCACATTGTTGAACGGAATTTATTTCTAAAGGAAGAGATTGTGAGGTAGAAGAGCTGGGGTTTCCTGAGCCTGTGGGTGAGAGGGAGTCAGAGTCAACATTAATATCGCTTAGGGTGTTTAAGGTGCAACCGGTCAAATGATGTAGGGAAATGTTTGAAAAATTGATAGAGATGTCAAAATTGTACTTCAGCTATTTGCAAATACTGTACTTTTTCTCACCTGAGTTATCTGCACATGAATGTATGCTTAATTTTATGAGAATTATCTAGGCTTCTAAATGGCCACTACTAAAAGGAAAGACTGCCTTTCTACAGAGTTGCCATTGGTATGATGACTATATTTTCATGTGTGTAAAATTATCTATTTCTATGTTCCATAGAATACACCATACAGATTTACAAATACGCATAACTCTACGTCAAGAAAAGTTATAGTGGTTTGAGGACTGCAGCTTGCTTCATGTGTATTATTGTCCAAGACCAAGCTAATGTGTCAGAAAGTGGTATTTCAAATACTCAAGTCTCCTTTCTGTGGAAGGCTGTGTTTGTAGGAGTCTACCTCAAAAGAGGCAAAGAAAACAAATGTGTAGTGAATGCAAATAGAGTGCAAGTCTTTAAAAAAGAATTTAGATCCTACGTTCTAGAACTAAATCCTCAGGTAAGTCTAATTCAATGAATTAGTCTTGCCTTAAAGGTTTTTGTCTCAAAACTAGTACTTTCTACATCATGAAGTATATTCTGTAAAGGACAGATCACATGTGCTCAAGTGATCTGAAATAAAAAAGGAAGTTCTAATCATGATGAAGATGTGCAGAAGGACACAACAAGCAGGATGACAGTGGCACTAACACGGTAGGCATTGCCATTTGTAGGCACCAGCCCCAACCATTACAGTTGCTCCTGTTATTTTGTACTCAACAGCAGAAAGACAGCATGTGATGAGCAAAACTGCTCCTGGGTTTTTGAATTCTGTGTTTTGAAAGGAAGGGCATCGCAGAAGAACTAGAACTGTTTCATATTATGCATACATGAACTCAAATAATGCAAGTAGAGCAATTACAAGACATAATCCAGCCAGCTGAAAAGCTGGCTCTATCTTAACTGCTGTTCTAGCTGAGATATTCCAGTCAATGGTTAGCTAGAGGCAACTGTGCCTCAAAACAGAATGTTTTCCAAAATCAGTATTGAAAAATAGGCCCCTGGGAACTACTTCTTGGTGATACTGGGTGATTTAAATAAGGCAGCTTGTAAAGGAACATCTATTGCCCCAAGATTTGCCTGTATTTGCAAAAGACAGAGCTGCCCTATTTAGGAAACTGGAGCCTTTGGCATATCATATGGGTTATACATAATTTAACCTTTTAACAGCATATTCTCCATCACCCACAGAAAAAAAAATATACCTGTACAGTCACTGCAGAGCAATTGCATTACTCCTAAAGTCATCTTCAGAGCCGCTTTCCTTTTATCCTGTTTTCTGTAGACACTAATCTTGATCTAAAGTAGTTTCAAAACACTCCATTTGAAATTTATGGTAAGACTGTTTTCAATGAATTCTGATTTTCCATAAAATTGAAAGGTTTCAACTGCATTTTTTTTAATGCATTTATCAGAGAGATCTGAGTAAGGAGCATGGAAGATAAATGTAAACAAAGAGAAAAGAAAAAATAATCTCTTATTTACTTTAAACTTCCATGAAATGTTGACCTTTATAAAATTTTATACCTAGTTAAATGCTGTGAGTACAGAACATCCTGTACAGGATATCCTTCTCTGTAGGTCATAATCTGGTTTTTATGTTCTAATACTCACAATTTTGTGGTTTGCTCTTTTTTCCTTGATGCTGGTTCCTTCAAACTAAATGATATATTAATATTTTAATACAAATCAGGAGATTATTTTTGCAGCCAGCCTACCAGCTGTCCCTTCTTGCTGTGCTTTGCTACAGCATATACCATATTTCTTTCAGATGTGACTAAATCAGAAGATACACACCCAAAGCGCTTCAGCTACTAGGGCTGGTTTAAATGTATGCTGTGTGTATGGGATCTGCTGAGTCATGGCCTGAACCACTGATTAAGCACCTGGAGGAAAGACCCAGTCAGCCCTGGGAGCACAGGTGAAGGCAATTCACCTGTGTGACCAGAGGGGGTGGCACCTGGCTTCACCCCTCTTAGGCCTCATTTAAGGGCTGACTGCCACTGAGGAAAGATCTCTTTCTGGAGATCCCTCCTCGGTGGAAGCTTTTTCCTGCAAACCCAGAATCTTCTGATACAGGTGAGTGATCTACTTCCCTTCCCTTGTAGCACCTTGCTATCGTGCTGGTCTATCCACCTCTTTTGTAACGCCTTTTCCATCATGTTGGTCCTTCTGATTGCTACACCGTGTTAGTATCAATCTAAATTAAAATCCCTTGATGTCACATATTTATATATAAACTTACAAAGTAGATTCCATCTTTGTTCTAGAGCTCTAGCTCTGCTCTTGTTGATCTACAAGGTAGAGACCACATAGCTATTGTGTATATTGTCAGAGTTTGTCTAAAGAAATAAATCCCTTCCCATGGAATGTTTCTACCACTGAGCACTTAACAGTTAGATCGGTATGAAATCTTTCCTGGTTCTAAAAGGGTTTTCATTAATAATGAGATAAATAAATTCTTCATTAAAGCATACTGTCGGCACAGATAAGACTATTTTGCTCTTAAAGAAGCTTTGAAAACAAGATAATACCAACCCATACTGGGTTTAAAGATAGGAGCTGAAAGTATTCTGAATGGCATTTACTGAAGATGAAAATAATAGTACTGTGTTTTCTTCTCAGAATTCAAATATGCTTTCAAGGGAAAACAATTTAAGGAATGAAAAATCTGAGTGATCCAGTCACTTGATGGATTTTTTTTTTTTCTTCTTAACATCTCTCGGTGACCTCAGAACTCTCTAATTTCATAGAATATATAAACTCCACGTGCCTTTCCATGCTTTTGTACTGTGTATCAGCGGATGGCAGAACTTGAGGTTCTCTATAAATCTGTCCCACTCATCAGAAAAACATATGGAATTCATGAAATAACAGTGTTTTACATCAAATAGAAGCATTATTTAAATTTAAGCATTAATTTGCAGAAGTCAGTCTTTTCCTTAGTCATGACATAGTTACATGTATGGTATTGTCTGAGTTAACCTAACTTTATATATAGTTTCCTCTTCCAGACAAAAACATGAAAATTGATTAGTTAATGCCTTGCAGTACCTTGAAAAAATACATGGCATTTATTTGCTGTCTTAAATTATTAGAAATTTCAGCTACTGAAGATGGTGTGATTCAGTGGGTGTTGCTATGAACCTGAAAAGTTTAACTCTCAATATTCATCTGAATATCTTGTAGAAAAAAGCATTGCAGGATTCGTATTGTCTCAGCATCACGATTTGCAGTAAGATCAGAATTACTTCTTTGTTTTCTTGAAGAAAATCTGCCTTATGTCTCACTAAGTACATGAGATCTCAAATGTGGAAAATGGCAAAGTATTCTCTTGTGAGATATTAGGAACATTTTTCCCAGAATGGTAATCAGGTCCTAGCTCCTTGCCTCTTGTCACAATTCTTCTCTACCTCTTTTTGCATTAGCATTCTTTTGGATAAAGTATACTGTGGAAGCAAAACAAGAAAGGAGCTAGAAAAGCTTTATTTCCAGTCTCTCAAGGACTGCTAACCTCTAACATTTAGATAATTAATGCCAGCAGTAATGCACAAATAGAAAATTATGGCCAGGACATTTCTAGGTGTATTAACTTCAATTATGAATGCTTTAAAAGAACAGTTGCCCTTTAAACTTAGTCATGGTGTAACATATTAATTATATTGTGTCTGGAGACACATTACTAGAAAAATAGTGAAGAGAGTAGCATATGCATGGAAGCATCCAGAAAATGTTCAAATCTGTGAGAGAGTAGGATAGAAAAACCGCTTTGAACAGACACTGTAGTTGATGGCCGTCTTGTTTTGCAGTCTCTCTCAGCTGTTCTTTTGAGAGTATGAAAGAATGGTCATTAGACCAACCTAAGGGAATAGACTGACAGAGCTCCAACTGAAGACATGTTTTCAGGCAGGATAGAAACTTACATTATTTCTAGCTAAACAGTGACATCTTGATGTATAATACAGTAGCCTATGTCATTATCCATTTATGAACATCTATGAGTACTTTATGACCTGTGCCCCTCTTAAAAAATTTTTATCTGCTGAAGACTGAAGGCACACAAATTTTCCAATTTTTGCAATGAATCTTGCATGTTATAAGGCATTCTCATAGTTCTGTCATCTCCCATGTCATTTTTTTTCTCCAGTGGTTATGCCTAGGAGCATGTCCTCCAGAAATGGCAGAGTATCTGTGTCCTTGTTTTTATCGTTTATTCTTGTAACGTTTAAATTTCTAAATATGTGTAATGCCATTGTTTACCTGTCTTTTCATACCTTTTTATGTCTTGTAGAAGTGTTACTGCATGTGAATTATTTCAGCCTGTGGCCAGAATTTGTCTTATCTGTCATTTTTGTTAGAACCAACCCACTCCACCCTTTTTTCTTGTTAATATTGGGAAAATAGTAATCAAAAAGGAAGCATTTTCATATAATGCCTTCTAAAGCTCTTCCATATTTCCTTGGGTGAAATCCATTTGGCCATTGCTTATGACATCCATCGTGATATAAATTCATATTTAGTTCTGTGGAAGATATACCCTAATGCAGAAAAGTGCACTAATAATTTTCCAGCTTTGTACAGATCCAGCCTAAGAATCTGAGAAGATTTTTAAGAGATGTGAATTACTGATGCCATAATAAAAATCTGTATCTTCTTTTTTTTTAAGTGCTTATTTACATGTCTGGTCTAGAGGAGTGAATTTTTCAGTAGCTCTGTCTTGCCAGATACCTCACATAATATCATGCAGTACTCCTGTGTATTTTAGGCAAAGTCCTTGCATTTTTTTACTGCTTAAAACTGAAAGCGCCACACTTTCTTTTTATCTTCTTCAAATACTTTAATCTGCAAATATCTGTTCAGATCTGCAGAAGCTCATGCACCTGTCACATCAAATGATTTTTGTCTTTTTTTATTGTCTTTTTTTAAATTTTGTTTTAATAACATGAATCCCCCTGATGCATGCATTGCAAAAATGAATGCAGGAAGGGCTACCCTTCTGCCTTCATTCAACAATTTCTATTCCTACCTCCCAGAGTGATCAAGTACTTTGATATCAGACATTAATTATTTTTTTTTCCTACCAAATGCTTTTTTATTACTAAAGCTGGTGTGTTTGTACTTTGGGGCACCAAAAGACTTGCTAATCCTGTTGATGCTTTATTTCTTGAGATTTGAAAAGCCTTTAAATGCCACCTGCAAATATAGTATTATCGTGTTTGATTTAATTTTGTGTCAATAAAAGAGTTTTTAATGATGTGGTTTAATAATGGACAAGTGCTAAATGGTTTGATTCAATTTGCATAAGCTGCTAAAGCTTTTGGACGTTTGTTCAAGTTTAAATTCTATCATTACAAAATGGGAAGTTCTTACAAGAAAAGACATTGGTACGTGCCTGGAGCCATTTCTCTTTAAGCTAAATCACTTCCAGCAAGAAACAGTCTCTAATGAGTATTTCTGTTGCTGAGACAAGACTCTGTCATGTAATGTTCTTGCATGGCACAAGGTTACTACATCCGTGGAAATTATGGCCTAAATTCCCAACCCACATTCAGAAAGATAAACTTGTGAAGAACAATACAACTGAAGAAATTTGCCAAAATTCGTTAAATGGCTTCTCGAATGCCTAAAGAGTTAGACAGGAATTTCATTTTTGTTTTCAGTTAATGAGACTGTAGGATGTATTCAAGCTCTGTTCACTTTGTCTTTCTCCTTCATTATGTCCATAGTTCTCCTGAGGGACCTGGGCGTATATCTTTGAGGAATTCTTGAATCTTCTTCCAAATCTCTCTGCCTTTGCCTTTATATTGATGATACATTATATCAATCCCTATTGCCATTCCTTGGCTTTTGATCTTTAAGCATAGAGTAAGGGGTATTTGGCTTATATTTTAAGACAGATGTGCTCAGAGATCCTCTTTTCCACTCAAACAAAAATACATATTATATTGGGAGTGTTTAAAGTAAAGGAAGAGGAAAAACAAACAAAAATGGTAGGGCATATGGAAGAACTTGGAGTGTCTTTCAAACCAGAAACCCTTTTTTGTTACACTAGCCCATAATAGAGGTAGCATCTCCTGACAAGCAATAGATGTTAAGACTTGCTGCATTTATTGCTACCCACGTGCTTTATGGAGCCATTGAAAACTCTGCTTACCAAGTTACCTGGGAATTCCCTGCACACAAAGCATGGCATTTTCTGATTGAAAACAAACTGGAAAAATTATCGTGAAACTTTGTTCAGGTCTTGTTGACTTTGGTAGAGAAATTTGGCAAGGGTCCTAAGGAATGCAAGATAGGGAAAGACTTAAGCAGGGAATTATGTGAATGATCCCCTCCCATTAGTGATAGGTGTTATGTCATCCATTTTGACATATCATTAGGACAGTAAAGCTGTTCATTCATAGTATAATATATAAAGACATAGAAATCCTCAAGTCCCCCAAAACTAGAAGATCATCCAGTTTTAATCATTAATGTAAAGTCTTCATGCACTCAGTTTACACGCGTTTTATTTCCCGAGTCTTCTAGTTTGGGAAGTCATATTCTCCTCACTTGTTCATTTGAAAGTAATCACAACCAGTTTCTAAATGTCATGAAATTTTCATTTATTTGCTGTAAGTTTAGACATTCACATTATTTTCTGTTAAATACTTTATTTTCTTGAACTTCTTAGTAGACTTGTGACCTCTAGGACATGTCTTCAAAAGGAGTTCAGATCAGAAGCTGCTGTGTTTAACTGCTCTGTGATGGCCTCTGCTGTCCAGGTGTATAAATAAGCTAATTAGAAATATCAGTAGTGAGAGACAGTACAGGGGTGTATGGTAGGTATGTTCATTTTCTATCTGTTGCAAAGTAGAGGCAATGTTTAGTAAGACTACCATTAATTAGCAGCCAGTAATGCCATAGTAATGTATGGAAAACTTCTCACTTATTAATACTACCAACCTGCCTGGCTGGGCTTCATCAGAACAAAACCACCCTACTGATTTCTAAAGCTTGCTTTGTTCCTGTAAGCCAATTTCTGTCTTATTTTCTACCAGTGACAGAAGCTGCGAGGGGTATTATAGTCATTCTCAGAAGTTTCAGCTGTTGCACAGATTTTTATTTGATAATATACTGGTTTATTTGTGTGTAATATCCACTTGCATTGAAATTCCATAGATGGGTGCCCAGGATCCCCAGGGCAGTGGTTGTGGCCCCAAGCCCTCTGGAGTTCAAGAAGCGTTTTGACAACACTCTCAGACACAGAGTTTAATTTTTTAGTGGTGTGGAGCCAGGAGTTGGACTCAATAATTCTTATGAGTCCCTTCCAACTCAGGATAATCTATGGGTTTCTTGATAATGAGATGGCTTACACAACACCAGGCCTCTTGGCACCTGATGGTTATACCTTTCTCAGAGAGGAAACTTTTGCACAGGAACTAGCAGGGGTAATCAACAGAGCTTTAGACTAGAAGTTGAAAGGCTACTGAGACACCGGAGTCTTTTCCCTTCTGGCCTTGTGCACATAACATCTCATTTATCTTCGTTAAAAGTGTGTTGCTTTTGACAGGTTTTTGTAGGCTCTCAAAGCTCTCTTCTTCAGTTTGGAAACAAATGAGGAAGTAGACCAACACTGATAAATTTTCCAACATCTAGACTTTAATGGCACTGCAATGACTTAACATACTCCAGAAATATGAGAAAAGAAAACATATCAGTTATGACTCTTTAAAACATACCAAGGTTTATGCATACACAGACCTTTAATGTTAAGATAGGAGTGAATAATTTTTCCCCCCTGTATAGCAACTTCCTTCTTTTTAGCTCAGCTAAGAGACTATTAACGAATGGATTTTTCAAATACTACAGAGATATTTTCTATTCACTGAAGTGTCCCACTGAAATTGTTTATAGTTCAATCCCTTTGCTTGTAAGGGAAATTTTGGCCTCTATAGAATATTTTAAAAGAACATTTTATGTTAAAATATCAGCCCTGTGCTTCCAAATCTTTATTTTTTTTGCTGACTAGAGGACCCAGATCAGTACTTGCTTTAATAAATATATTTCAGATAAGTCATCTGCTGAACTGTGAGGTTTATTTTGTTCTATTTCTTCCTGGGTTTCTGTTTCTTAAAAATGGTTTTTACAAAAATATGATAAATATAATAAAGATCTGCAAAAATTGAAAGAAAGGAGCTGAGGGAGGGAGGAGAGAGATGAAGGTTGGATTTGGCATAGTCCAAGCCCTCTCTCTAACCTCCAGAATATTAGAAAAAAGTAAATTTTTTAACTTTTTAACCCTTCCCTGAAACCCAGTTAAAAAAACACTATTTCCATGTTGAGCATGAATAATTTCTTCCCTGATTTTTCAGCTCTTCCAGGCTGCTTAATGAGCTTAATAAATGCATTGTTCATTTTATATTCTCTGCAAAAAAAAAAAAAAAAAGGGCTACCCATGATGCCCGTGAGCTTGAATCCCTCAAAGGGGGTTCCTTTCATGTTCCCGGTTAATTAAGAGATCTAGTAGACTTGACAAGTTCCGCTCATTTGGCAGGAGGAGCTTTTATTTTGCATGAATTTGAAGTTCTTTCTTAAACATCTTCTTACTTTTCTGTGTCCCTGAGACATTTTTTAACATTCCTGTTCCTTTGAAATCTTTCATTCAAATTGTCATTGCCTGACAGCTGCAGATCCTTTCTTATTTCTCATCCATAAGAAAGGAAAAGCAGCCTGCTGAGAAAGAAAATTATTTTTACTTATGTTGTTAGAAACAAAACAAAAACAAACAAAAAAACCCCAACTGATCATCTGAAGTAAGAATATATTTAATTGTAGTAAGTTTAAAGTAAAATAAAAGAGCTTTAGCAGTACAGGCTTTTAAATTTAGTTAAACTGGTATAAATGAGAAGTAACTTCACTGAAACCAGTGTTATTTCTGACTTAACCCCAATGGAGCTCTGATACAACTCTGCCACAGCATTGCCTTCTTATCCAAGCAGACCACTAATAATGCACAATATAGTCAGTGAATTGAGTACCTTTTTAAAAACATTTGGTTCTTTCATTGTGCCAAGCCCCTCTGCCTGCTCTTCTCTAGCATTTTGTTCTGGGAGAAATCCTCATCTTGTATGAATCATGACAGTGTTCGTATTGGTAAAGTACTTCTAGAACTGGACCAGAAACTGCTTAGCTAGACTACTGCAGTTATCAGCACAAGAACCACACTGTGTTGCCTATATGCTTCGCATAATCTCAAGCTGCCTTGCTTACAAATCTGTCAAAAGGCTTTGGGAATACTTCCAAGGGACTACTCACTGATATTCATGTGTTCACTTCTTTCACTGTGGGAAATGTTTTCACCATCACAGGAGTGATGGAAAAATCAAGTGCGTTTACACAATATATGTGTAGGACCACCTACAAACTGGATTTTTTAAACGGCTTTGCTCACTGATTTCACAACTCTGCAAAATGTGCCCATTTCCTTCAAGAGAATCACTGTCAAAGTAGGACCAGTAAGAAAATAATTTTGATCCATCCTGTTTGAGTAGCGTTTGCTATGTTCTCAGGGAAAAGCATCAGGTGCCTGTAGACAGCACTGAACATGATTTAAATATATCTTACGCTGCATCTGTGTTTATTCTGCCTTGGTGCTGCAAAATAAGCCCTCATGCGGGGAGGCAGGCACAGAAAGAATGTAGGTACAGCCATACATGCTGCCTCTTAACATTCCGATGTACTTAACAAAGTCTCAGGAATGATCTTGAAGATATCTATCGTGATAGATTACATTAGGTAACATCAGTCTTCTGGCTGGAGGACTTATTTGGTTTGCCTAGTCTCTGACAAAATATGGCTTTTTCTTTGCACATTCCTGTGGTTCTGCAACATTCATTCCCTATTCTGGAAACATCTAGTATCCTAGGAGCATGACATATTTGTCAGAGAAGATTATTGCTCATGTGATTTGTATTCTCCAATTTCTACTTTCTTTTGCCTGGTGTCAATGTTTTGAAATCAACAGGCAGGTAATAAGATTTTTCTGTTTGGGTGGCTGGTTGCTTGCTTTTCTTTGGCTGTTTTGTAATCCTTTAATAACATTGCTCTGTTTTATTAACAATTGCTGAGCTATTTCTATAGTCATGCTAGCATTACAAATTGTAATACTGTTTCAGCAATGCTTTAATGAACGTTGACATTTTTGGAGCAATTTCCATTGTAGAGATAAGTTAATAGACTAATGGTTGAGTTTATTCAGAATTCTCTGGGAGAGATGCCCAGAACAATATCCGCTTTGTATATTAACAACTTTTAAGAAGCTTGTGTTTCATTCAAGTTAACTTCTCAAGTTCTTGCTTTCCGCAAATGAGTTAATAAGATCTAAATTTGCATCATCAGATATTCTCCTGTCACTTGACCATACATGTTATTCATGAATCCTCGTACATGTGAGAAGTGTATTTATATGAATGTAGTCCTTTCATATCTGACTTCCTCATAAAGTACTAAACAAAACACTAAGGATTTTCTTCATAAAGTGTTTCTTCACAGTCCACGTGAAAGCAATCTAGTTTTGTCTACCTTATGAGCTGAGGGAGATCTTGAAAATGTTTTTTTGTTTTTCAACTCTCATCACAAGTTCACCCACTCTCCATTCAAAAGGGGCAATATATTTTGTCATTGAAAAGTAAGGCCAAATGTGAAATAAAATTAATATAGGCAAAACTGAAATAGTTTTCATCAAACTTGGCTGGAGTTTTAAATTTTATTGAACTTTTAAAAATTATTATTTCAATGGTACTGTTACCAGTTAATGAAAGGACAGCTTTGATTAATTTTATATTACCATGCTAAACTGTTAGAATGCTTTAAATGACATGATGAGAGTTCTTAATGAGGTTAAAACTATTTGATCATAGAATCATAGTGTCGTTTGTGTTGGAAGGGACCCTTAAAGGCCATCTAGTCCAACTCCTCAGCAGAGAACAGGGACACCTACAGCTAGATTGGGGTGCTCAGTGTCCCATCCAGTATGACCTTGAGTGTCTCAAGGGATGAGGCATCCACCACCTCTCTGGGCAACCTGTGCCAGTCAGTGCCTCACCACCCTTATCATAAAAAATGTTTTCATTTCTTTTTACTGCTTATATAAACTATACATCTTCCACTATCTCATATTTTCTTAAAAAATGTTTATCATTTTTTGTAGCTGGATCTGCTTCAGCGAGAGATATGTAACACTGAACACCCACAGGGGCATCAAGTCAATTGTCATATGGTTTATTATATCAAAAATAGAAGTAAATTAAGAGCCTTCATAGTTACATTTGCAGGTGTGTTTGGTGTAGATGAAGGTCGTCACACAACACTCAAGCTGTACATAAAAGTTAGCAAAAGCAGATATGCAATTTTTTGGGTACTCTGTTGCTCTTAATGATCTAAGAAAATATTGTTGCAATGAAAGAGGGAGCTACCTTCTAAATATATATAAAATACACAGTGTAGTGAGCAAGAGCAGAAAAAGGTCTGAGAAGCCCTTAAGGTATTGACAATAGTAATCAGTCAGTCTTGGTTACAGACATATCTTATCATAGAAATCTCTTTGGGCATACCATGCTTTAGGAGAGATGATATTTGTGAGCCACTGAAAGGAATATTATCAAAGTACAGTTCATTCTTCCTTTGGAATTTTTTAACAAGAGATTTTGAGATTTGGAATGGAACTGGAAGAAAGTAAATTTGAACAAAATAGATGCATGCAAATTCCTTCCCCATGTCCCAGAAGGAACAGTATGAAAGCAGATCCTTGCTAGCTGTAGAGCTCTTAAATGAAAAATTCTTTAATGAGGCCAGGATTTTGTTTTATATTCTGTCGGTGAGAGTTTTCCTTGTAATTTGAATGAAGACAGGATTTGAGTCATTTCCTTGCTAAATGGCAGTGATGAAAATTAAGTGAATAGGTCTCATAATATCCTGTTTGCCAGTGTATGGATGCCTGATTGATTCAGATACTCAGTGTGTAATTGTAAGCTTGTGAAATACCAATGAGCTACATGAATCTCTAGACTTAAATGACCTAAAGTCAATGTGGCCCGTGTATTTTGGATCTTAAGTCCAGATGTGCTCTGAAGTCATTACTGATTATGTTTCTGTTTGCAGTGCAGGACTAATTGTGTGCCATATGTGAATCTAGACACAAGCAAATGGGCAATTTATAATAATTTATGACTAACTTCAGGAAATACATTTATCATTTTGTATTCTTACATGAGCGTGTCTTCTTGTGTTTCAGCTAGCTATTATTCTGACCTTTGTTGCATGGGTGCAGTTCAGTCAAAATAAATTAGCTAGGACTATTATCCACTGTATGTTTGATATTTTACTGTATTGTAAAATATCACATAGAGCCTTTGCACCCTTCTGTTCCCGGTGTGGCAGGAATAGCTTCATACTTAGGTGATATGATTCAAGAATATACTCCTGTTAAAGATACCTTCTCCACCAAAATCGATTAATACTATTTGCATTACATTTTAGGGAGGGAATTATAGGTCCTCAAGACCTAAAAAACATTTGGACCTTTTTTTTCCAGACACTTAAATGTGAATGTAAGCATGTATCTAGAGTTACTTTTGCTTGCAGTTTTGGGTCTTGACACAATGATATTCTTGTTGCAACAGATGGTTCCTATCTGCAAACATAAAATTATTAAATATTAAGCAGAAATGACTGAATCCTTAAATATACATAGGATTCAGTTTAGAAGAAATAATCTTAGCTAAAGGGCATGAATGAAACAATGGCAGATAAATTTTCTTTACCAAGAAACATTCACATGTAGAAAATTCAGTAATGGTGAATTAATTCTGGTCTGTTTTAACCTCAAAGAAAAATATTTTTCATAACTGTTATTATGATTCCATGTGTCCCACCATACCACATACAGAAACAAATAGAATATTTTTCTTCTATCTGTTTTCTATGTTTTTTTCTCATAGTTCTTGGTATCTTTCCACTCTGGTGACTGAAGAGTGATGATGTCACATGAAGCTATGTCACTGTGAATGTGAATACTGACTACCACGTGTATGAGTTTCATTTACCATCTTTCTGTCTGAATAGGAATTTTTTTTTTCCTTTGTTTTTCTGTTTGTTCCTGAAAAAAAATGGTTGCCTTGATTTTTTTTTTTTTATTTTTTTTATTTAGTCAATTTACAGTTTCTCAACCTAGAAAGATTGGTCTCCTATATCCTTCACAAGAAATCCAGCAGAATATAACCTAATCCAGGATATCAATTTTACATCAGTGCTGCTGGACAGTTTAGACTTTTGTTTAAATAATAAAAAGAAATTTTTTGAATGTTACTGCACATGGGATTAAAAGATTTTGATATGAAAAAGAAGTCTTAGATTTTCAGCAAAGCCCTGGAGGCTCATAATAAGATACTGGGTCGGGTGGTTTTTTTCTTTCTTTTTTTTTTTTTTTTCAGTAATAGCCATGTTATTCATACTAATTATATTTTTAAGTGTTCAGTAGTTCCATAGCTGCTAGTGCACTGAGACTTATGAAATAAGCAAGAAAGGAGTAGTTTTAAAAGGTTAGATTGTGCCTTCCAAAAGGCTTGTGGGAAACCTCAGCTGTCCTCAATTTATGCTCAATTTAAAAAAAAAAAAAAACCTTCAGTAATTAAATTGATGTTCTGTTCATAGTTTACTTAAATATTCAGATGTGATGTAGTTTCAAGCCTACTTTTACAAAAGAAAATTTGACATATCTGAGAAAGGAACATAATGTAGATTTATTTGAAAACTAACATTTTTTTGTTGTTTTTCTCCACCATTATACAGACAAAACTGCAATACTATGTGAATTTTATCAGGTTTTGAAAAATAAAATTGGAAAGAGCTGTTTGTGGAGGGGAGCAAGAGGCCTGCCGTGCACTTGGCTTGGGCAAGTACCAGGCCATGTACAAGCACAAAAGAAGGATGTGTATACATAATCAACAGAAAAGTAATCTTATCTTGCTCTCTGTGTGCACAGCAGTAGTCTGTGCTGTACATACAATACATGCAGTGCATTAGGACATCCTGGATTTCATCCAGATAACTTTTACCCTGGTTACGTCCATTGCTCTAGGATTTCAGGTTGCTACACAGCATGATCAGAAAAGTCCAGATAGAGAGAAAAAAAAATAAAATGAGCATGTTGAGTCATAAATAAGAAGAACCAAGAGTAGCTTTTGCTATTCCAGTTCTCTCTCAATTCTGCTTAGGCAGATGAGGAGAAAGCAAGCAGTTTGTAGGTGCTCAGCTGGCCAGGTTCAACCCACCACCACAGACCATCCACATGCCAAGAGTTCCTGAAAGGATTTGGTATCTGTCTTTCTCCAACATGCTTGGAAAGCAAACCAAACTTTGAGTGAACCAATTTACATCTTCATGAATCCTTGTTGGAATGGGAGATTGACATGAGGCTCCCTGAAATGGCATTAGTTGTTGATATTTGCAAGTTCCAAACCTATGTCCAGTACAATTTTAGTTTTATGTAACTCGAGATACAGTTTTTTGGTTTCTTTCCTGCTTTTATTTATTTTGAATGTTATAGGTCTTCTTTATGAAATATTTATGATTAAATTCTTGCATGTCATGCATATTATGTATCAGTATAAATACTTAAGTGCTTAGAAAATAAGGTTTATAATATATATTAATATGTGCATTACATATGACATTAATGCTCCCACATTGTTACTATTCATTAGAATCATAAGAGTCATTTTTTTTTCTTCAGGAAGTCAGAGTACTTCTAGGTATGTCACTATATTCACTGAACATTCAAGTTATTCTCAGGCAAATGTAACACTTTATTTGTTAGACTTTTTTAATCTGGGCATCTTTTACCTTATACAGAAACTCCATAGTAGTACCACAGCGGTTGTATGCAAGTATATGGCAATTATTTACTGGCAAAATACACACGACAAGTAGATGGGAATAACGAGAGCTAGACTGAGCATGAGTATGCTTAGCAGCACGAGCATTAATGAGTCTCTGCTGCCCAGACAATCATTATTCAAATGCAAAAGCATCAGACCTGCCTTGGTCCTTTGAATGCGCTGATCCTTGATCTTTCTGAGTTATCTTTTGACTCACTGCTTCTTTTCAGTGTCTTACGCCTTTTCATATCAATAGTTTCTCTGAGTCCCTGAGTTGCAGCTACTGTTTCAGCAATTCCCATTCTGTTTTCATTTTTACTTTTCTCATCTTCTTGGCTTTATCCTATATCAGCTCAACGGCAATGTTTCCATAAAGCTGAGCCAAGGTCACACAACTGCGCCATAGAAAACTGGGCCACGGTCTACAGACAGCTGAACCACTTTGCCGTGGATTACATCAAGAGCAAACAAAGTTCTGCTGAAAAAAGCTATAACTTAAGACCGAGGAGACAGGTATTGCACACATTTCTGATATAGTATTAAGGTCACCTTATATCAAGGGTAATGATTTCTGTTAACTTTGACTTTTACTTGATCTAATAAAACCTGGAGAAAATCTATGGACACTTAAGTGCAGTACACACACAGAAAAGAGGAAATGTGTCATCATTAAGGACTCAGGGATGGACAGTTTGTTTACCCAAAAAGTTGTAATTTCTTTTTACTTCTTTTTGTTACCCAAGTGGCTTCTGAACACTGAAAAAAAATCTCAAATATTCCTGGCAAGTGGTAGCTGAAGGAACAAAAATATCTTTGACAAATGAACAGTGTTATTGTATGGAAACATACAGTTTCTTCAAAGCCACAATGAGAAGCTGGATAGTAGGGATGCAGGGGTTACGTGGGAGGCACCCTCAGAAGGAACACAAAACCACACAAAACAGGAGATACTGTTGCTTTTGCATAAGAGTATGGTGGTGATGGAGAGGGGAAATTTGTCTATATTAAATTGTGTCTTCTGCTTTCTCTCTTTTATTACTGGATTCAGAACCTGGAACAGTATGTTTGCCTCTTTTTTCAAATAGTCCTCTACGTTAAATAGCTTCTCTTCTCTCATTTTGCATGCCCTGATTGAAATAAGTGTTATTTCACTGTCCTCAGGAAAAGAGTAAACCTTTGTATGTGCTGAAAAGGAGTGGGAAAGCATGCAGTTCACAGCTTGCAAATGTAATGACCAATCTTTTTATTCTCTGCTCTGCTCTTTATGTTGTCATACGGCCAGCATAGTTCTTGCATAACAGCAGCAAGAGAAGGTAGCTAGAGCTGGTCTCATCTTTTCAGTTAGTGTTGTGATGTTCTCATTTTTGCTTGTGACAAGCACAGACAGAATCTCCACTGAACTGCTCGAATATGCTTTTCAGGCAGTTTTGTGGAGAGAATATACAAAGATTGTGATAGTAATTTGACAAGATTTTTAACATTAGACCAAACAATTTTGCTGTATAAATGAGCACAGGATTAACGGAATGTTTGTTGCTTCAGGAAGGAGCACAATGTGTTTTCATTATATGTGTAACCGCAGATCATCCAGGTTTTCCCCAGCTGCTCCTGGCATGGGTATAGGCACTGAGAAGAAAACCTTACTGCACTTGGATGAATATAATACACTTAGGACAGTCTGCAGAGAGCAGTTCTCAGTGATTCCTCTTCCCTTCTGTCATTAAAAGTTTCCTGGATGTAAAGCTATTTGGCAAATTCCTGTGTGACTGACACTTTTACTTGTCCTTAAAATTGCATGGGTTATTGTTTTTCCTTTCTGAGAGAGAATTTGAATGTCGCGTTATAGGAAGATGTTCATAACACATGCAGGAAAGACTGCTGCAGATATTGACATTTTTTAGTAAACAGGGAAAGGGCTCATCTGCCAGGAAAAGATAGTTTGACATGCAATATTTTCTATTCTCAGTTCACTGCTCTGTGATTTTAACAGTGACACATCCTGGGGACCTTGGGATCAATAACATTCATAATCTGATCTCCCAGAATAACTTTTCCTTATATGCAAACATCACCAAATCGTTTGTTATTTACAATTCAGCACTTTTGCATAATGCCAGAGAAGCTGAGCAATAATTAAGCAAACTCCCTCTCTCCTCATTTTTGACCTAGAGGATTGATGTGAGAGAAGCTGGAATGGTGTATCTTTGTGATAAGTTCCTGTTTAGCAGCAAAAGAACAAATTGATCTCTGATCTAAGACTGTTAGTCTCTGTTTGTTGAAGGACATTAGCATTATTGGATCAGTAGCAAATTTTAGTCTGAGGACATCATAAAATCTGAATGATGATACAGAAAAAAAAGATCATAGAAGAATGCAAGTTGATTGAAATACCCAAACAACTAAATCTGAGCACCTTTCACTCCCAAGAATGCTGTATTTTATTAGCTTGAAAAAAGTTGTCATCTTTTCACAAAAAGTCTTTAGGGTAACAACTCCATTTCAGTTGAGCAAGATAGTAACATTGATCTATCTAGGTATGAGCTGTGTAGCAATAAAAAACTCACACTTATAAGTAGACTAAATGAACTCTGAACACATGTAAAGAGTACACACTGTAACCTCTACCTTGACTTGACATTATCATTTAGATAATAATGTCATCCAAAGCAGTTCCCATATTTCTGGGAAAATGAGACTTTTAGAGAATTTTTCCTGCTTTATCTATCAGTGGTGTCCTATCTAGGAATTCTAGGCAGACCTCAAGGCCTAGCTAGACTGCTTGTTTGAGTTACCTTGACTTTTCAGAGCAGTAAGTTTATTCATGATAAAATAGCGCATTGAGGAGATGTTGGTACCATAGCTAAAGATGCTCTGAGAACAGAAGCCAGCTTCTCTGCTATGTTACATCAGATTTGCTTATCTTCTGATTATAATAACACTGGTTTTATCTTGTGGGTTTTTTTCTGTCTGAAATTCTGTTCCTGAATCTCTTTCTTTGTAGAAAAGCATGATTTCTAAAACTCAGACACTACATTCTATTTAAAGCAAAACAAGAACAAAGACCACATAGTGACCTAAAGTTATATACCTATCTTTTGATTTGGCCTTGAAACTCTTATATATCAATTAAATAAATTAGAACAAATATGGTCATGAAGAGCAGAGGCTGAGGGACAAATGCTTCTTGGCTCAACAAAGCCAATATTCTTTTTTTTTTTTAAGTGTAATGCAAAGTACACACAAGTATATAATTGTTGCCTTGCCAAAAGGCATCACTGCTCCCTCAGCAATGTCTTGAGGCATGAAACAGAAGTTACTTTAACAAGCATTGTGTTCACTATTGTCTACCATACTGCCCTCAAGAAAATGAGTCACTATGGCATGTAATTGTTACCTTAGACTGATTTCAAGTTGTAGAAAAGGGTATTTTGTATGACAACGGGAAATTTCAGTGCCTGGATATCCAAGAAGAAAATATATTTTCTCATTCTAGGGTTTTATTTTGGAAATTAAAAACAATCCTGTAGAACAAGACTAAATCTCAGCTTTGCAAAGCAATGACCATTCTTGAAGGACAAATACTGTTTTTCTTTAAATTATGTCTACGTGGATCCCAACCATAGACCAGTGAAGTTTTGAATGCTTTCACTAGTCTTTTTTTTTTTTTTTTTGAGGTAGTATGTGCATTCAGTCTGTATGCCATTCCTCTCCCAAGAAGCCTAAATTAAAGAATAATCTCTGTTGCTAATCAATTTGGTTTTGCTCCTGCAGAGGAATAAATCAAGGTCCATTAATTTATAAGACTTAAATTTTACATGTACTCTTTTTCACTCTTCTTTTTCACCTTTTTTGCTTTGTATCCTATTTAGTTATTTGGTTTGGGATTTTTTCTCTGTGACAATTGGATGTAAAGTCATTTTTATCCTGAGATACTGTTCAGTAATAATCTTCCAGCTAGACCCTGTCACAGAATCAAGGTTTGTAGAGTGTATCTTATTTCAGAAGATAAGTTAGGAGAAATAAATCATAAAGGAGCCCTCAGAATGTAGTTTTCACTGGTAGAGCATATCCACACAAGCAGGTTCTTTACAGTCTTACTTCAACAACTGATTAGTGATTGATTTATTCAGAAAAAAAAAATGTCACAGCTTCTTTCTGGGCAATGCAGTCCATTGCCAACTGTTTTCCTCAGCTGTTTTCTTAGGAACTACATTAATAAATCTCATCTTACTTTATCTCAGTCAGTGGAATTAACAGGAGTTGTTTATTCTAGGCTCACAGGTGGCAAAAGCCACAGGAAAATTGTTTCATATCATTTTTCAGCTGAGAACAGAGCTTCAGAATTTATATTTGGTCATTGGTCAAACTAAGCCTCAGGTTATTTGGACATTTGGTTCACAGATTTTCTCAACAATATTTGTTCAAGGAATCTGTAATCTGTTTTCAAGCCCAGCTGGAAGAGGATGAGCCTTGGAGTGAGCTCTGGCATGTATATTTTTTTCTCTCTTTGGTGGTGTACATCCTTGTGAAATGCATGCCAAGTAGTTCTATTCTCTATCCCAGTACCTAATGCTTCAAAGGTCTAGTGGCTGGAGTGAGTACGTGTGAAGAAAACAGTGCATCACCATTAAGTATACAGCTTATGATTTCACCTGGATGCTGAAAATCACACAAAAGAGCTATAGCACAGAAATGCTATAAGAAAACAGTGTTTAACATAGAGTTACAGGGAAGAGCAAAAATTAGACCATTTGGTGAAGAACTGAATGCCAATGTAGATGCCAGTAAAGGTCAAAGAATCAATAGACCAGTTAGGCACAAAGTTCGCATCTTTCTCATCATCTCATCAGTGCCCTGTTGACTGAAGTCAGAGTTGAACAATGATTTCAGAACTGACAAGTTTCTGGGAATTCTTACTCGGAGAGATTCAAGGAATGTTCTGAAGGAGGTAGCAATTCCAAGTCTTAACAATATACCAGGTAATTCCACACCTAAAAGCATGAGCTCCTATGTAGTGAGCTTAGAAACCAACTCTTTCAGCTGAGGCACTTGTCTCCTTTTATGGACATGATTTAGTGGTAGTGTTTGATTTGATGATCTTATGGGTCTTCTCCAGCCTAAATAATTCTATGACACTACAGTGATTCTGTAGCATGTAGTACTTGTGAAAGAGTCCTAATCACTACTGTAGTGCAGCATCTCAGAAGAGTGTTCACCAATTCTAGTAAAGCCATGCACCTGCATTTATTCCTCCAAGAAGCAGAATCCCTTTGTAATAAACTAAGGCTCACAAAACACTTTTCATTGAAAACCAAAACTGCCTCTTTCCAATAAATAGTTCTTTCATTATGTTGCATTAATTGCATATGTGACAACGAGGTATAAACTATCAGTGCTGTTGAAATTAGAATCCATTAGTCACATCTGATTCTGATGGAATATAGCCTTCACAGAGTTAGGACGTGAATACAAAGAAAAGAACTCTGCAGCAGGATCAACCTCTAGTTTTAGATTGTTCGGTCTTGAGACCAACAAATGCTCTCAAGAAACAACAGAAGGGATTTGTTTCCAACCATCCCACAAAATATTCAAAAAAATTGCACAAGAAACCATTAGTAAAATCAGTGGTGAAATTTGCGAATTAGATATTTATTTAATCATTCCACTTATGTGTAAGTGTGTACATAACCTTGGAGAGGAGCTTACCTACCTTATTTTTCGCTTGTATTAATGGAGCCATTTCAGGCCTTTTCCTAAAGCATTTTTCAGTAAATATATTTGCATTTCAGACATAAAGAGGGTAGATTTAGGTTGGATATAAGGAAAAAGTCTTTCACAGGAAAGATGGTGAGGCACTGCAACAGGATGCCCAGTGATGTGTTGGAAGCCCTGTTTCTGTAGACTTTCAAGGCCAGGCTATACCAGGCTCTGAGCACCCCAATCTAGCTGTGGATGTCCCTGTTCATTTCAGGGGAGTTGAACTAGATGACCTTTAAAGGTCCCTTCCAACTCTGAGGATTCTGTGAGTCTACAATTCTATGATTTTATGTCTTCACATGCAAAAGATTACATACTGCCTCTTTCTTCCCTAGACATCAGACACTTTTCAGATTAAAGTTAGTGTTTCTATAGGCAAAAACACCCATACACACAGCGTATTACATTTTAGTGGAGTTGTGGTTCAGTACCTTCATCAGACTGGATCCCTGGTGTATCTGAACTGCCTTTTGAAAGAAACGGGCTCGTCAGTTTTGGAAGCTCAGGATGAAAATAATTGCCAGTTGAATGACAAAGGGAATACTCTAAGTTAAATGCTAACCCAAAGCACCATCCTTAGAGGGAAACTGGGTATTTATTTCATCTAGAATTAAAAAGTCCCACTGGTAAGAATAAAAACTCTTACCTTTGCAATCAACTGAATTATCACTGAGAAAATTAATGAGGAAGGTCTTATACCTGACTCATTAACTTCTTTTGTAGAATAATACAAAGCTTTTATCTACAACTTCATTGTGACTCACAAAATATGCTTGTCTCTTTTTGGGAAAGGACGTGTACTGTGCTTCAAAGGCAGGGCATTAGAGGTGGGGCCATGAGAGAAGGCCTGAGTTGCCCGGTGCTGGACCCAGCCATCTCAAATGGCCCCAACACAGGGTATGGACAGGCCCAGCAGCCATAGGTGGGTGTCTCAGGAAGAACCTGGGGAAGAAAGAGCAGAACACCACAGAATGAAGAAGAGGGGTGTAGGTGGATTTTTCCTGAAGGAACTGCAGTTCATGAATAGGCCACACTGGAGCATGGAGGAGGAATGAGAGGCAGAGAGGAACTGTTAAAAGCTGATCACAGTTTGCTGTTCACCATCTCCCTTGTGATGCTGGATGAGATGTGGGGAGGGAGAGGAGTCAGAAATGGAGTTGAACTTGGGGAAAGAAAGGTGGGGGGAAATGTGTTTCAATCTTGTATTTGTTCCTCAACATCCAAATCCACTTTAATTAGAAATAAATTAAACTCATTTTCTTGGAGTTGAGGGTTTTTTGCCCATGACCATAATTAAATGATGTTACTGCCTCTATCTTGACCAATACACTTTGTCTTCCAATTTTCTCCCTGGCCTTGTTTGGGGAAGGGGAGTGAGTGAGAGGCTAGGTGGGCACCTGAGTGCAGCCAACGCCAACCCATCACAGGAGGAGTAGCAGACATTCCTGCAAACCTCTTTGCAGGAAGATGAAGCTCATCTTTCTAAGAGCATAGATAATGTGAACAGAATTATTTCTTCCTATGTAAAACAGTGTAGTTTTCTGTGATCTCTTACAACCTAGATTAATTCTTATTTAACTTGAAGTACCCAACTGAGGCATCTAATTTAGGTGCTTAGTCATCCTAGTAAATGAAAAGGAAGAGGTGCCTTCAACAGGCACCTTCAAATCCTAATAGGACAAAATTTCACTTTGGAGGTGTTGGGCTATCACCACTGATTATCAAAGAAGCCAAGGACAAGTGCATTCTTAAAAAGGTGGTTCAATTAAATGCCTAAAGTTAAGTTGTACAGATTGGAGCATCTGTGATTGAGGGCTTACAGCATCTGGTCTTTAAGAAAGAAAAAGCTGGTAATAACATTTTATAATTTTCTTGTAATGTATTGCTGTTTCGAACCATGTGGTTTATCCAAGCCTTTCATGCACAATTGAAATGTCTCTTTCTGCTTAGTATATGACAGTTTTAACATGTGATGCTTTTGGACTCATCATCTAACTCGATACATATTTTATTGTTGCAGCTTTCTTTTACGCGCACGCTGTGTTCTCCCAAATAATATTTCTTGCAGAGAAAAGTAATACCAAAATGATGTTTAATAAAAACAAACAGACTTTGAAAAGATTAAGTGCACTTTTAAAATCTAAATGACATAGTTTGAGCGCTGTGCAAACTTTGCATTACACTTTAAATCAGGCTTGTCCAACCTGAGGCCTGGCACAGCTCACAATGTGGCCCAACCCCTGGGGATGGCTCTTCCCCATCAAGTGGCCAGTTGCACACCCATGGCTCACAACAACCGCACAGTGGTGTGTGATCGGCACTGTCTGGGCTGAAACCAGGGCATAGGGAGGACACAGAGCAGTGTTGACTGAAGTTATAGCAAATAATTGTGTGCATTTTGATACACTGACCAAACACAGTTCATCTGCTGTTGTCATGCTTTCCATTTTGATATAGGAATTTGAGAATAGGGTTCAAGATTGAAAAAAAAAAATCATCGATTTATGTTTTCAACTCCATTTTCAGTCAACATAAATACACTATCTGCAATTTTTCAAGTGGAATCTATAGAGTTGGAATCAGATATTTAACTTGAATATCTGATCATGTCTCTTTACCAGACTTTTATAAGACCTCTCTTACCAGAGGAAAATATCCTTCACATTCACACCTTATTCACGTCATCACTTTTGGCCTTATGCACATTTGTGCGCAACTATTGTCACAGACGAAGCACAGGACGAGTAAAATTTCATAAAAAATCTCTGGTGAGCACTTTGAGAACTCACTAAGAATGGCAAGCACTGCCATCGAACCTGACTGATGTGCTAGTTTCACAAGGTCACATATCCCATTCCACTAGTTTTTTTTTAGTATATATCTTACAAGGGCTGCTCCAAAAGTAATGCCTGCTATTTTATGATGTCGGCCCACGATGTCAGAGGCAGATGTTGGTGGTATGGCAGTAGAGGTTGAACCTTCCCACCAATATTCTGTTATGTTCTGTTGCTGTGTGACAGATGGCAGCAGAGGGGCAGTCTGACAAAATGGCATCTGACATGGAAGTGTGTATGAAGCAAAGGTACGTAATTGAATTTCTCCATGCAAAAAACAGTTGTGCCCATTGACATTCATTGATGTTTGCTGAACATTTATGGAGACCAAATAGTGGATATGAGCACAGTGGTGCATTTCAGCAGTGGTGACAGCAGCACTGGATCACTTCTGCTGGTGCAGGTTTTGATGAACATGGCATACACTCTGGTTTATCGCTGGTGAAAATGCATAGCTAATGTGGTGACTATAATGACAAATATAGTTTTTTTGCTGAAAATTTGGTCTATCAAGCAGATTTACTGTGTTGTACCTGTTATAGTTTTCATGGAAATAAATAGGAGGCATTACTTTTGGAGAGACCTACAGAGCACAAGACAATTCCTCTTCAGTCAGTGTGACCCAAGCAAGCCAAAAGGTTGGACATCCATGCTTTAAATCATCCCTCTCAAATTTAGAAATATGTGCAATAATCTAATTTCTTATGTTTCTATGCCAATTCTAGTAATTATTCCATAGCACTAATACAAAACTCAAAGTTGATGGTGGATAAATTATGGATTTGTTATTAGAATGATCTTAGTTAAACTACAAGGTTAACTGTTCGTGAGTTAATTAACATCTCAACAGTATTCCTTCTCTCCTCCAAAATTGTTTTTTGTTGAGATAATGCTCTCTTCGAGTCTTCAGCTAAGGAACACAAAAATTCCTGTTACATACAACTCTCCCTTTGGGTTATTTCAGTGATTTTGTAATAAGGGGCAGCTCTGATCAAGCTTAGTCATTATGCATGTTAGTCACTCCATAAATACCGTAATTGACATGACTTAGAAGAGGAATTTGGGCAGCTGGAAATATGGCTATAGTTCTCCAGTTAATTTATATTGACATAGTTTTCTCCAGTTAATTTATAATGACACAGTTAACTGTTGGGGTTTGGGTTGTTCTTCTGCCCCCTCCTCCCAAGCAGTGTTCTTCATAACTGTTTTTGGCTTCCTGTCCATTTGTCTTCTGTTGTGAATTTCATTTGTCTAGTCCTTGTTGAATTTCTCAATTTATTTTCCTCTATTCCTGTACATTAATGCACTTTCTCTGTCTTTGCCTGTTCTAAAAATAATTCTCATGGATGTTACTGCAAGATGTTGCATTTTCTTTAGCAGCAATACTCATTTTGAATTATTTTCTTGCTATTTCAGGGTGACAGGTTGATTTATATAATCAACTTCTGGTTGGAATGTGAGATTTGCAGTGGGTATGCATAAGCTGGACTTTGTACAAATACAGCAGAATCCTCCCCAACCTGTCCTTCTCCAAGAAAAAGAAATAAGACTGGATTGTCTGCTGGTAACTTTGTCAGTATCTTTGACATAACAGCACTTCTATATGCAACAAAGGCAAAATCACACAGTATTATATCCAGTACTATATTCAAATTCAGGCTTACCTGGAGCCATCTTTTTTCTCACATATCAAGTGAAGAAAAGGATGTACTAAAAAGAATCTATTGTTATTGATGAAAATAAATTTCCCAATGTGAAAAATATCAACTGTGGCCTCAAGTTGCACCAGGGGAGGTTTAGGCTGGATATCAGGAAAAACTTATTTACAGAAAGGGTTGTTAAGCACTGGAACAGGCTCCCCAGGGAGGCGGTTGAGTCACCATCCCTGAATGTGTTTAAAAACCGTTTGGATGTGGTGCTCAGGGACGTGATTTAGCGGTGGGTTGTTAGAGTTAGGGTAATATGGTTAGGTTGTGGTTGGACTTGATGATCTTGAAGGTCTTTTCCAACCTGAGCAATTCTATGACTCTATGATTCTAAGACCTTTCTTGACATACAGTCCTACCAGAAGGGTTCACATATTGAAGTCATAACTATCTGTTGACTGTGGGATTTATTTATATCTTGGCAATCAGGAAAAAAAAAAAGTGTTTGTGAGCAGTCACTCTAACTCTTCACATACTTAATGTGAAGGCCACTTTGAACTGTGGCCTTATGAAAATACTCATCTGCTACCTATGTCAAGTTATAACTGATATACAGGGGTGAATGAAATAGTGCTTATAAAAAAAGACACAATTAACTATTTGAAACATGCACCATGTATATTTGGCTTGTAAAATTTCAGTTCTCTGTTCTGAGTAGCATTTTTAAATATCATTAAATAAAATCTGGTGACTTTTTTTGTTACTGATCTTGATGGAACTAAAGATTTTACCCCCCCTTCTTTGAGTTACTTCTTTTGACATCTTTACTGAATTGAGTTCCCCTCACTCTCTGATTCCATCTTTTACTAGATAATATCTTTCAAAAAGGCCTTGGCTACATATTAAAGACGAAGCCACAACTTTAAAAGAGGTACTTAATTCAGTTTGTGTCCCAGTTGTATATTCAGATAAAGTAATTTGCAATATGGATGATATTAAAATGAGTCCAATCAGCCCTCTGAATCTGACAAACCAATATGCTGTTGAGAGACGGTTGTGCCTCCAAAATTAGGTGCTAGTCAGTTTTTCAGCAAATGTGCAAATGACTGTGGAATCCTGAGACCATTGAACTGTTCTGATAGGTAAACAGCAGAGCAAGCAGCTTTAATAGAAGTGGAAGACTGATTATTTCATCTAGATATAAATATATATATACACACAGTATCAGGCATAAAGACGCGTCCTAAAAAGAATCAAAGAAGTGGTAAAGGCGTATTCTGGTTTAGGAGGATGTGACCATTTCCTATTTCACCAGTGCATTCAGTGATCAGAGCCTCTGATCAATAGCACAATACAGGAAGGCCTCTTCACCATACATGGCAGGCGCTTGCATACATTGCAGCTGCTTGAATAACTTTTCATGATGTTGCTTGACTTGGAATCATGATGCTGCTGAAATCTCTGCAGTCATCACCAGCTGATGAAGGAGTCTAAGCCATCAAAAGCTTTCAATATGTCATGCAGAGACATTTCCATCCTCTTGTTCCACACATACTAGAAGATATACTAACGCAGTGTGATCAGACATATGTTGTGAATGCTGCAGATTGTTTGGAAAATGTTTGTTTTCCACAATTTTTCCAATGTAGCTGCCTTGCACCAGACAACACTCTTTTCACTCTATAGCCTACCTTTCAGTGAGGCTAATCAGCCACACAAAATCTTCCACTTAGTTGAAAGCCCTTTTCTTCACCATGTACCTGGCTTATGCTATTTATACTTAAAAAATGGTGGTTTTTTTTAACACTCTTAAAAGAAGAAGCAACACTGGAAAAAAAGCAAATTACAGCAGGAACAAGTTCTACCAGCACTGAAGTTTCACTGTGATAAAATGGAATTCTGTCATCAGGCAAAGATACAACTGATATGAAAAGCAGTTTAAAACTCACGTATCATCACCACCATTCCTCAAGTATTTTCAGTATGAAAAGAAGTGTAAGAATAAATATGAACTGTTTTTTTGTTGTTGTTTTGTAATCATTTGTGAGGGTTTTTTTTGTTGTTGTTTTTATAACCAATTTCTGTTCTAAGAATGGCCTAATAAGGAACTAATAATTGACTAGGGGACTTAAAGTAGCAAAATTTCTCTGCAGCTGCTCTCACATTTTTAGATAAGATCAGAGTTAAGAATACCAGTTCCCTAATAAGGAGTAAAATTGTTATTGCTAAACTTGTCACAAAGAAAGAGGATTAGGGTTTTGTTAAGAGAAAATTCTCAACGATTTTACAACAGATTCCTCTCTCAGGAAAACAGCATGCAGTTTTCAGCTTCTCATTGCACAGAACTAAGTACGATCCTGTTGTACCCTCCCTGATGGATGAGACCAGAGGTCAGCCTATCTCACTATGTTTCCTTTGACAGTGATGAGGACCAAGCGTTCAGGGATTTAAGTTTAAGATTCAGATCTTTCTCCAGTGTAATGTACTGACCCATTATAGAAGCTAGAAATATGAAGATCTCCTGAATCAGAGAGTGCTGCTGGATAGCTGTATTTAAAAGCATCAGTGACTTCAAATAATAATTTTCTATCCTTGCTTTTGAACCCATTGTATGTTTTCCCTCTAAATAATGTGGCACTGAGTGTCACAGTACAAATTGTATGAAAATATGTGTTCTTCTTCCAGAAAAATGTATTTTAAAAATGATAATAAGGTCACTGTGTGCTTCCAGCTTCTCATATTATGAGTAAAAGTGAGTTACGAATATCATAGGCAATCCCTGCTTATCCAGTCCTGTATCACACACCTTCCCAGTTTATTTTCAGAAAGTGGTATCTTGATGTTTAGATTAACCTCATATAAAAGTTTCTCCTCATATAAAGTGTCTCCTTACATGGGTCATAGGTGGTCCACATTTATGCTTCTTTTCTAGGTCTACTAAGTATAACCTTGACAAAAAGAGAGACTTTTAGGTATCAACTCTGTATCCCCCTTTATCATTGAGACAGCATGGAAATGAATGATATTATTATTAACTCTACTTTGTTTTGAAGTCTGTAATCAATGAATTTCATGATGCAATAGAAGCTGCCAAAAAGAAAGCTTATTCAGATTTTAGATTTACTTTAGTTTTTTGCTTAGTTAAATAAAACAATGTTAACAAACAGCTATCAGCAAATGCCACTTCATCTTCAAGTACTAATATGTATATGCATTTATATATATATATAAATACAAGCTTCTTGAAGCTAATTCAGTATCTCCAAAATTGTTTGTTAATGGACAGAAATGTGGAGATCTTCGTAGTCATGTTGTTGAAAGCAAGGTAAATGATGCAAGATGTTTGCTGTGAATATCCAGTAGAAATTCAAAGAAATTTACCTCAGTTTCATTTAGCCACCCTTTGCTTCTTTGACAGACATTTAACACAGGTACACTAATAAATGTCTTTTGTTTCCTATTTTTTGTCAAAGCAGCATTTTAGGCCTGTGTCCAAGAAGAATTTTTGAAGTTTTGGAATAAATGTTTTAAATTCATTTTTAATAATTCACAACAGGAAGCATCATGGAATAACTTCTATCTGTTGATAGGTGAGATAATTTATTGAGGTTGGTTCATATAACGATTCAACTATTTCAGGTTCTTGGCAGCAACAAAGGAAAAAACCTGTAGATATCTCACACCTGCTAATGTAAAAGTGACATCAAAACTTTTTCTTGGCATCGGTGCATCATTTTTTTGCTCCTGCAAGCACGTGAATTTGGACTTTTCCTTAGGAACAGAGAGAAGAGATTGTTACTAACTGTGTTGGTGCTATGCTGTCTCTGTTCTGCTAAAATGAAATTATGACACTTCATTAGAAGTATCAAAAAAGCAAGAGTTGCACATGACTTAGCTCTCGTTTTGGCACATCAGCTTCAACAAATGAACAGTTATACGGAATGCTTTACTGTAACAGTCACTGAGAAAATAGATTTTGCATCAAAATGTGAAGTACAGACAGAATGGAGTTGGCAGAATGTTCTTTTGTGAAAGACAGGGTGCTGATACAAACATATTCTTGTAAAGGAAGGTTTTCTTGCTGTCTCCCATCAATTTCTTCTGATAGCAATTTTGCAAGAATCTATTCAGAAAGTGGATATAGTGTGCCTACTGATCACTTACGTAGGAGTAACTGTAGGATATATCAGACTTGCTGCTCAGGAGCAATTGCTGTGTTTTTGAATCACTGCCTTTTTTTTTTTCCTAGGTGTCTAAACAATGACAAGGCAAGGCAAAAGTGATACTTTTTTCTAAAGTCCAGTAACAAAGACTACACAAATAAATAGCCTAAATACCGCTGCTATCTGCTGCAAAGCAGATAGATTTGATCATTTTTTTAAGGGCCTTATTCTTTTGTTTCTTCCATATATCTACAATTCCTTTTCCTTTTGTTCAAGTGAACACAATGAAGGAAAATGCAGTTTGCTTGGGAATATGCAAGCAGATGGATGAAAACCTTCATAGAATCCAAGCAGTGTTCTAAAGAGAGACATAAAAAATGGCTTTCCCTGGCATAAAGTAAATCTTGTTTCTTTTGAAAGAATATAGCATGTGGTATGACATTTAATAAAATACTGGTGTCCTGCTGAATCTTTTTGTGCCTGAGACTAGCACTTCCAGTGTAACCTAAAAGATTGTGGATATGTGAGCCTCTCATGAAAGGCTAAATCAGTACTTAAGGGCAATACAGCATTTGCTTTCCAGTCAGTTGGACAGCCTTGAGGATCAGACAGTCATGAGTCCAGAAGTTTAGGAGGAGGAATAGCCATAAAGCTATGGCAGAGCAGAGCATGGAAATACTGCGATATAATGTCTGAAAAAGGAGTCTTAAGCTAAAGATTTTCATAAGAGAAATTTAACTTTGAAAAAAAAGGAAAATGAGTATGAAGATTAAGAGGACTTTAATGTGCTTCTTCATAGGACATGAGGTCTTAGATGCAGACTCATATATTAATAAAGAAAGAAAGAAAGAGAGAAAAAGAAGAAAGGAAAGAAAGAATGATGTTATCTGAAAAAAAAAGAAAAAACAAAAAAAAAAGTCATTTAAAGGCTTTTTCCTGATTTACATATTTTGATTTCACATGAGGAAAAAAAGTTGCAGTTTATCTTTCAATATCTACTATATTCACATCTCTTTCTAGAATGTGGAGTAGTTGAACAAATAAAGGACAAAAAAAAAAAAGCAGACACTTCATATATCCAGTCTACCATAAATGGTAGCTCAGGTCAGATGGAGCATGTTTGCATTTGCAGAAACATTTACAAAATGCTTCAACATTGACTAAAACAGCAATTTCCAGGGGAAAAAAAAAATCAAAATGTGTTTTACAGAAGGCTCAAACACCATGTATATGTTGTCAGAACTTCCTTGTTTTATAGTCCCTCGTATTACTGGGTTACTAATATAAAAACTGTCAAAGAAATGAAATCTGGAAAAGCTGTCAAAATTCTCAAAAATGCCTTGAGCTGAATTCTTTGTTTATCCGAAATACTATAGCATAAAAAATAAGAACTGCCAAAGAACTGCCAGGTTTTAAAGAAAATCAAGCTGTCAGCAGAAATAAATGTTATCAATAAAATTTCCCTCCTGAAAACACAGGGTATATTTTCAAACAGCATCACCTTAGATATTAATAAATGTAAGATATTTCCTTCCTGAAAATGTTAGTTGTTGTGGCTCATTATGTTGTTATAAAACCACTGATGTTTATAACATTATTTCATTGTAGTTCTTGTCAGAAAGTTCAACAGGTTACTACTACTTAGGTCTACCTTGGCACTGGTGGCAATGTTATCAGCCTCCTAAAAGTTCATTTAACAGCAGATAGCTTAGCATCTTTGGTCCTAAACTAAAGGTTTGTGTCTCTGCATTCAGGAGAGAATTGCAATTAGATGCAAAGGTGTTAGTTTAATTTATTCCAGAGTATTTGTTAAGAATAAGATCACAAAAGACAAGCTATTAACAACTAAGTCAAAAGCTTAGGGTTAGAGAGGGATGGAGTTAAGGTTGTTACAGCAATAGAGGTCTCTCTGGTTGCACATATGTGTCATCGTTTTATGATTTTTGGTTATCGGTATTCCACATCATAACATCATGTAGTGCACTGGGAATTAAAGAGTTAATGCTCCAGTTTCATGGATCGTGGATAGTTCCGGGTACTTGGTTCTCAGAAAAAGAAGAAGAACCACACTTCCCAGAGGACTTTGCTGCCCTGTTACCATTTTCCGTTCAGAGCGAAAGATAAAACTGTTCGCATATCACGAGAACTCTCTTCTCTTCCCATCTTCTTGTCCCGGCAGCATCTCACTCCCTAGCCATCTCACCATTGGCATTAGAGTAAGGCCTTTTCATTTTGGGACACACACTCTCATTTTATTGGATTTATTAGCTTAAATTGTATGATACTGTATTATATTGTGTTATTTTGCATTCTGATATCTTATTTAGTAAATTAGTTTGTTTCTCTTCAGATCGTTGCCGTTTTGTTCTCAGGGCCATCTCCCTACTCTTCTTCCCTTTTCCCAGGGCATGGGTCCATGGGTCCCCCACCCCATTGGTCATGGAACCGGGCCGAATGCCCGTAAACCGTTGACAGTATGAAATAAGAACTTGAAGTCAGCCTTCACCGCTTCTAAGGGGTCCTCCAAAGGGCTCTTTCTCCATCTTTCACAGCCAGTCTTTTCTTTTGTTCTTCACATCTAGTCCTGTCTTTTCAATTACTAATATTCTAATGCTGCTTTTCCATTTAATTTCAGGGACTTCTTCCTCATTCCTACTCAAGCCAGCAAGAAAAATATATGTTGAAAGAATCACAGAACCAGAGAACCACAGGGCTTAGAAGAAACCTCTGGAGGCCATCTAGTCCAACCCTCCTGCTAAAAGCAAGTTCCCTACCGTAGGTTACAAGTAGGTTAGAAGATCAGATCCTTCCATGTGGAAGCAAGTTATTCCCAGA